>NW_026623321.1:74645-183449 GCF_030028575.1 Malurus melanocephalus | reverse complement strand
TTGAAAGCAACATTGGTCTTCCAATTAACTTCAGCAGGCATTTGATGGATCCTATTTGTGATCAGTAGGAATGAAAAACAGGAGTCTCATGGTTCGTCCCTAATTACCACAAATATTCATTTAATGAAATTCTGACAGGAGTGGAGGGGGTGAAGCTCTGCCTTTGACTTACAAGGAGCCAGGAGCCCTGCCAGGATTGCACAAAATAAAATTAATTGAGGAACATTCTGCTCTTACCTTCAGCACAGGTARCAAATCTGAATTTAATAAACAAAGTAATTCCCTTAAAAATCTGTATATCCAGTTTTTATTATTTTGGAACAACAATCAGAATAATTAAGGTTGGCAAAGACCTTTAAATTCAACCATCAAACAAAATTAAACTCCAAGACTTCCCCATAGCCTCATATGCAGTTGGGATAATTACTACCAAAAAGTGGGTTATTATGGAGTTAGCCTGTTCCTAAAATATCAAATAGTTTAATTTTTTTTTTTTTTTCTAATTTGCCTTTGATGTTATTTCACCAATGTTTTGAAATAGGACATATGGTTTTGGTAATATCCACGAAGAAAATTCAGAAATAATATTATAGTGCTAATATTTTGCAATAAATACAGTTTGTTTCATTTAGCAGGGAGTGTCCTTTARAGTGCTGTCACTACCTTCATTGTACATTTCTTATTAAAAATATGGTTTAAGATGAGCTGATTGAGAGATAGTCAGAGGAATACAGCTCTACTTACAATCTGAACAGGTTTTTTCAGGTTTTTTTTTTTGCCAAGATGTAAAAACAAGTCTGAAAACCAGCTAAAATTTATTGCAGAAATGTTTCAATGTGGTTAAAGAAATTAGCTGTTCTCCTTTGAGACTGAGTTCTTTTCTATATTGTACTCCACACTTAATTAAGTGTGAAACTACACTTTATTTCCATCTTTTAAAAGTCATCATTTTTCCCTCAGAACAGTGAAGGACAAGCAAAAAGAATTTTTAAGCTGAACTTCTGGGGGTATTATTTTCATCCTATRAATGATCTCAGTAACAGTTAAGATTCAGCAAGGACTAAAATATGTTGATTGGTATTCAAATATTCTTCCCTCCAACCCACTGCTATTGTTACCTGATCTGCTACTCATGGCCTCGAAAAAAAAAAAAATCCACAATATCCACAATTAAGGCATTTCTTACCCCATTTCACTGAGTTTCCCTAGCCAAACCAACACCGCATACTGAAATTTTACTGAAATTAAAAGATTAAACACCACCTTCCCTCCATTTCTTTCATCCTTTCTCCCACACCAGTTAAAAAAAAAAAGGTAAACTCCATCAGATCCCTGATTGCAATGGATGGGAGACAAAAACAAGAGTGATACTGTGGTAAACAAAAGAGAAGCTGCCACACAGAGACAATCTTTTCAGGAGAGGTTTGAAACCTTGAAATGCTAAAAATTAACCAATTTAACTTGGTTTCTTTGAGTCATGAGCACCTAAATATCACTAGTTGGGTGCAAGTAACACTCATCTGGAAACAARCACACAACACACAAAAGCTGAGCAGAAGCAAAGTGGGAGAAAAAAACAGAAGGACCATTTGAGCGTGAAAAAATCCTCTTTGCCTTCTGACTGGAACAGGTACAGGCTGCAGACCTCAAACTACTCACCCAATGYGCAGCTTGCATTAATTAGTGACCCTGCTGAATCAGTCAGGAGATCAGTGATGATATCTCCCTGATAAGGGCTGGAATTTTGCTTCTTGTTATTGTCACCAGCAACTACAGTTGGTGGTTTTGGAAATATCAAAATGAGAGCAGAGTGGCTTTAGAAACCCTCCCATGAGAGAATGTATGGTTGACTCTGACTGAAGGTGGCAAATGGCTGCAGAATATGCAAAGTTTGGCTGGATTTTCCAGGTTTAGAGAATTCTCTCAGCTGCTCATTCGCAAAAAATGTGAGGATATCCGTGCCTATGGTGTTCTGTATTTAGAGAAACACTACAGGCATTATATAGATCAAATTTAACATATTTCTACAGGAAAATTGGCTGAAAAGGTACACACACAGCTGAGCTCCCTAAGGGTGGAGTTTCTGCAACAATGGTGAGTGATAGCACAGTGAAAAATTTTCATAAGAGATACTCAAGTGATAATGTTGATAAAAAAGTATACTGATTTAAAAAAAAAACAAACAGAACACAGTATAGACACTCATCACCAATTTTAAATACTTAAATCTGCAACARGTTGTGTTCAACAGCATCACTTGGAGGGCCAGGCCATTAATTAATTTTCATGCTTTCATAAGTGGGCTCTTCTGAAGATACACTCAGGCAGGRGAGCATAAAGTCCTTTGGTAAAAACTTTAACTTGTGAAGAGTCAAAGTAAGTGACTTCAGGAAACTCATCTTTATTTGGAATGTTTTGCCAAATTTTTTTAGCAATTCATGAGAACTAAGGACAGCATGGGGGTATTTTCTGCTCACAGGCTAAACGCCATCAAAAAAGATCAATCCTTTTGGAAATGCAGATATTTTTCAAATGGGAATATTAACACAGTGTAAAATGTGTGTCTTTTCTGGCACCTGTCCCACAGAGAAACCTCTGGCTCTGAGTGCATGGTTTGAGTATTGTGGTCCTGGGTCTGCTCACTGCTTTGGCCTTTGACAACCAAAACAAACACCTGCACCCCATGACAGCCCTAATGTTATCTGAGGGCGTTTAAAGAAAAAAAAGTCTGGATTTATTCATGTGGGCATTTAAACTCGTTCACTGAAGGGTGGGAAGGGGGAAAACCTCACTATCAGAGCAGACTACAACTCCCATCCCAGCTGTTTCCTCACTGATAGGATAACTGACCTGAACTGGATTTTTTACAGCATTTGTAGGCCAACCAAAAAACTGCTTTTCCTTAGGAGGTAATTATTAACCTTAATTCCCACTCAGATTGCCTGATCAACTGAAAAAAAACAAAACCAAAAAACCAGAGCTAAATTGGTCCTCCATGATTTTTTTAAAATTAAACATACAAGTTTATAAAGCATTCTTGTGAAGTCACGCATAGAAGGTAGATCGAGAGCACAAGAAATATTGGGAGTGGTATTTTATGGAGTCAGATATTGGCTGAACAATTGAGGCAAACAATTTAATACATTTTAGTTCATTTAAAATGAAAATTAATTCTCTCACTTCACCTTACCCATTTAAAAGGGGAGAAATACTTTTGTGTCAGATGCTCCATGTAAAAGAGTCCACTCACATCAGAGGTGATCTCCTGGTGTTCAGAAAGGTTAAATATAATTTAAAATCTTTGCTTTTAAACCCAACTGAGCTTAAATCAATATGAGGCATTGATTAACATGAATGMMARAGTCTTCMCAGCTGTTTTTGCCAGTTTCTTCTYGCTTTTYTGAAAATGCTGTCTGCATCAGGGACACATGAGATTTCTTAGAATATCATGAACTTCATAAAATGAAAAAATATTAGAGGTAGATATTTATGAAATAAACTGTACCTGAACGTGTGCATTGTTTTGAGGAATTCCTCAGTAACTCACTTTTGCCAAATATTTCATTTTCCCATTTAGATTGAAGCTCATTGACCCTTTCATACTACAATAGAGCAATAAATTATTAACGTACATTCATACCTTCACAAAAACATGAAGAATCACTATGGCTTTATCCTTTATATCTCTCCTTCATACCTCAATTAATTGTATGATGTTGGCTTCTGCAATTGTCTTATTTCATCCATTGCACTTTTGAAGTCAACATAGGGAATGAAAATGTTCTAATGTGCCCCTTCAAATTGCATGTTGAGAGAGACATGCTTGTGTTTAACAAATCATGTTTTGTATTTTCTCATTTGCAAAATCTCTTTGCACCTTATTCACTCAAATCAAGCCCATGTTATATTAAATAAACTTATTTTATAGACAGAAATTATGTTGTTCCACCCTGCTGGGAGATGACTGTGAAAAAGTTTCCTTAAGGCAGTGCCCATTTGGGATCCCCTTTCAGGGAACAGACACTCAGGGGACACACACAACTCATGACCTCATGCCATAGTCAGATGAATTCTGATCATTCCATCCTCATTTTGAAATAAATAAATATCCTGCAGTTACAGCATCTCAACCTGCCCTTTGTCACGGGTCCAGGCAGAGGAATATTTCAGATAATGCAATCAACTCTGTGTGAGGAAAAGGGATTGACTCAGACCATGAGAAGGTCAGGCCATTTTTCTGGCCTAGGAAGATCCTTGTACTGTGAATTTAAGTGCAATCTGTGCATTCCATCACATCACTGATGGCGAGAATTTGGGGTATACACACAGCAGAGGCACAGAAGAAGATAACCAGCCCTTCATATCTGCAAATTCCTCAGCCATGGCTTTGCTCCAATTCTTTGTTATCTTGAAAGAATCCTGCCTTGCTTATTGCTGTAGTGGCAAAGGTCATTTTTGTTTCCTTTGTGCTGGGATATCCTGCAGAGTGCTGTTTGTTAATTGATAATTATACTTCCTTTCAAATTTGTCAGGCACCAATACCTGAGTCTTACAGAGACATTGGGGTTAAAAAAGATTAATCCAAGCAAAAATGCATCCAGTAAGTTATATTTAGATAAAATCAAAGTGTCTGAAGACTTGAGGAGGCCTTAGGCTCGGCAAATTCGTTTAAAGCAGCTTAAACTGTGTATATTCACAGTAAGGTTTAGGATTGTAAATATAATTTCAGATGGCCTGTAGGCACTTTTAAATATTTCCCACTGTGTCTCATTTAATTAATTGATTAAGTGATGAAAAGCACTTCTGGAACTCCATCATTGTTCAACTTAAGCAAATATTTATTCACGTGAAAATTCTTCTTGAATTGTCCTGATGACTTCAGGACAGACCTGCCTTCAGAATTTGTCACAATGTTCAATAGAGGGGTTTAGAGAATTGTTACAGAAATGTCACTCCAAGAACAGAATGAAGAGGAGAAATGTCTAGAAATGAGGTTCCTCTTGGTCTTACTGACAATCTCAGACTGTGGAAAGGGCAGGAACCCGCCTATAAATGATCTATATCTGAGGAATGCAACTGCCTTTTGGTCTTCTAATGTTTTATTGCTCAGGATCTTTCTGATTGTCAGAGAGGAAAATTGAAAAGCAGAGTTCATTTAGCTTTTAAAATGTTCTTTTCTTAAAAAAAAATTCCTCAGAATTCATAAAAAGGAGCAAGAACAAAGAGAAGATTCAAGAGATTCCTTGTTATCCAAATACCACTATTAAAAAAATGTATCTTTGGCATATTCTTAGTTATATCCTTGTTAAAAAACAAGAATACTTTACTACATTATTTGATTCAAGTAAAGATTCACCTCCTTGTGCTGCTTATGAGTCAGATATGAGAAAGCTGATGAGAACACCAAAATTTATATCTCTGAACTCTAAACTATTTGAAGTGATAAATATGGACCATAATCTAGAAAAAAAATCATACCTTGTGGAGGTTAAAATTCAGGGAGGATTGAACAGCTCTCAAATACTCCCTTTGTGTCATGGCTCTCTTACACAGCAAAAATATTGTGATTATAGGGCGAAGATGGCTTGTTTAGAAGAGCAATTCTCTTTACCTTATGATCATGTTGATATATAGGAAGATAAAAAATGATAGAAGGTTCAAGATGGTCACAGAGATACTACACAATGCTTCTGGCAAACTGCAAGAGAGGAATGGCTCTGACAATAATGGTGAGACACATCAAGGTGCTACTGAGCAGAGCTGAGAACAGCAGGGCCCACATTGAATCAGAGGTGTGCTCTCCAAGCATAGTTTAACAACTTTCTTTTTTTCAACTATTGAAGAAGCTAAAGGATTAAAAGATGTGCATAACACAATGGAGTAGAAAGAACTCCTGAGGCCTTTTGCAAAAAATATCCTTGTAAATTTGTTCATAAATATCATACTTTTAGAAGTGAAAAAAAAAAAAAAANTTCACTGAAGGGTGGGAAGGGGGAAAACCTCACTATCAGAGCAGACTACAACTCCCATCCCAGCTGTTTCCTCACTGATAGGAGAACAGACCTGAACTGGATTTTTTACAGCATTTGTAGGCCAACCAAAAAACTGCTTTTCCTTAGGAGGTAATTATTAACCTTAATTCCCACTCAGATTGCCTGATCAACTGAAAAAAAACAAAACCAAAAAACCAGAGCTAAATTGGTCCTCCATGATTTTTTTAAAATTAAACATACAAGTTTATAAAGCATTCTTGTGAAGTCACGCATAGAAGGTAGATCGAGAGCACAAGAAATATTGGGAGTGGTATTTTATGGAGTCAGATATTGGCTGAACAATTGAGGCAAACAATTTAATACATTTTAGTTCATTTAAAATGAAAATTAATTCTCTCACTTCACCTTACCCATTTAAAAGGGGAGAAATACTTTTGTGTCAGATGCTCCATGTAAAAGAGTCCACTCACATCAGAGGTGATCTCCTGGTGTTCAGAAAGGTTAAATATAATTTAAAATCTTTGCTTTTAAACCCAACTGAGCTTAAATCAATATGAGGCATTGATTAACATGAATGMMARAGTCTTCMCAGCTGTTTTTGCCAGTTTCTTCTYGCTTTTYTGAAAATGCTGTCTGCATCAGGGACACATGAGATTTCTTAGAATATCATGAACTTCATAAAATGAAAAAATATTAGAGGTAGATATTTATGAAATAAACTGTACCTGAACGTGTGCATTGTTTTGAGGAATTCCTCAGTAACTCACTTTTGCCAAATATTTCATTTTCCCATTTAGATTGAAGCTCATTGACCCTTTCATACTACAATAGAGCAATAAATTATTAACGTACATTCATACCTTCACAAAAACATGAAGAATCACTATGGCTTTATCCTTTATATCTCTCCTTCATACCTCAATTAATTGTATGATGTTGGCTTCTGCAATTGTCTTATTTCATCCATTGCACTTTTGAAGTCAACATAGGGAATGAAAATGTTCTAATGTGCCCCTTCAAATTGCATGTTGAGAGAGACATGCTTGTGTTTAACAAATCATGTTTTGTATTTTCTCATTTGCAAAATCTCTTTGCACCTTATTCACTCAAATCAAGCCCATGTTATATTAAATAAACTTATTTTATAGACAGAAATTATGTTGTTCCACCCTGCTGGGAGATGACTGTGAAAAAGTTTCCTTAAGGCAGTGCCCATTTGGGATCCCCTTTCAGGGAACAGACACTCAGGGGACACACACAACTCATGACCTCATGCCATAGTCAGATGAATTCTGATCATTCCATCCTCATTTTGAAATAAATAAATATCCTGCAGTTACAGCATCTCAACCTGCCCTTTGTCACGGGTCCAGGCAGAGGAATATTTCAGATAATGCAATCAACTCTGTGTGAGGAAAAGGGATTGACTCAGACCATGAGAAGGTCAGGCCATTTTTCTGGCCTAGGAAGATCCTTGTACTGTGAATTTAAGTGCAATCTGTGCATTCCATCACATCACTGATGGCGAGAATTTGGGGTATACACACAGCAGAGGCACAGAAGAAGATAACCAGCCCTTCATATCTGCAAATTCCTCAGCCATGGCTTTGCTCCAATTCTTTGTTATCTTGAAAGAATCCTGCCTTGCTTATTGCTGTAGTGGCAAAGGTCATTTTTGTTTCCTTTGTGCTGGGATATCCTGCAGAGTGCTGTTTGTTAATTGATAATTATACTTCCTTTCAAATTTGTCAGGCACCAATACCTGAGTCTTACAGAGACATTGGGGTTAAAAAAGATTAATCCAAGCAAAAATGCATCCAGTAAGTTATATTTAGATAAAATCAAAGTGTCTGAAGACTTGAGGAGGCCTTAGGCTCGGCAAATTCGTTTAAAGCAGCTTAAACTGTGTATATTCACAGTAAGGTTTAGGATTGTAAATATAATTTCAGATGGCCTGTAGGCACTTTTAAATATTTCCCACTGTGTCTCATTTAATTAATTGATTAAGTGATGAAAAGCACTTCTGGAACTCCATCATTGTTCAACTTAAGCAAATATTTATTCACGTGAAAATTCTTCTTGAATTGTCCTGATGACTTCAGGACAGACCTGCCTTCAGAATTTGTCACAATGTTCAATAGAGGGGTTTAGAGAATTGTTACAGAAATGTCACTCCAAGAACAGAATGAAGAGGAGAAATGTCTAGAAATGAGGTTCCTCTTGGTCTTACTGAYAATCTCAGACTGTGGAAAGGGCAGGAACCCGCCTATAAATGATCTATATCTGAGGAATGCAACTGCCTTTTGGTCTTCTAATGTTTTATTGCTCAGGATCTTTCTGATTGTCAGAGAGGAAAATTGAAAAGCAGAGTTCATTTAGCTTTTAAAATGTTCTTTTCTTAAAAAAAAATTCCTCAGAATTCATAAAAAGGAGCAAGAACAAAGAGAAGACTTGAGAGAATTCCTTGTTATCCAAATACCACTATTAAAAAAATGTATCTTTGGCATATTCTTAGTTATATCCTTGTTAAAAAACAAGAATACTTTACTACATTATTTGATTCAAGTAAAGATTCACCTCCTTGTGCTGCTTATGAGTCAGATATGAGAAAGCTGATGAGAACACCAAAATTTATATCTCTGAACTCTAAACTATTTGAAGTGATAAATATGGACCATAATCTAGAAAAAAAATCATACCTTGTGGAGGTTAAAATTCAGGGAGGATTGAACAGCTCTCAAATACTCCCTTTGTGTCATGGCTCTCTTACACAGCAAAAATATYGTGATTATAGGGCGAAGATGGCTTGTTTAGAAGAGCAATTCTCTTTACCTTATGATCATGTTGATATATAGGAAGATAAAAAATGATAGAAGGTTCAAGATGGTCACAGAGATACTACACAATGCTTCTGGCAAACTGCAAGAGAGGAATGGCTCTGACAATAATGGTGAGACACATCAAGGTGTCTGAGCAGAGCTGAGAACAGCAGGGCCCACATTGAATCAGAGGTGTGCTCTCCAAGCATAGTTTAACAACTTTCTTTTTTTCAACTATTGAAGAAGCTAAAGGATTAAAAGATGTGCATAACACAATGGAGTAGAAAGAACTCCTGAGGCCTTTTGCAAAAAATATCCTTGTAAATTTGTTCATAAATATCATACTTTTAGAAGTGAAAAAAAAAAAAAAAAACAAACAACCCTCTGGCATCTATGAACCGATCGTTTCTTTTTGCTGAAATTGTGAATGAAAGAAACAGCTTAGAAAGTTGTGATATCTCCCAGATAATAGTGTTGCATTTTTAAATTCAAGTTTTTCTTCCAGTTTCTTACCTCATAATTCCCAAACAGAAAATCTAATTCTGCCATATATATATTTTTTTTTCGGTCTAACATTTTCTTCCTCCTTTGTGTTTCCCCACAGGATGTTCCCCATCAACCCATCCCTGCCCCACTCAGCACAGGAGCCCTGTTGCCCTCTGTCTCTCCTGCATGCTTTGCTCCTCCCAGCATCCCAGTCTGGACAAAGAACTCTGGGCTGGGAACTTTTTGGAGCTGCTGTTTAATTGCAGTGTCTGTGCCAGCTCAGGATGCCAACAATAACATTCACTGGGTGCTGTGTGTGGCTTTTCCCAAGTCCCAGCTTTCTGTGACAGGCTGGATAATGAAGTGGGATGCAGGGAAGGGCAATTTCTGCTAGACGTGTGTACGTGTTGGAAGCCATGTGGCTGAACATCCTAACAGCTTTTAAACAGAAAACAACAACAACAAAAAAAGTGCTGCTAAAATGCCCCCGGTGTCAYTTTGAATTCAAACAGCCTTGACAATATGTGATGGTTCATCATCTCCACAAAACACACCAATTTTAGCCTTGAAAATCTTTGCTAAAGTCACTGACTTTGGGGCCCGCTCGCCCCAAAGTGTGTAGATTCAAGGGTTACGCAGCTTTAATATGGACCTAAAGTTGTGTTTTCCCTTCTCTGAAGATTATTTTGCTCAAAGTGTTTGCACACCTGAAGCTCTGGGCTTCGTAAATCTAGAGCTGTACACAATTTTGCCAGCTTCCAAAAACCTTCAGTGCCTTCTGACTGAGGAGGGTTGCACACCACCAACCTGAGCAGCAGACATGAGGAATCAGCACCCAGCCCTAACAAAATTTCCCATTTTATCTATTCACCTTCTGTTCAACCTCTGAGTCACCCTGGAAAGGTGATATTCAATATAGGCACCCACAGTCCATGAAAAGCATAATAACCTGATTTCAGAAACATTTATCTGGCAAAATCAACCATCCACAATCAGGTTGTTTTGTTTTRGCATGACAAACAGAGGAACTGATGTCTGCACAGCAGGACTTTCCTTTCACTGGAGACTTTGAGCAAATAAACAGAAGCCCAAAGAGACAATTTCCCTAATCAGGAGATCTCCATCCAGCTGCCTGCTGAGTTTCAACAGCAGCAGAGAAATCACAAAGCTCAGGACACATCTTGGACAGTGACAAAACTACTGAAGACCTGCTTGCAAATGATGGTCCAGACTGGATTTCACTCTGTTTGAAGTAAGGATTATCTCATGCTCAAGGAAGTTATAGCCCCACTTTAATGCATAGAATAGAATGTTATCAAAATAATTTTCAGTGCCCAAGCTGCTAAGAGAAATCTCTTTCCAAAGGCAGAAGTCTGCAGCTGCCCTCACACAAGGTGAAAAATGCATGAAAAAAATAAAAAGAAAATCACATGCTTAACTTTCCAAATACCTTGAAATTGGTCAACTGGATAGAGACAAATAAATGCTTTTAGTAAAACAAGACATACTTTTCCTTAAACTGTTTTTCCTTTTTCTGTTACTTTTTAAATACCTTTGGCATCCAAACACAAGACCACAACTCGAAACTGCGAAAATACAAGGCTCAATAGTATGCTCTGTGGCATTTTTCACCAATTCCTCCTATCTGCCTGCCAATTTTTCAGCCAAAAATTCTTATCATTTAGCCCTCTGTTTATCTGTTTATTTTGGGTTTCCTTCCGCCACTTGAAGCTGGGAAAAGCAACAGGACATGCCACAGTTAATTCTACAAATCTGCTCCCTCTCTTKGCCATTCCCCAGTGCCTCAGAAAACAATATTTCAAAATACACCCTGTCTTTTATAATATGAATGACTATGGGTATGTTTAATGTAAATATGAATGGTTTTTGTCCTGCCTTGGCACATGTCTTCGATCAAATTCTCTTAACACTGACACAAAATTCTCTGTATCCATGGGTACAAACAGGATCAGCTTTTCCCAAACCACTGAAGTGACCCATGGCCATGTTGGACTTATCAGCGTTATCAGAGGAACAGCTCAGCACTTCAGTCTGCTTTTGCTGAGATATTTACAACTATTGCACCAAACCTCTCTGTCCTAATCATGGTATCTCTTTTTTTCCCCAGCAATAAAACCAATAGCACCAAAAATAATGACATTTCTCCCAGTCAAGGCATTGAAGAAGTTCAGCACTGTTTACACAAAATTATTAGGGAAATTTTAAACAAAATCTGCTGCATAACAGGATCAATTATTACCCTCCCTCAAAAGTATCTTATGGGGTAGCAGAGGTTTAAAAATAACATTCTTTAATGAAGAAGAAAACTCATCCTTTAGCCCCTGTGCTGACTTTTTTATCTTTTACAAGGGGAGTACCACAGATCTCTGGTGATTGCTCAGAAATGAAACCTCTTTTTCCATCATATCCTCTATGGCCTGGAGAGCTGAGGGAGAGCCCTCCCTGTGAGGACAGCTGATAAACTTTTGGACATTCATAGCTCTGGCCTCACACAGAATTTTCCCCAAAAAAATAGGAGAATAGCTCAGAGCAGGACTATTAAATGTTTTCTTTTTCTAGGTGGGCATGAATGCATGAGATGGGAAAGAGAAACTCATTGGCATTTGTAAACTTAATGGGAACAATGAAAAGGCTGATGAAACATGTGCCTAATGCTGTCAGATTTTGACTGCTGGATGCTCTGACTTTATTTATTTCTCTGGGCTTCTGGGTCATTTTACATGTAACTTCACCTGCAATTTTTAAATACATATAGAAATTGTTAACAGAACACTTGTAGAAGTCACTCATCAATGGACAGCGTTTGACAAGTGTAAAATACAGAAAAAAAACTTCTGCTTCAAAAGCAGCTACTATTATGCTATGCTTTATTAACAATTCCCTAAAATTAATCCTTTCGTAACACCAAATAATTACTAATTTCCTCAGATAATGAGCTTTCTGCAATGTAAAAAGTACTTTTCAGACTGACCAGTTTTGTTTGCCACAGTTGCTAACCTCTGACTTTCTTAATATATTTATCTTGAGTGTATTCCTGGAAAATTGATCAGCTCCTGAGAAAGATGATTTGAAACTTGCTGATTTGTCACCTGGTGAATGATTATAAAAAGTGGAACAAAATCCCAGGGACGAGAAGGGTGCAGAGATCATTGAGGAGCCACAGACAGGATTAGGTAAATCAATGCARTCTTAAAGTGATTATTGTCAAAATGCTATAGGATGAACTTTGAAAATTAGGAAATCAGAGCCTAAAATGTTTTAAATGCTGAAACAATTCAGGGAAACAAAAAAGATTGGAAATGTCTTGGGAGAATTTTAAGAAGAATCTTTTCTGAATGAAGAAAATAGGGTTTTACTCCATGATGTCTGTTTGGTGTTGGAGAAGCACAACCACCACCCCAGAGCACTCATCCTTGCCAAACTCTCCGGGCCTTCTCCTTCCTAACTCACAATAAATTTATTGTTGTGCAAGCAGCAACAAGTTATCAGATTTATTTAATTTTGATTCTGCAGATAATATTTTCATTGAACCATCTTTGTGCACTTGTAATGGCAGTTTGACCTCCATAAAGAAAACAGGTTTTTAGTTTCATAAATAAACTTTTTTAGCCAGTGAAACAAAACTGAAAAGGAGCAGTTTAAAGTTATTTTAATAATAATTCCCTTTTACACTACTTTGAACTTCAGAGGATTTTAAGTATATAAAACCTGGTGCAAGTTCTTACAAATAAAGACCATAAAATAATTCCTTTTTCAAGGGAAAAGAGACCTAATGTCAAATGGCTGAGGAGACTAAGAGGAAATTAAGAAAATTATTCAGTGTAACAGATAATAAAATGAGAATGGATTTTTATTATAYGATATAAAGATAAAAAATGAGCAATATTTTATTATGTGCATTATGTGGATTTTCTCAGTAGTTGGTTGGTGAATCTTTCCTCTCCAGTGAGACATCTAAAAATTAAACTACTTCCTGCACAAAAGAGTGACTGATTTTCAGTCATGTTCAGGAGATCGTCAARTGGTTTCATGAAAACCCTATTTTTACTATACAAAACGTTATTGGAAAAATCAAGCAGTTGACCTTGAATTTTAAACTTTTAATGCAAAACCAATAAATATTCTATCTAAAATTTTCCTCCAGATTTCTGCTATTTTTTTTTTTTTATTTTTAGACAGTGTTTTGGGGTTCTTTGTTGCCAGAAAATAAAAGTGTTGTAGATTGTCAGCATTAAGTAGAGCTCCAAGATGGCTGTGATTTCATATTTGATTGCAAAACCCCTCAAATTAATTTCTCAAATGTTCACTGAGAAGTTAAAAAACTGTATCCATGATTTCTTCTCATTGCCACAAAGAACACGAAGGAAGGATAAATTTGCTTTGGATGTTTTTGAACACAACAGTAGAAATGAAGAGAAATATTCTGTGAAAGAGTAAATTTCAGTACCAGGTACTCGCAACAAAACAAGAACTCCCCCTTTTAGTCTTGCAGCACCCTCAGCATCCATGKAAAGGTTTAAACCAGATGTTTAAAACCATAATGGCAATTCAGCAAAGATTTAAGTTGACAGGATTTGTAAAACTGGGAGCTGTGATTTACAGCTCTGTGTGTCTGAGTTTTAAGATGTCTATTTGTCACTGACAGAGAGTTTCAAAATGTCCTTAATATAACCATTTTATAACATTTTATAAATTGAAAAGCTATGAAATCCAATTTTCTTCCTTGCCATGTTCCCAGAGTAAGAAAGCGTTTGCCACAGCCTAACAAAACTCCGTCATTCCTGGGAAACACAACTGCCAAGTGGAATTTGTGGAGACGTGTTTCCAAAGCTCATAAAGGGGTTAAACCCCCAAAATTCCAAACTCCTTGAAACCAGGCCAAAGCAAATTAAAAAAAATAAAAAAAGAAAAAAAAAAAAAAAAAAAAAAAAAAAAAAAAAAAAAAAAAAAAAAAAAAAAAAAAAAAAAAAAAAAAAAAAAGAAAGAAGGGCAGGGGAGGAAGAAGAAAGCTTTGCCAAGTGTTTGACACTTTCCAACATGCTACTGTGCTTTGGTTATTTGCATAGCAGTGCCCTGCACTCACCAAAGGTACTGCATCATAAAAGTCATGGAAATGTAATAAATTGTTCACCGTGGGTGTTACAGGCACATAAAAACTTAATTACAGTTCATTCCATTGCTGGAATTGCCACATGCTCAGATTGTGGGATTTGACACTTTGCATAGTAAGGGCCTTTATATTTTGCTTTGTTCTTCTGGATAGAGGGGAATAAACCAGAATTAATTCAACTAATGCATGACATTGTGACTGCCTGTGGAAATTGCCTGACACTTGGGTTAGAAAAACCTATTTTCTGATCCTTAAACTTTGCGAAACTTAAGATGTAGAGTGGTATTTTTCATGCCTCTCTAAGACTGATTTAGTGTTTTACATCCCAGMCATTTCTGAGAACAAGAGAAGAGAAAATGTGTTGTTTTACCCACATAAATGGCAATATTAATAATCTCAATAACAATATAAATAATAACTATTGAATGCAGGGGGAAAAAAAYAACAACAAACAAAACAGTTGAAAAGACTTGGCACAAGATACTGTTAAGAAGCAATTTGACAGTGATACCACGGAAGGCCAGATGTATCTGTCCTGGTCATTCCCAGTGAGATGTAGTCAGATATAACCAAGTTCAAAGAATTACACACACAGGYTGACATGACCAACATCAGATTCCTGCACAGGAAAAGAAAGTTTTCCTCTCAGCAAAAGAGAAATTCAGACCCTGTGAGCATYTTGTTTGTGCTGCCTATGAAAAGCTTGGAATTGCAGAAAACTGGAAGATTTCTGGGTTGTTATGAACTGGAGCAGAACAAAAGTGGGACACAGATATCAAACAAAGAGTCAGAGGGAATGGAGAGTGCTCAGGTGCTGGAAGAGTGGCCACACACACAAAAAAAAGGAGGGAAAAAATGGATTATGAGTCAGGAAGAACTGGCACTAGCTAAACAAGCAGACTGAGACAAGGAGGAGAAAATTAATCTTGCAGGAGTGAGTGGAGCAGTGAAAAAGCTGGGATAACTGAGCCAGAAAGAGGGAAAATTCTACTGGAGGCAATGGAACACAGKTCAGGTATGGGAGCAGCAAGTCTCACACATGTACATTACAGTTCCTTCCCAAAACTTGCAAGACACCATAAAATAATATATATATTTATATTAAACATTTTTATATGATATCTTATTTATATTTATATACAAGAGCTGCTGCTAATCCAGCCAGGAAAGTGTCCCCTGGTGTCCCTGGTCCCTGCAGAGCTGACCYCTCCCTGCTCCAGGCTCCTTCCTCTGCCTCCAGAGCAAGCAGCAGAGCTCTGAGCTCTGGATTTCACAGCTCCACGCTGTTCCCGGGGTTTTCTCTGCTGCCAGGAGGTGCCCACGGAGCAGAACCACTTCCACATCGCTTCTGGAGAGACTCCCCCGCTTGTTTTTGTCCCTCTGTCCCTCCCTCGTGCTCACACACACACACACACACACAGGGTAAAATTAGATCTGACAAGGCATGCAGATGAAAGCTGGGAAATGGTGCAATTATGGTTTCCCATGTAATCTTAATTCAGGCTTTTGTGCACTGGTTTTAGGGTCCAGCTCCTGAAAGTGCTGTGTCATTTGGAAGGAAGAATGGGCCCTCTCTGGGACAGAATGAGAGCTGGGATATGGTGGCAGGGTTACCTACAGAGATGATAAGGCAAATGARGCAAAACATCAGGAAAACAGCTTATAAATGTCCAGATCAGGAAAGAAAAGTTCAATTCCCATGAAAGCTGACAGTTTTCTTGGTCTTTTGCAGTTCTGATTGCAAACAAATCCACATTTTTTTTTCACTTGAAAAAAACAGTTATAACTCCTTTGCCCTTTTTATTCAGTGAGATATTATTCAAAGASGATAAAAGATATGTTGGGAAGGCCTTTACTACAAAAATAATTAATGAAAAAAAATGAAAATGCTTAAATCCGAACACTTCAAACAGTAATTGTTGCTAAATGCTGAAACTCTATTCTGTTTTTTTCCCCATGTTCTGAGCAAAGACTKTGGAGAAAATAAAGATAAAAATCTTAAGAAACCTTTTGATTTCAAAAGTTTCTCCAAGTTCTGGTCTCATGACTTGTGCAGCTGAATCCTGCCWTGGGGAAAGGGATGAGACAATAACATGCTCCAGACTTTCAGTGTGGTGCTGGACAACTCCCTGAAGCTGAACTTTTCCTAGGTCAGCTGCTGCTGGGCTGTTCTGCATTTTCTGTTTGTCTAGACTGGTGTTCCTGGATGTGACCCAYAGAATCACTGCACTCTCATGGTGACAGCTGAAGGTGGTGGGGATTTTACTGGGAGTGCTCCACATCTGTCAAAATATTTGAAAATAAGTACCCAGATCCTGTCTGTCTTAAATTTGGCACCAAAAAGGAGTGACAAGTCACTCTCCRTGTCTGTGCTGTGGTTTGCAATCTTCACTGTGGGAATGGCTGTGAAACTGCCCTGTGAAAATGAAATGTTTGTGAAGTGGTTCTTCTCCACTGGTAAATTCCTTAATAAATCTGGGCAGAAAATGGAGAGCATTGTTTTCAGATGTGGCTTTGACCAGCACGCAGTAAAAGGGCCACACAATGAGCAGAAGGAAGAATTATTGGACAGTTGTTAATTAAACCAAGTGGAGCCATCCCAATCTGTCTGGTCTGTGCACAGAATTATGCAGAAATCTTGCGAGGGGAASAGAGGAAAACAACTCCCCCGGAGCCTGTGCAGGAGATGTAGGAACTGAATTCCTGTGGGAAACTTCAGCKTCTATGTTTCCTATTATTTATTCAGGTTTTTACTTTGCTTTTTRCACTTTTCCTATTGCCAACAACATCATTTTAGGGGGAAAAGCTCCCAAGTGCTCATATTTTATGYTGGAACTGCCGAGTGTCATCTTCCATGGGCAGATGAGACCACTTCAGCAAATGAACTTTTTTTTTGCTTTCTACAATGTKGTAGAAGATTTCCGGCACCTGGCTGCAAGATACAGTACGAGGGTCTTTTGAAGGCTATTTTTTAAATGTGGGCGTTATATTGATTTTGTTTATGTATCCTGCATTAGAAACAGTGCCAGTTGTTGAAGAAGAACTTTATAACTGGTTGGGAAAAAAAAAAAAAGAATGAGCAATTGCAACTCTTCCAGGAAGTATCAATGTGAGCAAACATTCTCCAAACACAACTGCTTCCAGGCCACCTGTTTGCTTCAAGATATGTACTCCAGTATATCAATATTTTCTCCATAGTTCCTGCCTAGTTTCAGCCAAAAACTCAAGAACTTGGTTAAAGCATGTTCTCAGCTTTGCCCGACTCGATTTTCCTACTTTAACATCGAAGAACAAAACAATGAACACGAACAATTTTACCACATCAGTTTTCTGGGGAGAAGAATGAATTCCAAATCAATCAGTCAATCAATCAATCAATCATAATCTAACTTCTCGGTAGAACAGACCTCCTGCTATCAGATAGCAGCACATTTTCCTCCTCAGCCTGGCAAAGCAGCAGCCAGCAGTCATGCAGGTTTTGCCTGGCATTTCTTTGTCTCCAAGTTGGTAGGAAAACAGAAACAACTTTCATTAGCTGAACTGGCTCTTAGAAACCTCATGTAATTCAAGGGCCAGACAAAAATGAACAATGCTCAGTGACCTAAATTCCTCACATATTAACACAAAGCATATTTTTGTTATAAGCCAATGTTCTTCGAAGTTGTTGGAAAAGGCTGGAAATCCAAAGGAACATGGAAGGGAACAAACACTGTTTTACATAAAGACACCTATGTCAGTCCTTTTCTCCCTTTCTACCCTTCACCAGTGSACCAGAATTCCTTTAGGGATAATTCCAGGATACTTCAGCATCTCAGCTGCATTGTGAAACACACAGTGACACTTGCAAGTCTGAGYTCTCTTCACAAATATTATTTCCAAAGCTACTCAGTGTGTGGAGATATTGAAGCCCCAGGGATCTCCCAGTCTGTGTCCAAAAAATGTGCAGCAAACCAAGATGYTCCTTAAAAATGTGGTTAACAAAGAGCCTGCAAGGAGTATCGACAAAAGACAGTCAATTTTTCATAAAAATTGGTCCTCAAAGTGAAAAGACAAGATAATTCTAACTAGATTGACATTTTTGTTTTTTTCATTCTGGTACACTTGAGACATTTCACATGGTTGTTACTTTGTTTTTCTTAAAGAAAAGTGAAAATACCTATTTTAATAAACAGGAGGGTTTTGTTTTATTCATACATTCAGCCAGCTAATAAGGAAGGAAATGTTCCTGACAGGGTCACAGTGTCAAAGTTTGGGGGTATTTATTTGTCCTCAAAAAAAGGACAAGATATAAGACACCTGCCAGAAGATCTGACTGCCTGAAAAGGGGGAAGGAAAGGTGCCCATTTGTAGCTTAAAGGAAATGTGCAGCTCTCAGGGTGCTCTTGATGGGGTTCTACCAGCCTCCAGGAATCTAGACACTGCTGGTGGGCAGAAACCTCAGGAGGAGATCTCTCAGGAAGGAGGTTTGGTTCAGTCGTTTCTTTTAAACCAGTCGGTTTACACCTAAATAATTCAGCAATTGTGTCCTCAATTCACTCAGGGTGGGTTTTTAACACCAGGATCAGAATCAGCTGTGCCTAATGTAATTCCATGTTTATGCTGTTTGTTTTGGAGACAATACCATATTGAACCAATTTCTTATTTTCCAATTATACAGATTTCAGGCAGAAATTAYTTATGTTTCTGATTCCTTTCTCACTGCAGGCACTGGCATTTTTCCATCATTAGCATGGARCAGATTCAGGCATACACACTGTGGTTGTGAAGATGAAATTAAATAATATTTTTGGGTTGAATTTCTGCTGAAAATTAKCACTTAGATTTTGTTAACAATTGCTGCAGATAGTACATTTAATCATCAGCAAATTAGCATTGCTTCACATTTTCTAATTAAGCTGTTTTTTTAGAATGCTTGTAAAGTATTTTACAATCAAGGGTTTCTGACTGAAGTGAAGAAAAATTTACTTCCAAAAAGTGTTTATATTCAACAGTTACTTGTTACAGTTACAGCAGAAAAAAATCTGAGCTAGCAGAATTTTTTTTGTTTTCGTATCAAACAAAATATTATGAGAAATAATCTTTTTTTATTCCTCTGTAAATTTTTTTTCAATTCTGTAACACGCAGAAACAGAAGTATCTAATACAAGAACAACTTGAAGAGAGAAATGAATGATGCCTGAAGAGTCATGTTTCCTAGGAAAAATCAGTGTTTGCCAGAAGAGAARGTGTTTTAATAGGTGTTATTTTGGTCAATTAGACAATGAACAAAAAATATACCAGAAAATGATGTTGTGTATAAGAATTTGGGCCTTTTATCTGCTCAATTTAACAAAACAAAACAAAAAGTAGAACCTTCCACAKCTCTAAAATCAAAAGAGTAGAGTCYCATTGGATTCTGTGGAGCTGTTTTGGCCCATCTTGTCTAACTGGAAGAATGAYGGAGAGAGACAATTTACAACAGCCTGGAGTGACAGGAYRAGGGGGAATGGCTTCAAACTGAAAGAGAAAAGGTTTAGATTGAATAGYGGGAAGGAATTKTTCCCTGGGAGGGTGGGGAGGCCCTGGCACAGGGTGCMCAGAGAAGCTGTGGCTGCCCCTGGATCCCTGGCAGTGTCCAAGGCCGGGTTGGACATTGGGGCTTGGAGCACCCTGGGACAGTGGAAGGTGTCCCTGTCCATGGAAGGGGTGGCACTGGATTGGCTTTAGGGTCCCTTCCACCCCAAGCCATGACGCTGTAACCCTTCAGCTGGTAAAATCCTTGCTGATCTGTTACCATCTGTATGGGGGGATGATTTATGGCAGAGTGCACGGCATAGGTTTTCCAAAGGCTCCCTCAATTTTAGGAATTGTTAAGTACAAATCTGACCTGTGAGCCCTTGGTAATGCTGCTGTGGCAAATTTGACTGATGACAGACTGGGCACACACAGAGCACCAGGGCACCTGATAYTTCCAGCATTTGCTTCCTCTCCCTCTGACACATTCATCTACAGCTGGAGCAGTCAGATATTCCCTCCCCCTTCCTTGGCTGATGTCTGTAGCTCTGTCAGCTAAATTATGAAATKACACAGAGCTGTCAGCTGGATTCATGGAATAAATCCACACCCTGGGAGTTATGGACATCCAGCATTGTTCCACAGAAATGTCCTTTCCCCCAACATGCCATGAACACATCCCTCTGCTCAAACAAATGCTTCCTACAGAATTGTGCAAAACTTGGCATTAGGCTGTCAAGAGTTCTGAATTGAATTGTTCCACCTTTCTGATGTTGAGCATTTGGAAAAAGTGAGAATTTGTATGTTTTTAGTGTCCAGAAAAAAATAACAATATTCCATCAGAAAATCCTCATATTCTACAGCACAACACACCCTTCCTGCAGCTGCAGGGAAGGAGGCAGGACAAGTCATGTTCTGTCTAGAAAAGCAACTCAGGTGAAATTACTTCATGTCATAAAATATCACTCATAGTTTGTTAACAGAAGTRCCCTAACTACAGGCCTTGCTTTTATAAAGTGCTTTACAGAGAGAGGCAGGAGTCCACATCTTTACCTGAATAATTCAATTTTTTCTCATGGGGACAAGTCAGCTGCTCCAGCACCAGAAGTCCACAGAAAAAAATTTGTAGGAATACAGTAGACAAGTTGTTCTCCTCCACTGAAAGATAATCACCTGAAATTGGATATCTGAATAAAAGTGGTCTTATTTTTCAAATTTCCCAGGGGTCTAAATCTCACAAGATAGTTAATATAAAAAGGTTGAAGTTTAGATATAATCATATCTCTAAACAGACATTTTGATAGGTAAAACTAGTGCAGGACTTCTATCTTTCCAATAGTCTTTGTGAAAAGATCATAAGTCAAAGCTGCATTTTATTGTAGAAACGTCAATTTTACTCTGAGTGCTAAAATACAATGCCAAGAACAGAAGGAAAAATCAAGATCAGGACACTCTGGGAAACCAACTTATGTCTGGGTTTATTGTTACAATTAACCCACCGTGGAAGCTCTCCCTGAAACAATTTCAAGGTCTGCATCTAAAGAACTTGAATGTCACCTCCCACCTCYCTTTCCTATCTTAGTAGACATGATGAGAACAGTTTGGCTTTTTGCTGAGAGTGAAAAGAACCGTTTTTTTTTTTCCCCTCCACGTTCCGATTGTCACAAAACACACACAGATAATTAGGCCAAGAGTGAGTGGAAGCAGCACACAGTTCATATTTACCAAACATAGGCCTAGGTTAAAGATAAAATCAAGATTAGAGGCTTAGCAGTCTGACAGGGAGCTCTGGCATTTACCATGCACAGCATTTTGGTCACATTGATTCATGAGTGGATCTGTTTTACAGCTTAGCAGTCTCTGGGATTATCAATTATAAATCCCAGTGGTGGTGCTTGCTGGAAGGGCTCCCAGGGAYGGCAGAATTGGGCCTCTCAGCCTCTTGTCTGCTCCCTGTGTTTGCTCCCAGACTCCACTGTGCCCTGCAGTGCAGATCATCCCTTTGGAGGCACTTTCCTAAGGAGAATGAAGTGAAAAATCTAATATCTAATGAAAATATCCAATGAAAATATCCCTCTGTCCTCTTCTGAGCTACGAGCACCAGGACGGCAGAGTCCAGGACAAGCCAAKCTCTCACTGCACTCACCATGGTTTGTGAGCGTGGCAGCTGAATGGGTCCAGGCAAATTTTATTGGCTTCCAAAAGCTCTGGAGACATCATATTTTCATTTCTTCATGGAAGATTTATGCACCCTCTAGAACATATTGGCTATCACATCAATAGGTTGGTGCCACCATCCTGCCATAAGGTTTTTGGTTGTTGAAAGCCCTGAGCTGAGGATTGGAATGAGCAGAACATTTTCTTGCAGTGATTTGCATTTGTTCAATGTAYTGCAAGATAACTGGGGTAAATTGACTAAATATGCAGAAATTCAAGGATGTTCTTTGTATCACTGTGACATAAACTGTCCTCACACCCAGCAGTTTTCTGTGTRCTTACATAAACCTGGGATACATCCAGATAAAACACATTCTTGCCTGTGTTGTCTTTTTTTTTTTTCCAGATTATTCCACTGGAACTTGCCCAGTCCAATTTATCCTTGCTGACTTTGTTGTTTCCCCTCATGATATTTCTTCTGCAAAGGCAGACTTACAGAAAAGATTAGGGTTTACATGCCCTTTTTGTCTCCAATAACTCCTTCCCTCGCTTCATTTTCAATGGCAAACTAATAAATGTATTTGCTGTGAAAAGCATGCAATCATAATGTTCTCTGACTGAAGTGAGAAAACATAGTAAAAATTGTTAAAAATCAAGAMAAAATATGAAAATGCAGTTGAATTTACTTTGTTCCTCACATCTCACAGAACCAGTGTGAAAATAACTGATATTTGGATTGCCTATTCAATCAAYGATGTACAGCCTTTATAATCAAAGAATGCCCCCCATATTTCCATTTTGGGAGTTTAACTGGAAACTCTGCACCTTCCCTTGGCAAAGCTGAATTTAGAGGATGAGTGGGACTATGCCTATTCCAGGAAAAAAACCCACCAGAAGCACATTTACTATCTGRTTGAGAGACAGAAGAACTGGATTTTGCTTTCAGTGCTGCTTTCTATTTCATTTGTTAGCTTGTCTATTTATAAATTTTATGATAGATTTTCCAAAGTTCTGGAGAGAAAACARTGGGCAAGACTGTCTTATTGGGCTTTCTAGAATGAGAAAAACTAATTGAAGTGTGTCCCACTGCTCTGAAAAACATTAATGGGAAAAGTGGAATATTCTGATTTATGAACTCTTCTACCTTTTGCTCTCATCAGAAACATGCTGGCAGGCTTGAAACCATGAGTTTGTTAACAAAACCATCACCAACAGGCTTTTTCTCTATTTATATATGGCATTTTTTTGTCTCAGTGCTGTCTCTGCAGCTCAAAGAGAGAACACTGAGGAAGGAGGAACCAATGGAGTGGAGTTACAATTACCTTGAATTAGTAAAGGTCAGAAACCAAAGAAATACAACTGTATCAGCAAATATTCCACACAAATAAAACATCATTCTTATCTGCACCAAACCCTTGAGCTWTTGGATCAAAAGAAGACTGGGAGAGTCAACTGGAAAGTGTCTTAGTGTTAGTCAGTTGTCTAGACTTAGATTAGTGAGAAAAGGACATAACCTGGTCAGCTAAACCGAGGTTTTAATATTACTACATTTACTATTATTATTTGTGAGAGTTTGACAGAAACCCAGCTGATCTGAAAATGAAGAGTTTACAATGCACAATGGAGTGTTCACKGCAGAACTGAAAGCAAACCACAGCACGGAGTGGTTTGTGTCTCACTTTAACCACAGAATGATGTAATAGTAGAGTTTGATATCGTATCTGACTACAGACTAGGAATCAGCAACAACTATCATATTTATTGGCTTTTGCTGGACAGCCAGAAAACTGGTGACAGGYCTGAATTGCTGCTTTTTCTATGATTAAAAATCCAGTGGAAGAGAATGATAGCATGTCTGAAAGTCCTTACTTAAAAACACAAGAGATCCAGAAATAAAGAAACAACAAATGGCAAAAAAACCCACCCCTTTCATCATTTATTGATACACATGAAGGGAGGAAAACTTACAGAAGTATCTCAAAGAAAATATTTGTGTTGCTGTTGGTGTTAGATTAAGCTGAAAGCAGTGGAGCCATCTATCCTTTTTTAAATAAACATGAGGTTTAAATATTGATTGCAATCAATCAATCAATTAATTAATTAAAATTATTAGGATTCATTGACCCTGGTAGGCTGTTGATGCTGATCCCTCCACTCTTGCCCCAAAATGTGCCTTTTCCCTACAACTTTTTTCCAAAGAAAGGGAAGCTCATTGGAAATGGTCCAGACGAGACATTAAACAACAGATTTGTAACAATATGGCTCACAGTCTGTTCTCATTTGCACTCTTCCTTGGCCTTAATCCCATTGAAATCCCAAGAACTGCTCTGAGTTACACCCTTAAAATTAAAACCAGAGTGAGACCTGTGAATTTTACAGAGCAGACCACAAGGCCATTTGCAATCAGTCAGAATTTTCTGTGTACAGGCACKGAAGCTTTTCACAGCAGTGAAGGATTTTGACGAGTTTTGATAATTTTTAACATCAGATGTCCACCTTTCACTATTCCAGGYWGCTCCAAGCCCTGTCCAGCCYGRCCTTGGGCACTGTCAGGGATMCAGGGACAGCCACAGCTGCTCTGGRCACCCTGTGCCAGGGCCTSCCCACCCTCAGAGCTAGTAATTAAAAAAAWTACAGGTCAACACWAATGTAGAARTCTAAAATTCTGGGTCATTCTCCARTTAAYCTCCAAAAGATCTGTTTTTAAATAATCATGGATGCTCTTAGGTGATAAATCCCCAGGAGCATGAGTACTTTGGATTTGCTCTCCTACAGTGCCAGGTGTTTTAAAGATTCCAGAAAACCATCAGGAACGCCTCCTTTCTGGCAACGTGGGGAGGCAAAGGCAGTGTAATTGAGAGTTTTACATTAAAGGTTCATTTCTGAGTCCAGAATGATTCAGCAGATGAGGTGCAAATTCTAAACAAGCCAGGTGATGTCATTGCCCCACACGTGAAGCTCTGGAAGGAGACCCTGGCAATGCAGGTGATGATGTTACTGAGCTCAGAGAAAGCCAAACACAGTTTAAGCAGTTGCACCACMGATTTCCCAACTGCAAGCCAAATAGAATTGCCAAAAAGCCCTCCTAAGACTTCATAAATAATACATGAACTGTGATATTTGTGTATAAAAGAGCTGAATCAGCCTTTCTGGCTCTGGAGAGGATACAGTAACACAACAAACGYTCAGGTGACGTACCTAGCAACGCTCCATCAATCAATCTTTGCATTTGTAGGCTCCAAGGAAAGRCTCCATTGTGTTGCTTTTATTCATTTGGGTATGCATGGAATGTCTGAGAGGAAGAGTCCCCTCATGAGCCCCATATTTTACAAGGAACAATGCAGATGTGAATTACCCTTCTCCCAGCAGCAGYGAAGAACAAACCCCACTGCCTCAGAGAGGAGACTTTCTGGTGAGGATTGCACTTCCAARGCAGGGCAAGCATGGAGCTTGTCTTGAGTGCAGATTTTTAATATTTGATTGGAAAGCTTCCTTGCTGAATTAGTGTTTCCTACCCAGATAGCTGCTGTCTCTCTGGTTTCAAAAGCTGTGATAGGAGAGTGAGCACAACTGATGCTGTGCCAAGTGATAGGACAGAATTATCCTGGGCTGTCATTACTTTCCTTTCTGATGGAGCAAGAAACTGCTGTGCCATAGAAACTCAACAGCACTGGAAAATATCCTTTCTTACAACTCCAGAGTAACATCTCTGAACAGTTTTCTGTATTCCAAAGACATAATTTAAATTTTAATTTGATTTTCAACGAGTTTTGCTTTGTATTTTGTATTTATTTCACACAAACTATAGTTATAGTAAGTCATAAAATGAGACCTGTATGTAAAATTTTGTTTCATTTCTTAAATTTTCAATGTGTTAAATAGGAAGTGAATTCTAAAAAATGGAGACCAACCATTCAAAACCAACTCCCTCTCCCAGCAGCAAGAAKAAGAAACAAGATAATTAAGTTAGAGCTTATTCAAATTCTTCTTTATCCATGTAAGAACAGAGCTTTTYTTTCTAGTCACAGCAGAAATGCTGCAGCAATTGAGAATGTGATAACATCTCAATATCTTAAATTTCCAGCACAAATCAGAACCAGTTATCAATGTTCACAGCATTATTGCAAATACCTTTATGGTCACGTTACAGGTTGAACTCACAGGTTTGATTTATGATTGATTGATTGATTGCAGCAAACTAAATTCAGGATGAAGTCAGAATGTTGACAAGACTATCATATGATAAACAGAACAGTTTCTTAATTCTAAAGGTAATACATAACAAACTGTTAATCAGCAGTCTTTGCACTGTCAAACACCATTTTCCAATTTTCTGGTTTAAAAGTCAATAATATTTTGTCATCTTCTCAAAGTTCAGAAAATCTTGACTGGCACCGATATTTTCTGTTTGAATTAATATTAAAAAAGCATCAACTGATTTAACTTAAAATATTTTGATAAATTACTCTTTTTCCACTTGAGCATTAAAAAAAATATCTTTATCTGAATGCTTAAAATATCTTAATTTTCTCACTGAGTAAGGATCTTTTTTTCCTAACCTGGATCATATAAAACAAAACTCAGTGCCTATCCCATCAGTTAAACGTTTGGGTGTTTGAAATAAACTTGATTATTTTATTTTCTTCTTTTTTTTTTGTATACACCATTCAATCTTTCAAACATAGACTTTATTCCATCTATAAATGAAATAAATAAATAATAAAAATATCACAGCCAAGGGTGACCTCTGCTTCAGCAGARCCAGTGATAGCAGCAGTGGCAGATATAATTCCCAAGATTTTGCTTTCAAAGCAAACAAGCCCAATTCTGGCAAATCTACTGAGAATTACTTTCATTTCATTTCAACACTGATACTTCAAAAATTCTTCTTTTATAACTTCATTTTTTTTAAACCCTGGAAAATAAGTAATTTATCAAAATATTATAAGTTTTATATTAATTCAAACAGAAATATTTACTCATCAGGGGATGCAGGCACAAGTGTTCTTTTTTTTTTTTTTTTTAATTAAACCCTGGGTAGTGATTCTCTTCATTTTCTTGGACTGTCCTCTCTAAACTGGTTTACTTGGTGCATAAATCTTATTAATCTTAGACAATCCCTTTAATGAATTTTATCGTACCTTTTACAATGTTCAGCACGGTGTAGTTTTCATTGGTGGTGTGATGACAGTGTAACACAAAGACAGATGCTCCCAACACAGAAAGATTCACCTGAGGAATATTTGATGTCTGCAATGAAAACACCTTTGTACTTCTCAACTATCAAAAGCACAACAGACAGATGATGGTGCAGAAAAGAGGAGTGAGGAGGGATGTGTTATCTGTATTTCTAAATTGATAATTGTGCTTGGTCTCATATTTTCAGGTTTGCTTTTGGAACATTCCCTGGAGAGTGCCTTAACTGAACAAAGATTTGAATTCTATGAGAAAAAAAAAAATGCAATGTTCTTCACAGAACAAATACCTGCTCTTCTTTCCTCATAACCCCTACATGAGAAATGAATTATATTTGCCCCTATCTATGGCTCTGGGAATTTGTAGTCTAAAGGCAGACTGTGTTACATTTCTAACATGCTCATGGGGAATGCCTGAGCAGAGCAGCAAGCTAGAAGTTKTATTTCTATTGCTCATGCACAAAAGTGGGTCAAATTGAACCCAAAATCTGCTTTTTAATAGAAATTCTGAAAAGATACTTGCTCTTAGCTCTGCAGTATCACTAAACCCACCACCAGCTCTGTGGTTTTGCTTTATCTCTGAATACCCAAAAGTCTGCTGCTATAGCCCCAGCCTGGCTAAGCTGACTTAAGCCTGGATAAATCCACAGATACCAAATATTTTCTAAATTTTCTAAAACAGTAACTGTTACTCTTTAGCACCTTAAGATTAGGGCAATGTATGCTGCACTAGAGGAGTGCTTTCCACCCCTCATTTTCAGAAGAGTCCATCTTTCTGAAATGCACATTTGTGGAAGTAAAACCTCCTGGAGGAAATTCCATCCCAGAAGTCTTGTGGAAGATGAACTCAAAGAACTGACACCACAGGGTSTGATCTGTATCAGGAAGTCAATGAGATGCTCAGAATTCAGTCTGAGAATTCCAGAATCCYGGGAATTCCAGCCAGGTGTTTCTGCCTGCATGCTTGGTTGGCTTGGAAAAAAAGAGGTTTTTAGGCAATGGGATGGGAAATGGAGTCTGATTTTCCCACAGGATTTCCCGTTCATTACGCATTCTTGTAAGCCCAAGGATATATAGAGACACCARTTGAAATTTGACAGGAAAGGCAGCTTGCAGGAAGTTGATTCTGCATTGTCAAGCAACAGTAATATTGGACGGAAATGCTTTCAAAGCTCACTGGATTGAAATAAATCCCAAATCAGACACAAGTCTGAGAGAAGGGTGCTTGATCTTTTTTGTAGCCTATACCCTGAGCAAAGATGTATTTTGGCTTGCTCTGGACATGCAATTTGAATGTGATAGCATGCATTTCTTACAGCCTTTCCCCATTCACTGTCATCAGCAAGCTGCTCAGTTTCATTGTCAGTACTTTTGATAGTTGGGCTTGCTCTTACATTTTCAAATTTACTTTTGGAAGGTTCCCWGGAAGGTGCCTTAACTGAGCAAAGATTTGAATTCTATGGGGAAAAAAATAATCCAAATAGAAAGAGCAATTGTTTTCTTATTGCTGTGCTGAGTTGCTTGCTTGTGTCACACMGATTTGCAGCAGGCCAGACCAAGTCAATTCTGAGAGGTAAACCTGAACCACTCCATTAATCAAAAGAACTTTCCTTTCTCTTTTTGTGTCCTCTTTTAGGGATTTTTTTTTTTTTTTTGGAGGGGGGCAGGAGACCAAGTGGCTTGGGTGTTTTTGCCTCTCTGGAACAGTTGCCCCACTGAAAATGCAAAAAGAATCTGCTTCAAGACACAATAAAGTGTTCCAGAAAGAATAATGCCAGAATATCTGCATGCCAGCTATGGCTGGGGAACAAGAGAGACGGGAATCTTAAGGAGAGTTCAAGTTTATTTTTAACCTTTGGATTGCATCAGGCCACTGGAGCCAGGCTGTAAACTCCAGAATTGCTGAGTGTCACTGAGCCAGTGGTCTGGGCTGATGTTCAAAAGGAATCTAATCTGAGCTAAAGGATTAGGGAATCAGCAGATTTATATGAGCTACACCACTTATAGCACATGTATTATTCATATTAATCATGATACAACAWCCCCCCTGCTCCCCATGTAAATCCACACGTTTTCCAGTTTAAGAACTTTATCCTAATGATTGTAAATGGTTTTGTCCCCTGAGGTTTCATTGCAGTTGACCACGAGACAAATACTTCAATGTCAAAAACGAAATGAAAACTCAGGCAAGGATCCTCTTATTTCACTTTTTCCAAGCAAATGGTCACAAATACCATCCAATCAGAGGATTGTTTCCAAACCAGAGTCTCATTTCACTATCACTCCATAAGATTATACATTTATACATTTATCCCCCTTTACCACTTGTATCTCTCCAGAATTCCCTCGCCACTGTCTCCCCTCAGTCTGTGTTATCCACATCCACTGACTCACAAACAGCATTAACAATTCTTCCAGCTTTTTCTCAAGTTAGTCTGGCAGAATTCAAAGAGATCCATCATTTTGTATTCCTCCAATAGAAACAGGTCTGCTTTCTTTTGTCTTTAATATAATATCATTGTKCTTTCTTTTATGGCTGCCCACCTTGATGAAAAACTTGCCCTACTTGCACAATGCTTTCCTGAGCTGTAATCTGCCAGAAAACTTCGCTTCATCCAACTGCCTGAAACAACAGGTAAGGAGTCCTTGGAAAGGTATGGATAAATTCCAGCAACATCCACTAAAGTGCTATTTAATTTAATTAATGATAACTTCTGTTCTGACAGGAAAACAAATTACTGCATTAGTAACATAAGCAATGTAAGTTTTTACAGGTCCATATATTCAATGAGGATATGCAGCACTTCTGTAMGACTCAAAACTTCTCAAAATATTCACTTGCTAGCCTAAAGAACAATCTGCAAGCTCCAGCCCTTGCAATCTTATGCAGTTGGGGATTTTTAAGGGATGATTGGCACGTTTTGCCCGAATTTGATTAAATTCTGCCAGCTCATGTTTCTCATACGTTCCATGGCAATGAACTCATCCTCAAATCCAGACACAGGATACCTCAATTGTCACCAAAATCAGCCATCACCTTCCTGAGCACCTGCTGAACCTGGCCTGGCCACTTTACTTGGGTTTCAGGGAAGAAATCCTGGCAGTTAGGTGCACAAAGAGGGGTTTRATACAAGACCAGGTATGAGCGAAACCCTCCTGTGTCTTCTCAGCCTGAAACACCCATACCCGGGAACAACAGAAYAGATTTATTTGGCCTTGAGATGGGCAAGAATAGGCCTAAATTTCACATGGCCTTTTAGCCCAGCAAGCCTTTGCATTATCTGGCATGTGTCTGCAGCAAAACCCAAATTTTTATGTTTCCCACARCCCTGGCTGAAATGATTTGTTTACTAGAATGCCAAATTATTTCAATATTTTGACCACAMATCTTATCCACTCTGCTGGATAGTGAAAACTTGTTTGTTTGTTTATTCAGGCAAAAAAGAACCCAGCAATATTTGGTCACAGGAACTTCTTTCTTTCACTGAGATTCATAGAGAGATGAAAACAGGGAAATCAAAAGAATATTTCTACAGAACTAAAGATGCTGGATTGGTTGGGTTGCATTATAACACTATAAATCCAAACAGTTTTCTTTGGAGTTGCAGAAAGAAATTAATGATGAAAGTCAGTGTGAGAAAATTCTGAGGCTGTTGTGCACGGTGGAGGGAGGGGAACAAATTTGGTTTTGGACATTTCATGATTCATTCTTAGTTTCTGTTATCATTTTTTTTACAGTTAAGCTTGAATCAAAATATGTTCATAKCATTCCAAAGATGTTTTAAATAGCAGGAATAAATACATATGGCAAGGGAAGCTGGAGATGTCYTTGCTTGCCACGGACTTAAAATATGTTTCACAATTAGGGTGGCAATCAAGTGTCACCACATTGTTATGCGTGAGGTTATCTCAGATGGGAAAATGAAATCACACAAAATGGTTTTGATTTGGAAGAAAACCAGCAAATGACCAGATTTAATAAACACCATTATAAAACACTGGGAAACACAGCTGCAGAGAATTTTCTCATTTTGAGTTCTGCTGGTAAAAATTGATAAATAATTATGTTATCCAATAATAATTATAACATTAAAGTTGTTTGCCCATGTTTAGGTTCTGAAATGGAGAGGAACCTTACAATACTTTTCTGCTTTGTAGATATCACCTTTTTCTTTGAGCCCAGGCATTTAAATAAGTCTAWTAATTTGATTTATAACACCTTTTGGCTTTTATAGCAGGAAAAAAAGCACTTAAATATAAAATACTCATTTCTAATCTGTGAAATGACAAATCCAACAGGAGCCATGGAAAAAAAATAAAATCATTCAGTCATTTTATGGAACTAAGAAAATATTTCTTGTAATGATTTGACAATCCATGACAAGTCCTTTATGAATTGAAGAATCCATTTATCTGTAGAAAAGTAGCTTAAAACTTATAAAGCAATTAAGTTTTGGTAACTGAATACAATGTTCAACCATCCATCAATAAATAAGCCTCCTGTAACAGAAAACAAATGACATCTCCTGAATCAAAAAAGGGTGTGGGCAGAATGTACAGCTGGTGATTTTTTTTTTTACACTGCTTGAAATATGAAGCAGGAGCTCAGAGTGCTGCAAACTTTCAGGATTCATATCACTGCCAGGAACAGTGGTAATCAAGAACGACCTCTGGGCTGTTACAGCACATTTCAACAAACTCAGAAAGAAAACCCCAGTGCAAAAATCATGCAACCTGATGATTTGCATATATTTAAAYATCTTATGAATTTTAAGCTAAGATTGATCATACACAATTAATCGGCATCAGGTTGGCTCCAATTTCCCTGTCAAGTGCATTATCTGAGCTCTGGGTCAGTAGCTTGAATTTTAGAAAAYCTGCCTTCCACAGCTGGAGTACCTTGTCCAAAGCCTGGATTACTGTTAATATATTCCATTTTTTTCCTTTTCCTGGAAGTAGACAATGAATTTCACCGGCTGGCAGAGAGGTCTAGAATTATGTTTCTTACGGCATTTATTGGTAAAACTTCAGATTGSTGAGCTGCAGAGGCCAGGCCTGATCAGGCTGACAAACCGCTGCTTGCTTCTGATTGTATTTTAAAAAATCAACCCAGAAAACAGCTAAAWAAACTCAAATAACATTGTTGTTCCTCCTTTACAGAGGATATCAGAATATCAGTGGTGTGGCTCAGAACCCAGAAGAAAGAATTTGGTATYGCAGACCTGGTGGCATCTCATTGGTGTAATTCTGTTTAAGGGTTGAGGAGTTGGGGTTTTTCTGGTTTTGGATAAAATGYGAGACTACAAACTCCTCAGCAGAATGCAGGATTTATTGTAATTTACAAAAATATACTCCTGCTAAGTTATCCCCCTCCTCTTATTGACACTTCTCTTTCTTATTTTATAAAAGACAGAAACCAGACATTTTACACTAAAGCCATATATTAAAGGGAATTTCATTTTGAATTCTTGCTCTTCCAACTCTGTGCCTTGAYAAAGCATCCCCAGTGAATATACACTGAAAGGGTTCCCAATGAGTCAGGAACACACCTTTAGAAACATGACTTCATGTGTTTTATCCCTCTCTATCTTATCCCCACGCTGTCCTGGATTCAGTTTCCTCTGCCCTTCTTTGCCCCGCTCTRTGGTGAATGGGCTCTGGAAATTGCTGGGTGTGGAGACACTTCCTTGCTCGCTGGGGAAGAGAGGAGTTTTCCCATCCCAAGGAGTGTTGGTTGTTATTGTTCCCCACACCCTGCTGAATCATGGAATGTAACCCCCTGCTTTTCAGTATCAGGCTTTTCAACACAGGACAAGTGACAAAAAGGACCCAAACCATGCCCTGTACCAAAAGTACCTTTTTCCAGGCACATGGATGAACTCCACCCTGGRTATCTGATCATAAATCTCTGATTTCTGTGGGAAATAGTCAGGCATGTTACACACAGCAGATATAAAAAGCATAACTGTTGCCCTTCAGTGAGGTCAGTTTATTGTGAAATCTCACAATTGCTCCTTCATGCTTTCAATTCAACTTAGCACATTCATCCCCTTAATTCAGGGGGACTCAGTTCAGGCAGATTGCATGAAAAGTGAACAATGCAGAGCTTATTCCATAAAATAACCAAATGAGCCACCCACCATAAAAAAAATGAGGGTGTATTGTGGATGTTCATGTGGACAAGGGGGACTCCACCTATTTCCATTTGGGATTCATCAGCAGCATCTCATACTCATTGCAAAGATGGAAAATAAATTAGCTCATCTGAAACTCCATAGGAATTGCTGTTGACAGGGGTTGATGTTTTGTCTACAGATCATAGAGTAGTCACAAACACACTGGGGGCAAGGCCAATACAATATTCATCTGTGTAAAGATTATATTTTCACAATATAATAATCCTATTTGGATGTGAAATTACTGGTGGTTTAGGCTGTGTAACAGACACATGCTTTGGGAAAGTGACAAATTGTAATCTTCCTATTTCTAGGAAGCAAGCCCCATCCTTTTCTTCATTTCAACAGGACTGTTCTAAAAATTATTCCCTCTAGCTGCAACAGATTTAAAGTATGGCGGGGAATGAATAGAAGGGAAAGAAAACAATGTGGATGYAACCATTCCCCCTTCTGTTTCTTCTCTCTGTTTCTATAAAACCTGCAGAGTAGGGAGGGAATGGAAAGAGCTTAAGAAGGGTTTTTTCACAATTTCTATCCCAGAAACCATTTTATACCTGTTCAGGAATGACAGGGATGACACAAATACATTTTCTCTGAATTTCACCTCTGTGAATGCTAAAAAAMCCCTGAAAAGTTTCTTAGAAACTTATATTTTTTAAGTGGATAAATATTTTTCTTCCATTCGAGGGCAAATATCTTCCTACAATGTTTATGTGATAGCACAGTTTCAATGAGAACAATAATATAATCCAAACACTGAATTTACCTCATTAAAAATACAGTAAGTTCTACRTGTAAAAAATGCCAAATAATATACTGATAGGAATGAAAGTAAATTCTAGACAGAGACTTTGTAGTTTGTATACAAACTACACAAACTTGTGTTCCTCACATCTCATTGTTTAGTCTGTACAGCGCACGAATATTTCCCTGCAAAATATACTTCATTCAAGACAGACAAATCTTCTATGAGAAATTCAATGCATTTTGCTTCTTTACAGAAAGCTCTCTCACRTGGTCAAAGGACAGTTGAGGGGATGGTAAAGTCCTCATTTAAAAACTACAAATTTTCTGCCTCTTCCAGTTCAAGCTCTCCCCATTTTCCCATACTGAAGTTAGCTTGTGGAAGATGAATTCTCTGATCACTCACCCACCTAATCTGATCAACCAGCAGCACATTTTGAAGAGCAAACATGAAAAAAGTAAGTGAAACCCACCCTTTGACCTCTAGCACCCACTGCTGTGGCTCGCTTTTATTTTGGCAGATTTCCTTAGCCCTTTGTACTGTGACGAAAGCAGTGCCCAAGACCTGTCACTTCCTCTTATTATTCCAGAGGATGTGCCAGGACAAAGCCGGATGTGGAAACTTCTCCTGCTGCCAGCGGSAGGGCAGGGAAGGGCTGTTCTCTTTGTCTAATGTGAGAAGGRGGTCTCAGACAATAAACTGGGCAGAGGAAAAATTATTCATTCCTGATGTTATTCCAGGGAGAGGGAGCGCTAAGCCTGAGCATGCCAGAGGAAGTTTTACACATCYCATTGACCTCCCACACTCTGAAGAGAAAGTGACATTCCAAAACCTTATTTGCTGGCTTATTCCTTCTTTTCTGAAGGAACTTGGAGAAGGACCCACCAGCAAATTGATTGTGATATGATACGTTTTTATAAACTGGATAGGCCACAGTTAGAAAAAACTGCATCTCTGAAAAACTGCCTCTCAAATGCTGATAAAAATGTCAGTTTTGTCCTCCTAAACCACAACAGGAGCTGTGGTAGCAGTCTTTAGACTGCATGATTTCATTTAAGATCAGGACAACAAAGTCTGTCAGAAGAGAAAGGAGAATTGGTATCACAGTTTGATTTTTAATTGCTGAAAGTTAATTTACTGTGAATGCCAGGATGATAATTTTGGACAGGTTTTCACAGAAGAATWATTTTCTCTCTGCTGCAGATAATCTCACCTGCTTCAACATTTAATATTCAGTCAGAAGCTGAAGATTTGTCTTTCCTTATTTGTTTTTTTGGAATATTTCACACCTACAGAACAAGTTTGATGAAAACAACCAGCAAATCCCCTGTACCTCAGTGCAATGGATAAGAATCACCAGGAAATCATTCACAGATATGARTTTATGATCAAAAACCTGCCCCACAGTGTGGAGGAAGGATCTTGAACATTCCTGAGAGAGCAACCCCCAGAAAAGGAGCAGCCAGTAGCAGGAGTGGCTGACAGAGTCCTAAAAATGCTCCAATTTTTGCAAAGCCAAAGGTGTGAGCCTAAGTCAGGTATCCAGGGAATAATCTGCTGGATAGATCTAGCTTCYTGATACCACCCCAGAGGGTTTCAAACAGGCAGGAACATCAGATAACCTGGCCCACTCCACCTGCAGTGACTGCATCAACAGTTAAATAACAGAGAGCATAGAAATGCACAGATTTTCTAATAACAGACATATCATCCCCTCTTGTGCTTTTCTGAGAGCAGTGGCAATTCATTTCTCAAGGCAGTCCCATTTTATAATCAGGATGTTGGATGTCCAATCTTTTCCACACACAACCCTAGAAAAGAGGAGTATTCCTGTTTTATTTTGCATKTAGGTAAAATCTCCCAAAGGAAGAAACTCAAAGATAACAGACAAGACTTTGGACTCTTAGTCAGCTGTCAGACTAAATTARATGTTGAAAGGCTTGGGAAAAGACATATTTTGATGTCTTTTAGATGTGGTTAAAGAAAGAGAAAATAATAACTGGTCCCAAGAAATTGAGTCTCATTACTTAGGGCACAATGAGGAAATGAGACAGAATAGGAAAGGATTTATGACAGTAAGGAAACATTAATGTGAAAATTTTGAAAGGAAAACACACAGGTCACCACCTAATAAAAGGATATCTCATTGTTACACATAAGTGGTGATAGTGAAGGATATTGCACAGTTTCTCCTCAAAGGCAGATTTAAAAGTGAGTAAAGTGAACAGTGAGATCCTCAGGAGAGCGAGAAAGCTGAGAGCTCCTGCAGGTGAAACAGCTGAAGGAATTTGACCAACACTTGATGGCAAAGTTCTATCTAATTGCAGGAGAAGGTGGGGACCTTGACAAAAATCATATAATAGGAGTGTGATCACAGATCTTTTACATGCGTTTGAAAAAGAAAATAGGGAAAGTATTACAGCTATAGAGAGGAGAAATGGCAATAGCCACAGTCTGAACATAAAACTGACAGTCCTCAGTACTTCAGCACCCTCAACAGAAACACCCACCAAATGCTGGTTAAGTTTTGGTTGTAAAGGTAAATATTGGGGTGGGGTGTTGGCATGGAAATCCCAGCTAAAAGCTGCTGCAGGTGCCCAGAAAGTTAAGAAATCCTAATATTCCRGTACCAGAATGTCCTTACTGCATTCAGAAAAGGAGGGAAAGGGAAGCCTGGAAGCAGTGAAACAAGGATTAGTGGATAACATACAGTTAAATGAATTAATCTGGAAGTGCTGAGTGACAGCAGTGACTTGACTCGAGCCCACAGGATGTGACCAATCATGTGTGGGGCAAGAACCCCCCGTGCCCAGATTTGCACATTCCCATGGGTTTGGGGGCTAAGAAAAGAGACACAAATTGTTCTTGTTTGGCCACTCAACCAAGCTCCTGCACAATCATTGCTTCTCCCAGACAATGCTGAGCACATCTCAACCATGTGCAATGCTTTGCTGTTACTTAGGGTTGAAAATATGTCAGTCCAGACCTACTTTTGCTTCTCYCACAGCTGCAAGGATGATTTTTTCCGTTTGCCTTCTGCCACTGAGACAGAATCTTCTCACCACACTGTAAACACCCAGCTTACAAAACAGAAGGATGACTAAAAGGGTGACAACAGCCCTCACCAATGAGAAGTAAAGAAAAGTCTGCATCTGGAAGGACAGGATGAAAACATTGCTCATGAAGAACTCTSGAACAAAAACCATTAAGTTTAACTCAGACAGGAGGAGAGATTTTAGCTATCACATGTGATTTTTTTTTTTTTAATGCTTTAATTTTAAGAGGAGTTCAAAGTAATTTTGGCTATATTTCTCAAAATGTGAATCATTAGTTCAGTACCTCCTTCCATGTTTAGGAAAGACATTTCCCATTTATTCTTTAATAATTTCATAAATCTAAACTTAGAATAATGTCAGATATTGCCTTCAGCAACTTATTTCTTAAAATAGCTTAAAAATCCCAAATCTTCAGAAAAAAATTGTCTTCACGTAGCTTTAAAATCCAGTTGAAGGACTAGTTTTCTTCCACAGCACACAAGCATTCACATTTAAAAATAAAATCTGGGTTTATTAAGCAATAACTGCCTTCACACCTGTCTGATCACGAAGCAGAGCTGCTCCTCCACTGAGACCTTTGAAACCATTCCACATCCATGAGTTAAAGTTCATCTCACACAAGGATCAGSGATTGCTGCTGCCAGGTTTTTATAAAAGCAGTGGGAATGTTCTRTAGGTCCATCCATACCTGAAGTATGAGCCGTGGCAGCTTTCCAACAAACYCATAGCCAGTGCACAAACTTCCTTTTCTGAGTGAAAACCTGACAGAGGGAAAAACTGTTGCCTATTGGGRAAAGATTCTGACATTTCTGAGGACAAGAATCCTCAAATGTTGTTTACAGCAAGTGATGCAATAGTTTTCCTCAGCTTTTCAAAATAACCTCAAGATGATGATCCAGAAGCTCTGAACCCTCGCAGCCACAGCAGCCAAGCAGCTTGTGCTCATCCCATGGCTGGAATCCTGGTTTCAGACATGGAAACTGTGGGTGAGGTAGGCAAGTTCCCATAGAAACCTGTCTAATTTCTGCCAGGAGGAGCTAAGAATAAACAACATTTTCCCAGGGAGTGTTTTGATGAGATTAACTCAGTATTGTCCCCAYAGTTCTACAAATAAACTCCCTAGATTTGTACCTGGGGGCTACTGCCGGAGTAACACACTTATCTCAGAGTCAATGACTCTGTTCCTGATGTTTTTTATCAGCAGTTGATCTCAAAGACATCATTCTTTCCACCTGGGCAAAACCCTGACACTCTTCTATGTAATGTCTGTGCAAGGGTGKCTGTACACACACACAAGTCCCAAAATCCCAGTTTAAAGAACAAACTCCCAGTTCCTTACYCCCAGCATTATACTTACTCCTCTATTCCTGTTAATTCAGGGACTGTAAAGAGGTTTTAAGGCCTGGATGAAGCAGATATTTACAATTCTTTCATGAACAAGTTTCTTTAAAGAGATTTCTATTTTTCCTGAACACGATTCAAAAGTTCCAGGGCTCTGTTCCATGGTAGAACTTTTGAAGTTCATAAAAAAAATTGAATGGAGATCTCAATGTTTCAGCCAAAATTARTAAATTCAGGACTATGCATTGTGAAGAAGAGGAGGGTGAAAGGGGTGTGATAAGAATTTCGTGCATGAGCAATTAACGTGTTCCTGCGTTAGTGACCAGTGTTTGCTGTGATAGAACACAGGACTGCAACAGATAATAGCTGACACTTATCACTAGAAAACATTTTGAAAATAAAAATCTGAGGCAAAAAAAGCCCTAGAAAATTTATTTTTTTTTCCGCTGGAGATGCAGGCTGTCTATACATTTTAAAAGGAAAGCATGTAGTAGCACATTTCACTGCAAGAGCAGAAATATGATTTTTCCTCAACTGCAAGTATTTGAGAACCTTGAACATCACACAAAGACCTCAGGAACTAAAGTTCCTCTCACAGCCAGGTGTTCTTACATTCATTTGGTTGTTTCAGAGGAAGAATTACAGAACTACTCTAATGACATGATTTCTCCTAGTTCTGCAATCTCCAGATCTGTATCTTTCACTAGGTTTTTTTATTCCACACTGCATTTTGGTTTTGGTTTTTTTTTTTTTTTTTTTCTCTTTGTGGGTGGGGTGATGGGAGGTAAATTTGGATTTTACCACCAAGCAATTTACTCATTCTGCACCTGAGAACCCCCAGGGCTTATCCTGTAACAGCTTCCAGGGTGCTCCTTTTGTTCAGATAAAAAAAAAAGAGGAGGAACATGAAGGGATGATTATGCATTAATTATGAAAGAATWCAAGCTCACTTTAATATTAGGAATTGCATCTTTTAAACTGTTCTGCAAGTAAAATGTTGTAAAGATTCTGCTTGCTCTTGATGCAATGGAAAGGATTTTGGTTTTGTCTGCATTGAAAAGGGTTTAAAAGAATGGATTATGCYAGTCTTTAATAGSAACTTTTCTGGCAAGATGGCATTGYACAATTCCTTTGGGTACTGGAAGGCCTCAGTGAGGTCACCGTGGAGCTTCTCTTTTCTAGGCTGAACAACTAAAAAGTGCAATAAAACCAATAAAGGCAAAAGAACAGCCACTGATCCATCACATACAATAAAGGCACATATGATAATGTAAATAAAAAATGAGAGATAATGYAAATAAATCAGCTGGACATTGTTATGCTGCAAATTGTGGGAATGCAGGCTTCAAACAGCAGAGATCTGATTACCTTAGCAAACAAAAAAAACCTAAATAAATAAATAAATACAACACAAAATGACCAGTTCATAAAAAATAAAAAGCCATTAAAAGAATAGCCCAAAAAAAAAAAACCAGCAAAAAACCTGCAAATTTTGCCCAGTACTATATACATGATATACAAATAAAAACTAATTTTTAAATTCCTATAAAATACAAAACTTCTTCACAGTAAACAACTTTACATACAAAGAAACCCAAAACAAATCCCGTATCTCCATCACTAACAGCCAATGAATTCTTGCACSATTGCAAAGTGTCCTGCAAACTGTAAGTGAAGATAAAATTTTGCCAGAGTGTGCACTCAAGGACTTGGCAGCAGCCTAATTTAATTTCATTACTGCCCTTAATCATATAAAAAGCATGCAGAGCAGCAGGAGACCATTTCTATCCCATCTGACGTCAGCTTCAGACAGATAACGAGATATTTCTTGGTATCTCATCCCCGCAAGGTCTTTTCAGTTCAGAGCAAAGCATTCTTTGGAGTATCAAACCCAACAAAAACTTAGCTAAGATTTGGATAGGTGCTGGAAATGAGGTTGTCATTTTCTAGCCAGGGACTTGCAGTTTTTTCCTCTATAAAAATGAGGCTGGAAGTTCAAAGAGGAAGTAACAAGATTRCTTTGGCACTCAGGATTCCAAGTGTGTTTCTTCTCTTTTAGACTGAAGSACCACAGCTTTTATTTGGGAATGGGAGTTGTGATAATCCCAAGTGATTTAATYGCGCTGCCAATGTTTATCTTGCTATCTACCCTTTCTAGGTAAATAGTCTGTATACAGACAAATCACTCCCTGGCAATAAATTTAATTTTCAGGCTGATTCTAAGGCTTCTTCTACTGTATTCTATCATCCAATAAAGCGAAAAAACTTCCCCACCCCCCTTTTAAAATTATCCCATCAAATTTTCTACTTGATATGGCTGAAATAAAAWTTTTTCTTATAACTACTCTGCATAGATATTTTTATACCTAGGATCTGTTTGGAAGATTAATTTCAATGCCAATAAAACATTCACCCTTCATTTTTCAAGCAGGTTACAAAAGAGCTTTTCCTGAAAAAAAGACCAGGTGGCAGCAAGCAAGCAGAGAAAAAGAGAAATATAAACGCATTCCTTTTAAGYATTGTGAAAATTAAATACACCAGCTTGTAAGTGTTACTGTACAAATTTTCTTATGCCTGTCCTTGGGCAYCCCTTGTATTTGTTAACAGGTTTTATTATTTCCAAACTAACCACTCAATAAGCACTGGGATATTTCTGCTCAACAGATGTTGTTTTGCTTGAATATAAGTGAGATATGTCATGACCCAACATCTACAACCTGTGTTGCAAATTTGGTTTTACTCCTGGTTGTTTTCAAAGCAGGCTCCCATGCTGAGTTTATTTACCTCTAAAATAAATTAGTTATGATTAACCTTCCCTTGCCTTGGTAATGACTCACAGATTGCCAAATATTTCAAGCTCATCTTCAATAAAATGCTTTGTTRATAGGTGGTACCCAACAGTTTTGTTTCCTGTTCACCTTCCAAAGCCTACAGGAGCAGATTCCCTCTCTTGGGCATTGTGGAGTGAGAAAAGGATGTGTTGAGAAAGAGCCACAGAGTTTTTATTTGTCTGGAATGAAGCCCCATATAAACAGAATTATGTCACTTCATGTGTATATGATTATCTTTTAATAYCTCTCAGATACTTCTGGGCTTCTTGTCTCACAGTCCTGTTTTCACCTTGTTCTCCCCAAAAACCACTGGATTAATTCACTACCTTAGAATGGGAATCACATGAATTTTCTGAAAAACTACACCATTACTGTTGGCGYGGCCATTTGCRAGGAGACGGGGAGAGACACRTAAACGACCTCGTAGACTTGGTTGTACGTGCTATCTCATCCACTTTATTAACGGAAGCCGAGGCTTTTTATACCCTTGGCTCGTAATGGCGGCGGCAGTTAGACGTAACGCTTTTTGTAACAGSAATAACGGTAACTTAACGTACAGAAGCTCTTACTAACGCTATAAATTTCCTTATAAGGTAGCTCTGCCGTTGCAGGGGGCTCGCGCTGACTACCCTCRCCATAGRGTTATATTGTGGCTTCTCACGGCCTCGCGGGCGCTCGAGATAGACCCGACTGGAACTGTTACAGCGCCTGCCGGCTGTCGGCCAACGGTGGCCAACGGCACCGAATGTTCCAGATCCTTCACRGACYTTCTCTGCCCTTACCAGGCCTAGSCCTTATAAYGGCTTACCACACATTACTTCCTTCTGTGATTCCATAACTTTATGGAACACAGATGATCCTGAGCTGTATCCACTGGGCATGTCTGAACAATCAAGCAGCTGAGATTAGAAGAGCATGGGGAGAAAAGACCTATCTAAAATATCAAATGTTCCCATCAATAAACTTCATTTATGGAAAAACTGAAAAAAAAAAAAAATCAAAATCTTAGGAAAATGGTTTTATCGTCCAGCTCAGCAAGACGCAAAAGCACAGGAAAGGGTTAATTTGTCACCTGGGTATATTTCCACACTTTTCCATGACCAGCAGGAAGATGCAGTGGAAATGCCAGAAAATCTCTCGTTTCAAGAAGAAAGGCACAAACCTGTAAATATTACCCACAGTGTAGAATGAGAGAGTAATTTATCAAGCTGGGCCTGTTTAATAGGCAGGTTTAGATGGGTATTYTAGGAAATGAAGAGCAATAGAAGGTATTTTTAATATTCAAAGCCATACTTCTCTCATATATATTGTGATGGATTTTAAACCCTAACCAAACTTTTTCAAACCCAGAAATTAACTGGATTACTTAGGAATTAAAGAGGGAAATATTTTTCAGCTCATAGTTGAAAATCTGTTTCTCCCAATTGCAAAATCCTGGTTCAGCCCCTGGGCTGAGAGATGTTACAGAAAACATTAATTAGTCGTCTAAAAGTTAACTGAAAACCTCCTTTAGATGCAGTGGTAATTACCAACAGCTGAAGGACCTTGTCACCAATTCAAAAAGGAAAGTTTTTACAACAGTTCAATTTACTTTGCACACAAGTTTAAGAATTAATAGTTGCTCCACAAGCAACAAAACTGAGGAGAATGTTTATTTATCAGATAAAGGTCACGCAAATATGATAGAACCTGTTTGGACCAGTTGACATCTTRCCTCATCCATTAAATTATGCTTGAACTGAAAAGGATATTAAGTTATAAATGCATACATAATAAATGAGTGAGCTTTTTTTTTTTTTAATGACACCTCTAAACGACTGAAATATTTGAAAAAAAATTACAAACCAGAAGAAGCCAGTGTGCAGAACAATAAGATCCTATTTTTTTTACTTGATGACCTATTAAATTAATTTTGAACATCTACAAAAGATACCTCATTTTAAAATTTCTTTTATTTTATTTTCACTATTTCACAGGTAGAAATTCTGACTCCTATTTTATTCTTTTCTTCTTGTAACCCCAGGCTCTCTTTTACCTTTTCCCCACACTGGGAAGGTTTTAACTTCACAAACACCCCACAAAAGCCTCCCAAATTTTACTTTAAATCTGAAAGTGTTTTCCTGAATTTCCCTCTCTGAGCAGTTATTGATTTCAACAGATCTCGAGCTATGCTTAAATAATTCATTCAAAGTTACATTTTTCTGTATGATTTTACCTGAGGAAGAGAAAAACTTTTACACAGAGGATCAAAGATGAAGTTTTTGCACAATGACTGATGGGAAAAAAAATAGCACCACATAAAATCTTGGCTTCAATCTCCTGCTTTGCTAGGTGAAGTTAACATGGAGATAATTAGCCAGTGATGCAGGATCTGAAACTGAAAGTGAGATCATTGATGGACTTCTGAGATGCTGAAATTAGTGCCTCTGAAGAGGAATTGAGGAGATAATGAGAACAGTGAAGGAGATAAAGCTCCCTTTCCTAATCTGTCTGAGTTTGGGGTTTGTGTTTAGTCAGAAACCCACATGAGCTGAGTTTATTCGGGATGTTAATRTTGGCTGTGCTGATGTTTTCTTTAATTGTAGTGATTTAATTTCAAGGAAATGCAATTAAGCACCAGACACACTTTATCTCAGAGCTGCCCCCTGCCTTCACTATTTCAATATTTACTAGGTGCTTGGAGAAGCCAGAAGTGATCAAAAATACAGAAGGGAAACAGGAGAAAAACTAAAAATCCTTCACAAAAGTTCCCYTCCTGGACAGCCTTTTCTGCACTAACACTTCTAGAAGCAAGAGAAATTTCCTTTTTATTAGGGTTTTTTTTTTTTTTTAAATCCCAAATGTTCTTTATTTCTCTTGGGAATTGGCTGTATTTGGTCCCAAATTGCCAGCTGAAAACCACTCCCAGCACCTGTGCGCTGTTCCCTCCCCCAGTGACAGCAGCTGAGCAGCTCTATCAGCTCCCCAGGGCACTGGAAACACTTTTCAGGGCCTTGAAATGAAAAAAAATATATCCCAATGTGTTAGTGGAAAAAGAAAAAGCAAACAAAATTTTGGAATATTGGGAAAAAGAATTATTATTCTTTTTCTCTGTCTCCTTACCATCCCAAATTCAATGAAAATATGTCCTGTTAAGAAAGGGTAGGCTTCCTAGCCAGTGCGGAGGGGATTTTGAGGGTGAAAAACCAAGATAATATTAAATATCTGTTTGTGTGTTTTATTTAGCCTTCTCTCATATTTAGAATACATTCACACTTTTAACACAGTTGCATTTCCACAGGGCCCTGGGAAAAGGGGAGAAATGCTGATCACTAAATCATGTGACTAGAGAAGGCCACCCAAATATTCCATGTATATAAATATAATATCTCTATAATAGATTTATTATACTTATAAATTTAATATCTATCTACTTATCTATCAAGGTATAATATGGAGTTCTTATATTTGTAGCCTAAAATGCCCCAAAAAAATCTAAAGGAAAAATTTTGGAGATGCAGGATTGGGTTTTCTCTGCTGATGAAGTTCAGTATGGAAGCACTGGCTCGCAAGGGTTTCAAATATCTTCACCATGAAAAACTCTACAAGTGAACTTCTTATCTCAGGAAAGAAGCTGATCTGTTTCTCTTCAAGTTCAGTAAAATTGGGGAAGGGATTKCTCCAGGCCCAACCTTCCTGCTCCCCAAAGCAAGCAGCTGTCACAGGGACAGAAAGCTGTGCTTTAACAGAGTTACACAGCAAATGGAGTGTATAAATCCTTGCTTATCCAAAATTCCAGTGATTTGAGTCCTCTAAAACACTGATCTGACCTCCAGAAAGCCTTTTTCAATGGTTTGCCAGCGTGTAAATACTACACAGGCTACACTGAAATGTGAAAAATGGGGGCTTTTTTCTGTCTGTACTAATATCCTAAAGCAGACCCACCTTCCTAAATCTTGCAGATTAATCTCCCCTTCCCCCARCTCACAATGTCCAGTGAATTTGGGAGTGTCTGGGACCTGCCTGGGAGCTGGAACAGGGCTACACGTGTTTTTGGCTGTTGATAAAAATCCCTGCATTTCTGGGCTGGGTGGTGAGACGGTGACAAGGACCTTTCCCACTGCATGCAGCCACTCTTTAAATATCAACACCCTGTGATCCTTCGGTAACACCACCTKGCTGGGATAAAGCTGGATTGGTTTTGTCCAGATGCAGTCTGGTTTTTTGCCTCAGCCTTTGAGTGGTACCATCAAACCTACTCTGTTGCTTGGCAAGGAGGGAATCTTGGAAAACTCTCTCCCCAGGGACAGGATTTCTTCCCAATCTGAGCAAGGAAAGCAGGCAGGGCTCCCTAGGACAGGATTTACCTCGAGGCAGGGTCATACAGCTTCTGGCAGTCCTCTCCCCATTTAGTGACAAGGAATTCTCCATTTTAGACCCAGATTGATAGAGATTGATAATTTCTGTTTCAGCTCTTGGGTGAAGATGCTCTGTGAATTGGAATATTAAGGTCGGGGTTAAAAAATCAGTTTATCTCAGCTAGGAAACTGCAGAGTAGCTAAATACAGTATTTTATTTRAAAGAGGGGTTTATCCTCACTTTGATGCCTGAGGTATGTTAGACAAGTCCTACTCTGAGTGTCTCCAGYGACATCTAACTGAACTTTTTATTTAAAGAGTTTTACAAGCCTTGACTCTGTTTCCTCTTCTGGGTTTTGTAATTTTGTTAGGAAGAGACAGATCAGCTTGCTGATTCTAAAACAGAAGTTGACTTGCTTAGAAGGAGTGAGTCATGCAGACTTCACAGGAAAAGCTAAGAAAATAAAAATCCTCAAAAAAAAAACCCCAGCAGCAAGTAGATTCTTCTCACAGCTGTTGCAAGGTGTTTGTGTGCACACAGTCGAGTTACACATTAATGCCTCTCAAACATTGTTTTCTTAATGGCAGATTGTAATTAAACAAAACATGAAAAATAAACTCGGTAAACCCTTTGACAGACTTTGCAGGAATAAGCAGGATTAATAGCCATTTGTACAACAAAACAAAACAAATCTTATAATTCCTTAGAAATTACAGCCACAAAAACAAAGGATTAACAATTGATGGGTGCTGAAATTAGAAGAGCTAYGACACATCCAGTGCTATGCTCACTGGATAAGTGTTAATGCCACCTAAAATTAGTTAGTGATATTAATTTTAAAAAGTCCAAAGGACTGAAGGCTGGAGATGCCAGTTATGTATGCAAGACAAGGTTTTTGGCAAATACCATCAAATGCATAAAAACAGGGACAATCCACAGCACCAACAGCACCAGGGGGATGGCAGGCAGAGCAGAGAAGACTTTTTGGGAGCTGCAGCGCAGACAAGGTCCCAGAGCCAGGGCAGAGGATGCATCCAGAGCAGAGGATGCAGGTGCATCCAGAGGGAGCCCTCAGAACGCTGCACCCAGCCCTGTGAATGTCCCTGTGTGGACACTAGAAACCCCTGGGTTGTTTTGAGTGCACAGGTCCTCAAAGCACCAGCAGATGTTTCCAATGCCAGCATTGCCTGAAAGCAGCAGCGCTGAGAGCTCACCTTGGATTAACAGGCACACAAAGTGATGGATGCCCCTGGAAAAGCCAAAGGGTGGGAAATGGCATCCAGCTATGGTTGCCATTTGATTTCACACCCCCAGACCGGCAGTGCTGGCTGCAGACAGAGAAAGAGCAGGCGAACATTGCCCAGTTGTTAAAAGCCCRGCTCTGGGGTGCTGCACTGCCCTGTGCCCTGCAGACAGACTCCCTTTCAGAGCAGAGCCTGGGGCACCRTGCCAGCCCCATCCTTTTCCCGTGCTGGTTCCCACTGTTTCATCCCYGGACAGAGGGAGAGCAGCCATTCCAGAGGCTGTGAACTGCTCAGCAAGAGAAATACAGTCTGGGGATTTATTAACTCGCTTTTCTTGCTGAGAAACTGCTGGCCTTTCATGAGCAGCCAAAATATGAACCCTGAGAGCTCCACTACAKGGAAATTCTTTGCATGCTGGCATTTGTTCCACACAGACCAGCAGCTCACAGAATTCCAGCCTCACGAGTTTCTAGGGAGAAGGGTATTGTATAGGGCCGCTTTCTCTGTTCTTAAATAACCACCAAATCAGTCGGCAGCAGAATGGGAACAAAGGGCAGAAAGGACACAGCCACCTTGAGTTCACCACCACAAAAGGACTTTATCTCATGTGATCCCACCCCTGCAGAAAGAAACTCTAAATTTTGGAGCCTAGCAGCCTGTCCCACTGAGGCAAGCTTTATCACTTAGGTTCAATATCAGATTTAACAGGAGAACTCTGTAAATTCAAAGGGAAGGTGGGAGGTCTCAAATCTGTATGACCTATTTTTTAAAATAATCTCAAAAACAAACTGAATGTTCATAAACACTCCTAACCCASAAATCTGAAAATTAATAAAACCTATGATGAGATAATCAGACAGACCAAAAAAAAGGGGGAAGCTTGCCAGATGTAAGAGTGGAGYTTGTTTCTTAAACAGAAAAATTAATCTCTGCTGAATTGGAGCTTGAATGAAAGTAGTAATATGGGGGGTTAGGGAGAATGAGCAGTGATGTGTACATGACAGCTTTTCCCAAGTTTGCCACATGAAAAWTTGACATTGGGAACTATCACATTAATCATAAAATAATTGAATGCCTGGCCTTTAATTTGTCTGGGAAGACCAGAGAGGCAGAGAAGTTCCCTGTAYATCTCATTCATGTTTTTTATCATCATCCCCAGCACAAAAATCCCTCAAAGTTGGAATTTTGTTGCTCGTTTTCCAGACCAGCCAGAGGCAAGTGGGCTCAGAATTGGTGCTGATGTGAAAAATGCAGAAGTGAAAAGTGCACAAGAATTTCTGTGGTGCTGCTCTGTGCAGCAGCAATGAAAATGATGAGTCCAACTCCCAAAACATTTTAACACAGCCTAGAGACTGAATAAATAGAGATGAAATGTGGAAAGAGCTTGATACAAAATTATCTTTTTCTTTCTATTAAAGTAATATTTGTTTAAATATGGCGAAAAAATTAYCATCTTTTACAAATAAAGTCTCTAACGGAAATGCACAAGAACATTTGCTTTTAAAAATATTCTAATCAGCGTGATCACTTCATTTACTGTTACTCTTAGATTTGGATAAGTATTATCTAAATATAATGTCTTAAAACCAATAAATCTGACATCTACTGAAAAACTTTATGGATTTATATATAATGCTGTATGAAAAGGAAAACTATTTATCTGCTGAAAGGTGTAGAAAAATAGGTTTTAAAGACTTTTCTATTACAACATTTTTTCCAAACTAATATGTCTGCATGCTGCTGATTTTCATTGATGGGGGGCAATAATCAGCTTGCAGGCAGCCTTCAGTGACTTCCCGGATTACATTTCCAATCACCAAAGCAATCATCAGGCAAAAAGTTACCCTTTGTCTCCATCCAGCCTCCTGACCTTTGGATTGCCCATTAAAGAGAGGAAGGCCAGTTCCTATCCATGTTTGGCAACAGGAGACATTTTCCTGCTCTAAATACACACTTATTCTGCAGTGGTTGCAGCCCAAGTGACGTCCATCTGATTTGGGGGCTTCCTTCCTCCTTACTGGAATAGGAAGCACAAATCACTAAGGGCTAGCCCATTAATTAGCTTTTACGGAGTAGATTGGAAGAGAGGAAAGCACTGTCTGCACAGATAGAAATGCTGGGCTTGAGAAAACCACTGAGAGAGGATGAAATGCTGTGTTGCACCTTCCTGGCTTTTGATTGGGCACATTAGGGGCAGAAATTAATCCAAATCCAACAGAAGGAAGTGCCATATGACAGTTTTGGTGGCACTTTCCCTTTATCTAGCACACAAATTATGTGCTAGGTCAAAAAATAAAGAARAGCACACTTCACTTGACCTTCAATAAAGAAGTGAAATCTGCCTCAGCTTAGAGAGATTTACACAGATTTATAGAGTCTATGATTGCCAAGAAAATTAAATGCCAATTGTTTAATTGGGGTTTCCCAAGAGCCACTAACATGAAGGGCTCCAAAAGGACAGTAAAATCGGCAGTCAGGCTCAAATGCTGCACAGCAGAGGGATGCCAAAGGGAACTGTGTGGTGATTTTGGAGAAACTGGTCCAGAGAGAAGGGAAGGGGGCTCCAGACACATCTTGCAGTGACCACTGGGCCACAGGTAAATGGTGCAAGTTAATCTGCAGCTTTGTTATTGTGCAAAAGGCCCTGCAGTCAGGAAAATGCTGCATTCAAAAGACAAAACACAAACCTCAGCTGACACAGAAGATGCTCATCTGCATACACAGCAGGATCAGTGATAGTTAAATTTTTCATTTTCCCCATGTATAATGCTTGAGGAAAAGGCTAGAGATTAACAACATGTTATAATCCCCCTCTTCCCTAGAATTGTGAGATTTTTTATCCAGAAAAGCACTTCATTGCAGGAAATAAGTGGCAAAATCTGTGTCACTGTTGTCGGAGTGAGTCAATGGAAACCACAGCTTCCTGTTCCCCCCAGTTTCCTTGAAGTGAATCCCACTTCAGATGAAATCCATGAAATTCAGTGCCAAAAGTCAAATTCTGCACACCCTACATACGCATATACATATCCTATAAACTTGGTAGGTGGCCCTCTTGGTTTTGGTTATGTTTTGGACTGATAGTAAAAGAAGAAAAGTTCTTTTAAAGCACAATTAAGTAGAAAAGAAAACTACAGAGAGGGCAGGAAGGCGGTTGGGACTGTATTAAACACACATGGAAGTGGAAGGATCGACCCAAGCCCAAACAAGTGCTGGAAAAACCAAACTGGGAGAAGCTGAGCAGAGGCCAGGCCACATCAGGAGAGGTTTGTGCCGGAGGGAGGGAAAACGAGTGGGAGGAAAGACCTGTGTACACAGTGCCTGCACTCAGCTTTGCTCCTGAATTTTAAGTGCTCTGGCTCTGTCTCTGGAACTGGCAAGGATATTKAGGAACTCACACTTTTAACTGAGCAACCACACTGAAGTCCCTGTGCACATCCCAGCACCCAACCCAGCCATGGACATCCCTGTCCAGATTTGCAATCAGGAATGGAGATCAACAGGCCAATCCCCGGGTTTGGCTGTGAAAATGGTGTGAAAACCTTGCTCTTCAGGTTCTGAAAGAAGAGAGCACTCTGCTAAACACACATTTACATAAACACTTGCAATTAAACCTGAACAGAACAACTACCACACAACAAGAGGCGACTATTAGGAGAATTGTTATTTTACTGCTTGCCTGGCTACCACATACGCAAAAAACTACACAGAGGGTGGCCTGTAAAGAAGTTACCAGAAAAAAAAAATAGAACATGAATTATATCTCTCATCATTAGTGATGGAAAACTCTGTATTTCTGTGCAAAATCAAGTGCAGAATCAAAAATATGTAGGCATGAAAAAAGCAAGAGGAAAAAGGTACAAGACTAAATAAAAAAAGAGGGTCAWAACAACTGGTTGTAAAATATGTAAAGTGATATTGAAAGAAGAAAGTGAATGAGGTACCCTCCAAGCCTAAATGAATAAGGATTTGAGGGTGAAAAACATAAATTGTAATAAGACACATTCTGTATAGACCCAAGGAAGGAAATGTAAAACACCAGCATTGTCACAGTGATTCTGATGAAGCCACAGAACACATTGCCTGCAGAGGGTGTAAAGTTTGTGTTGCAGAATGTTTTGAAATAGAAACTAAACACATCTAATGTCCCACCTGTGCTCAAGGCAATGRGATGGTCCAGAAGGTACCTTGATGACCCTTCCTGTGCTGCAATTCAATTTTCAGACCACTCACTGATGCCTCTCATTTTAAAAATGAAAAGAAGCATCCTCTTGTTCCCCTTGAGTTTTTCACTAATTAAACATCTCCCAGTAGCTGTTTCCAATCAATTTGCCCTCAGACTGAATGATGACCCAAATTCTACCCTCTGACGTATATGGACACACATCCCCTCCACACATTCATGAATTTCGTGTCAAATTTCTGTCACATATTATAAATGTAAGCATACTTTGGATCTTTGGATATGCAAAATCAGAAATAAGATAAAAATGCAAAAAAATCTATTTAAAATGTACCCACATAAGCAAATTGTTTTTATATGGAAATACTTATAAGTAGTACTGTTCTTTAAGCTTTTTTGTGCATATGTTACTGGATTGAGTTAAAACACATTACAATCACCATTACGAAAATATGTATTTATTTATGCACAAAAAAACCACCAAACTAGAAAAGACCCAGAAGAAGAATTCAAAACCAAGTATTTTTAGGCAAGGTGTAGGTTTCAGGATCTAAGGTTAGTTGTAAATTTTGGAGCCAACTCATGCACGTTTATTGCTACAAGCAAAACCTCACATCAGGCCATACTGAAATATTTAACAGGTTGTCCTATTTCAAGATAAAGGTTTGGCAATGCCTAAAAACCCCAAGTCTGAGTAACTGTAGGTAATAAAACAGTTGAAAGACTACATTCCATTCTGAAAGGCTGCCATTTAAGGCATCTGTGATTCTTGGATGCTTTTGTTGCCATATTACCACTTAAAAATTTCAGTTAAAACATGCAGGTTTTGGCCTAAATTAAATTCTAACTAAATTCTTCCTCTGCTTTTCAGCGTTAGCATGTGAGCAAAAGTTGATTTTTTGTTTCTGACCTCTGGAAAGCATTTCTGCACTTGACCACCAAAAAACAGATAAAGCTGCCCTCGCTCCCCCCTCCTCTCACCCAACACAATTTCCTGAGGTTTAAAAGTGGTGCACTCACACATCTCTGAGCAGAAAGAGCACTGAATCCTTTCCCCCTGCCCTGTTCACATTTTTCTGATTTGTATGCTGATCCACTCAAGCAGAAGGAAATTGTGTCCTACATGTGACCTCGAAGTCCAGAGAGATTATTTGATTCCCTTTCTGTCCAAGGCTGAAACATCCACACAAACACAAGCATCCCAAAGGCAGCTGAGATCTGCATTTATGTGTCTGGGGCTGAAAGGTTTGGGTTATCACTTGTAACTGAGAGAACCATTCAGGTGTGTTGGATTTTGGGTCAGAATCTGATCTCTTCCCAGAATCAAGTTATGCTTGTAGAGGTAAAATCAGGTTTGAGACCTAAAGGACATTATATAAGATTGAAAGACACAGTTCTTTACCTTCTAGAAACCACAGCAATGAGATGTGCTGTGCACTCCTGCTATGTTTGTGCATTCAAAAACATCACCCTGAGGAGATTCTGGACAGGATTTTTGAGGYAAGAGCTGTTAGAGAAGCAGTACCCCAAATGTGATCACAACACTGCTTTAACTCTCCTTGCCAAATACAAAATTCTTGGCTATTCTTCCTTCTGAGGTGGGAAAGGGTGGTGGGACCCAGCAAAGAGTCCTGTTCTTAAGTTGGCTTTCTAATTCTATGCTGCACCTACCCTGAACTACTGGAAAAGGCTGTGTAAAAATGCTCACAAATGTGGAAAATTAACAATTATCAGCCACTTTGAGGCACAAAGTCTCTGAGAAAAGTTGTATTTTATGGTTTAAAATATATTAAAAGCTTTTGTCAGAGCATTTACTTTATTTTTTCATTTTAGGTTAATCTTGAAACAACGTCTCTCAAAAACCAAAATAATTCTCATTGTCTGCTTCGTAAATAAAACTCCCAGAAGGTAAAAGAAAAAGATTGGGTGCACATAGATTTGTTAAAACAGGCATCAAACCATCACTGTATGTCTCAAAAATTATCAATCCTGGCACAGGCAGCATGGAGGAATAAAACATTACCATTAGAGTACCTACACAGCAGACCAAGGACAGTGTAAAACATATGGACGTCAATCATTTGGCCACAGGAGGAAAGAACCTTCCCCTTTGGTTTTAACTCACTCAAAATTCATTCCATCTGCAAAAACCAATCCATTTCTGGATGCAAAAAGTTCTAGGTATTGAGTTTAATATACATTTCAAAAATGTGAACACCTCATTTGTTCTGCCACCTTTTACCTCCAGCCCCAAGAGCTCCAATCCCCTCTCTGTTTATTACTTTATTTCTAATGGAATGGATCTGAATAACCCTGATGGGAGTATTTTATTTATCAGTGAAATTAAGAATTCCAAGATGAGATCTGACAGAATTGTTAAGTYCTAATGATGCTGACTGCACAAAAACACCTGTGTCCCTGTCTCCCAAACCTGAAATTCTCAATGTGTGGAAGTTTTCAAATCACTGTAAGGATAACAGGAGAAACCCCTGATTTTATAGGAACCATTATCTCCTATTCTTTAACGTGTCAATCTCTCTTCTTAGGAAGCAATAAAGGAAGAAAACTGCGTGCTTTAAAAAAAAAAAAAAGACAAACCCAACACTTAGAGGATAACTGCTGTTCAATTCCAGCAGCATCCTGTTTGTTACTTGTGACTCACCAAGACCTAATGAGTCACAATCTTAAGGACATTGCTGTTGCAACTTCCAGCCTGCCCAGAAAACAGAATTCTATAAATAATAGAAAGTCCCAAGCAGCCAGATGTTTTCCTTCAGATGAAAGGAGAGTACAGCACATCCAAGAACTTAGGTGAGGACAGTTTGTCTGCTGTTTACCAACCTCTGCAAAGAGCCCAAGCTTTTTCTCCGAGTTTTCAGCCTTCCCATTATATTAGCAATTGTTCTCTTGTTTTCTGTCTTCATTGGGTTTTATCTCTCCTCTTTCTCCACACAAGGCTCTTTATTGGAAACTYTTTGAGACCCAGCAGATGCCTCCTAGTAAAAATAATAAGTAGAATGATAAACTTGAGGGAAGCTTAAGGATCAGTTATTTAATATATAACATTAAAAMGTGGCTGGCATTTCAAAACTAATGATCCCCTTGGGTCCCTTCCAGCTCTGGATGTTCAATGATTATAAATTTCTAWCTAGCCAGTGGCTTTAGTAAAAATGGTAGGTATTTAGAAACTTGTAGAYATCTCTTGAGCACAGTGAATGTTCCCATTTTTAAATTATTCACAAAGTATGGAAGAAAGCCTTTAGAAGTTGTAAAAGTAAAGACTGCTTGGGATATTAATCTGCAAGAAGMAGTATGAACTAAGATTCAGAGCTGTATAAAAAAATATTATTATTTCTGTTATGATCTTTCTTGGGAGTACCAAGAGGGAATCATYGCCCAACAGTTATGGTTCCACACAAAAGACAATAAAAAAGACTTTTTCTAACCAGTTTGCAGGCATTATAATGTAGTGTCCTGGTCTTAAGTTATGTGATAAAACTCTGAGGGCAACCCACATCCACACATAACACCAAATTTTTGCCTGCTCAGTGTGATTGCTCTGAACTAAAACTCAATATCCCTCCTCAAAACTCGACTCCAGTACCTGAACTCCAATCATGCACCTGCAGTAAATTTTGGATCAGCACAGTCCAACAGTATCAAATTAGGCAAAAAAAAAAAAAAAAATAGAAATATTTCTAAATCTAGAGGATGAACAAATGAGCAGCTGCCTTTCTTTAAAGTGTGGAAGATACTGGTGTTTAATATGCTCTGCTCTGACCATTGCAACAAGATTATCAGGGACTTTCATTTGAGATTTTTGCTGGCTTTACCACAGGATCATTTATGGTGGAGAAGACATCCAAGATCATCAGATCCAATGTTTGACCAATCCCTACCTTGTCAATTAAACCAAAGCCCTGAGTGCCACATCCAGTCATTCCTTGGACACCCCCAAGGATGGTGACTCCATCAYCTCAGCCCATCCCCGTGTTTAACAACTCTTTCCATAAAGAAATTCCTCCGGAAAACATAACCTTTTTATCTGAGAAACATGAATATATTGAATAACCATGGCTTCCTTTTAAAAGTTCAAATAAAGGGGAAGTGTGTAGAGCTTTGGTTCCATTTGTGGGAAGCTGCTGGGGTTCTCATCAGCCTTGTGGGATGACGAGTCCCACAATGATTCCCTGAGTTTTCCAARGCCACAGCGACCCAGTGGTGCCCATCCCCAGCATCTCAAAGCCCTGGGAGCCCCAGCTCTCCCTGGCACAGAGCTCTGACACAGCTCTTGGAAAGGAGGCTGATGATCCCAGCATTTCCAGTCATTTGGTTAAGCACAAGACGCCACAGGCAGTGCTGTGGGATTTTCCTGGAGCACATTCAGGCTGCAACCAAATTTAAATGTTTCTAGTTTGGGAGATTTGGGGGTTTTTTTTGCATTCTATTCTTGGTTTTACTCACAGCTTCACCACTGAATTCAGTGGGGACACCATTTTATTTGAAGGGTTTTTTGAGATGAATAGTTAGGAGACATTTTTGTTGTTATTAGGGACCCTACCTTGGTGCAGGGGTTGGATTAGATGAGCTCCAGAGGTCCCTTCCAARCCCAACAATTCTGTGATTCCAGGGGATTAGTGAGGTTTAATTGTGTTCAGAATTACACATCAGAGAATTATCACAGAATTGGTAAATTCTAATTGGTAAAAGTGAATGGTACAGAAGTTGATATCAATCACCAAACTGAAACCACAAACATTCTTCTGCTTGCACCACCCACGTGGATACCCAAACCCTGGAATTCTGAAATGTGTTACATGGAAATGATGACAGGCATGAGCACAGGATGTTATTGAAGCTAATAAACTTCCCCCAAAAATAAGGAGGCTTAAATCTACATTAAACCTATGTGGTCAATAAATCTTAATTTGACTGTGCATCAGTGGAAGCAAACTACACAAATAATTCAAAATACACACCCTGATGGGGAGAAATGCTTATTTCCTGGATCTAATAGCTATTTTGCTTGTTGATCTCTGAATAATTTTTTTATATTTGGGTCACAAACTCAGCATGACTTCCATCTTTGCAGAAGAATAAGAAAGAAAACAAAGCAAAATATTACATAATACTTCAATAGAGTACTGGGAAATGTCAAGGTTTCCAACATTTCCTTGCTGAAAGACACTGTCCAGTAATTAATACCGGCAGTATTTCTCAAGAAGGCCAGAATTTAATTATATTAAGAATTGCAAATGTTACCTCAGAAACTCAGCAAGGCTTAGGAACTTGTCCAAGTGAACTCCCCTCAGCTGTTGTAAAAGGAAGTGTGTTTTTAATTCATGGCCACCATTACTAGTACAAGGAAAGGAAGTGATTCGGTTTGGGGTTTTGTTGCTGTTAACTTCTYTTGCTTTACAAAATGTGCTGATTTTAACAAAAAGTAGTGATTTTTTTTTTTCTGGGAATCAGAATCCTTTGGTCAACTTGAATTCAGGTATCTCTATATATACTAAACAAACCAGAACACAGATTGCTAGCATTTAAAGAAAAAAGTTATTTTCAATTAATATATATATATATATATCCCTTGAGCATTCAGATCCAAAACAATGAGAGAATATAAACTCAAACCTAAACAGGTTATGAAGAAAAGACACTATGATGAAATATGTACAAATGGAAACAGTGAATAACAAGCAGTCTGGATTTTCATTCCTCTTCCATCATGGGCTCAAAYTGATAAATAAAGCTGCTCAGAACATCAGATTTTGGCTTTTCTCTAGTTTTCACCAAATGGATGGCAGCATATATTTGGCAAAAGAAAACTTAAAAAAGGTTTGCATATTTCAAACACTGATTTTTAATTTTTTTTTTTTTCATTTTTAAATTTTTTTTCTCTCTAGTGCAGTACCTGCTTGATTTAACTCAATGTCACARTTCTTCTGTTGCACTTAGGCTATCCAACAGACTAAAAAGCAATACAAGTGCCTGTTCCACATTAAAATTTTCAGCAGTAGCTCACACTGCCATGACTCTCTCTGATCCCTGCCAGATGTGTCATGAAGGTCAGAAGTTGAAGTGGAAAAGATGCTTTTACTGCATTCAGAGCAGCTTTGGTTGGTACCTGAACATTTCAACGTGCTTGATTTGTGTATCTTGGTTCATTTTGTGAGGACCAGACTCATCCATTAAATGCCAAATGTATTCAGAGCAGCTCCTGCCAGTTTGTTAAGCTGCAGGGGAAATTCAGTGTATGACCACCACCTTTATGAAGGATGTGCCACTTGTGCCACTTTTGTCACACATCTTTTCATTGAAAAAAAACCCAAAAAACTAATAAAACCCCAAAAACCCAAAGAACRTTTTGCTGCCTTTCCTGCCACAGCAGAACATAATAAATGAAACCAGAAAGGAAAGGGCTGAAGCCCAGGCTGTTTGCAAAGCCAAAGGTTGGTTTTCCTGCTGATGTCACTTTGAGTATTTACAGTTGAAAACGTTGCTGACCAATGCTCTGTGGTGGAACAGGGAACAAGCAGAGCTGGCTGGTGCGACACCCTGAACCAGAGCAGGCAGAGAGGAACAGAATGTATTGGGTTTGGCCCAAGGACCCAGATGTACTGGAAACAAACCCTCCTCCCTCCTGACTGACAGCCACTCAAACGATATTTCAACACTTTTACACTTTTGCTTTCACTCTGGATCCAAACCATGAGATGCAGATGTGAGCAAACARGGTTTGGGTTTGTTTTCTCTTTTATTTTTTCCTTTTTGTAACTAAGCTGAGGGAGTGATTTCTTTAATTTCTTCTCTCTCTCTTTTTTTTTTTTTTTTCTKTTGTGCTGGAACATTTCAAACAGAGCCTTTGGCCAAGGTTTATGCCAGGCCTTCTTTGCACCCTCGTACCCAGCTACCAAATAAGATCCCAAGATCCCAGGAAGCCTCTCCTACAGATCACACCAACTCTAAGGTTGTGAACATCCTTTTAACTCATTTTTTTTGTGTGAATGAGAAAGCAAGACTGGGAAAGACACTTTGCTGCTTTAGGATGAAGCCACTTTTTCCAGATGAAGCAAAGCAAGGTGGGAACAGAGGAGCACACTAAAAATAAGTCATGTGCAGTTATTGAATGAGGAGTGTGGTGACACTCATCACTGACAATTGGAGCAAAACTTGTTCAAAATCTGAACCACAGCATCTAGAGCCATAAATTTTACATTTATTTTGGCTTTGATATCAGCTACAGCCACAGATGTTATGCTGTTAATGAATGCCTGGGAATGATGCTTTTTAACACTCTGGTGTTGGATGCTCTCCTCAACATGACACAGATGGAGTCAACTTTATTCCATCTCACAGCCTGTTGCTGTCACATTAATGCTGATTTTCCGATGAATTCTCCTTCAGAGGAAATATATTCCTCACATATAGGAGGAATCATTGCAAAGGACTCATAACTAAAAGTGAATTTACATGTATTTCTGTATATATATACATACATAGACTTGAATCTTACTTTTTCAAGATTGGTTGTTGTGGGGCATTTTTTGTTTCATTTTGTTTGTTTTTTTTTTTAATCAATATATTCAGAGCTGCTCAACTAACTTCTTTGTTGTTATTCTACTGGCTAATTAGAAATGTATTTCACAACAAACTCTGGTTTTTGATCTCATCAGAGCTGGAAGTTCCCTTAAGTGCTTCCTCCATCAGCAGTGGGGTGTTGGGATATGTCAGAAGTAATGTGTGGTTATCACAACATGTTCAAGACAACAAATGAGTGTAAAATAGCATTGACACTTGTTCAGAAAAGTTAAATGTACTTATTAGGGTGCACATTGCATGTTTYGCTCATATACTTGAAAAAATAATATTATCCATCCATCTTAGAGGTTGACTTCCACAGCAATGCCTCACAGAGATTAAGGCACATGTCTAAAACATCTGCTTCTTTAGTTTTAACCTTGATGTATTTTCACAGCTGCTGAAAGAACAGATTTTCCTTCACATTTCATATCCTTTATCCTCACAATTATGCACAAATGAAGGGGGATTCACTCTCACCTATCAGAACACTGTCACTGCTGGGGCTGCCAGTTCAGGGGAAGGATGGAACATCCAGATCCTCACTGGTGCTGCCCTGGGACAAGSCCTGCAGCATTCAATAATGCACATTGCTGCACTCAATTAAAATCTTCCTGCTCTGRCTGCAGAAGGAACCCAGCAATGCTACATCTGACCCAAAATGAAATATCAGATGGTATCACAGTGGAATGCAACCTGCAGGATGTTTCAYGCCGATGCTGAGTCCAAGCTAAAAACAGGAATTGTGTACAAATGGATCAGGTCACAGGACACAGACTGAGGGGCTGTAAACCRTTCCAGATCGTTTTATAGAAATCAAAATCCTCTTCACATACCAACACAAATTGGATTTTCTTTCCATTTCAACACAGAGGTGAAAGTGAAGAATGAATAAATAAATGCAGCCTTGGATACAGCAGTGTTTCTGGAGTATACAGAAGTGCACATGAGCTACTCTCGATCCACAATTGCATTCTGCAGGTCAGAAAAATGGGAAGAAAAAAAAATCCAGTGCTACCCATCAGTTCTAGGATTTCTTTCTGCTTGATCCCATGCTGTGGCTCAGAGTATGAATTTGACTGGATGTGTCAACCCCTCAGCAAGTTCATCACAAGGGCTGGAGGTGAAACAAAGCCTGCAGGACTGAGAGAGCAATTATCCTGCTCAGAATTATTTTTCTCAGCATTTTCTACACTTTCCCTATGGTCTGTTGAGGTAAAAGGAAGTCTACAAGACCTTTACCCCTGGCTTTGAGTGAGAGCAGAGCCACAGTACTCTCCTATTGCCCCAGAGAGGATGCTTGGCTTCTCAGCAAAAAAAAAACAATAATGGTTTCCAAATCTAGTAATTCCTGCCATGTCTTCTCCTKCAGGAACTGCTCAGAAGGGTTTGGATCATGCCCCTGTGTACAGGTGCTGCAAGACTCATTTTGTTAATAAGTCAAAGAATAAATGGAAAAAAATGGCTCTGCCATTAGCTTTACCCCAAATACTTGAATTTGAGGTGAGTTCTATCCACCCTCCAACCACTCTGGGAACCCAGCTCTTACTGAGACTTGTCTTTAAAATATTGCAAAACTTGTACTGGAGGCATTGTTTATCACAGAACACCAGCAAGAGACCCAAGGTATTTTAAAAGTAATGATAATTTTGGTTGAATTAGTGAATCTGGCACCAGTTGCTTATCTTCCAGTATGTATTGCAATTCTTACAACAGAGAACATTTCCAGGATGCCTTGAACATTTTACATTCCGTACTTTTTGCCACATGACAGAAAACGATGTAATTTTGAGACTTTGCATCAATTCATCTTGATAGGGGTGAGACTTGAAAAAGTGTTTCAGCTTTGGGCTGACATATTTACAATCCTGTTTCCTTCAGTTATTTCTTTCACTGCCTTCCTAAATATTATTTTAAAACTAGGGGTTATATTTACCAGGCCATCTGATATCAAGAGTAATCTCATAAATATTTTAAAAGAAAATTCGTGTTAAGCCTGAAACAGAACACCAGATATGAACAAACTTAAACAGTTCYCTGGATCCCATTCCAGTTCCTACATGCTATACTTGTATTTTGTTGAAGTACACATTCATCTGAGTAAAAAAGGAGACCAAAGCAGCAGATGTTCTTACAAGACTTTCCATATTTTGCTGCAGCTGCCACAAGAAGCTTCCAATGGAACACAACTGATGACACAGTGTCTCCAAAAAAGGATCTGCACTTATTTAGAATATCTGAAAGAGCACACACAGGGACATAATAAAAAAGCCCCTCCATATCCTACYAGAAAGACACCCAATCACACATTTCTGAGGCTCTGTTTAGTCAAAGGTAGAGGCCAAGCTTTTAAATAATTCTTTCCTTTCTACTTTGCCAGTGATCTCAGTTTAGCTACAGAGTTGTCTGCCAGAGTTGCAGAAAAGGAAGACCCAAAATGTTTTTTTGGGTTACTAAACAGGAGATGGAAAACAAAACTGTTCACAATTTAGATATCTGCAGAGGTGATGAGAGACAAACACACACACGCCAGTAAAGGATGCTGAACATTTTTCTTCAGTGATGCTTAACTTTGGAGGAGCTGGCACGGTTCTCAACCAGCAGATTTAAACACAATATTCTGTACTGCTTTTAACAACATCCYAATTTGCCATCTGCCGTGGACTGGGTGAGAGACAAACCTCCAATGTTTCTTTCACATGATTTCTAAATCTGTCCCKGGTTCGATTTTGTTTGCAAGATAACATTTTGTGAAGCTCTTATTCCCTGCTGAAAGAGTTTCTGCACATCAAAGTGTGAAAATATGCTCTAATGACAGCTCCTTATGTTGCATTAGAGCATTCCACACTCACAGGATGCTCATTTGAAAATGGGTGGGAGAGGCAGTTGCACATGTGAGTTACATAAGAATTACATCAGCCTCACAAAGTGCTTTTCACGCCACTGACAGAACAAAAGCAACACTGGGCCCCATAAAGTTTGAAAAGTTTCACTTGTTTTTAGCAGTAATGTTTAAATGGTTGAATAAACCATGGTTCCGGATAAACAACCTGCTAGATGGAACAGCTCTAATACTGGCCACAAAATTAGTACCCAGTGTCCTACTTCAGCATCTCTTCAACAACCACTATTCAAACTTCAATTCCATCCCATGGAAACACAGAAACTAAGATGGGGGTGGGGGGCAGAGTTCCTTGTTCTSTGCTTATATTTTTCACACTGTGGTCCACTCCTAAGTCCACAGCAGAAAACATCCACAGTTTCAGGGATTCAGGGAAAACAATTCCCTGCTGGGACAGTTGGAGCAATACCCAGAGGGTRGTGATGTGCCCTGCCACAACACCAGGACTCTTACAGGGGGGATTCTCTTTTTTTCACACTGAGGGTGCTCAATGCAAGTGTAATTTCTGCAGTGCTGACTTTCAGACTACAGCACATGCAGCAGGCAGTAACCACGTGATACATCAGCTTATAAATGTATGTTTTGGAATTAGATTGATTCCCAAAATTATTTGTGCAAACAAAAGTTACAGGAACTCTAAAAACAGTCAGTAATTGGAAAGACAAGTAGCTGTAGACAGGTTCTCTGTTTGAAATAGTATCCTCAGAGAAGATAACAGAACTTGTTTCATGGACCTCCTTATGACCAATTTTTGCCTTTTGTGCAAGATATGAAGTTATTTCTATCTCAGGCTCATTAAGCGTGTTTGAAAAAATCTGAAGCTTGAACTACAGTCTGTCCTGGTGAAACAAGGCTGTATCAGTGAAAACTGGACAGACAAACACTGAATAATAGAGTTAAAAAAAAATTAATAAATATATCTTGCCGCTTCTGTATGCTGGGTTGCTTCTCACATCAGAAGTAGTGAAAACAAAACATGCACAATGCTGCTCTTCCTTTCCCCTTAAATAGWGTCAATTTTTGCCGTTACAGGAACAATTCTCTGCGTGCTCTGGATACACAACACCTTCAATCAGCAAATAAGAATTTTTAGAGAAATATGGGGTGGTGGATTCTAACATTGCTCTGCACTTCACAGGTAGCTTCTCACCTTCACAGAGGGAACCTTCAGAGCAAAATTTTGAGCACCTCAAGTACAATCTGGCCTTAACAATACACTTTTTAATGTTTTTTAAGAATAAAAGAAACCAGTTGAGTCTACGACTGAATGAAAATGATACCACTGTAAAAAGGGCTGCTGCTTGTTGTTATCACAAGGAGGTCAAGTACAGTATCCATTAAGCACAGGAAATAAGCAGAAACTACTTGAAGAGTAAATAAAACACAGGCAAAGATTCCTGTAGCTTCCAGCCCAGCTCAAGCCAAATATTTTTACAGCTGACCTCACACTTCTTGGTCACGGATGATTCAGGGACGCCACACTAAATATACAAATGTGCAGGGTAGTATAGTCTACAATAACACTACAATTAAATAAAATAGTCATTATTTGAACAGGAAATGCAAGGAAGATCTAAATATTTCCTGCCTCARGAGAAAGGTCAAAAGGATCAGTGTCTTGCAGAGCTGTGCATTAACTGATTRCAAGCACAGAGAAAGAGCTGATCAAGATTTTGCTACAATTAAAGCACATATTTTCTTTCTTTTTGCAGCCATCAAATCTTRTTTTCTTGAATTTTAATACTACTGCTGAGATTTAGAAGCTGACAGGTCACAAAGTGCACAGGACTAATCAMGAGACAGAGAACAGTGACAGAGGATATTAAAATCTTCAGACTTTCCTCCCCAACAACATTTGTAGGCTGTTTTAGAAATAAAAGATAAATCACATTCCTCTGAACAAAAACCATACACAGATTTGTTATCACACAGGAGACATTTCAATGTTTATTTCATGTTCTCTTAAGGCACCATTCAGATAAGTGTGACAAAAAGCCAACAGGATCCCTTTGGCCAGAGGATCTGCAAGATCTCAAGCCACAAAACCCAAATATTGAGGACTGCTTGTCCTCACATCTTCTTATCCCACAAAATGAAACAATACCACCCAAATTCCACACAGTTATTTAACATTAAGGSAACCTAGAACCAACATTAACAGAGAAAATAAGGAAAAGGCTGTATTTTAAAAAAATTTACATCCCTGAAGAGACACTCTCCTACCTGAAAGCAGGATCCTCCAGAAGACAGAGACATCCTGGAACTAGCAGGAGAAAGGCATCAGGTGCTTTTTAAAGACCCTACACCAGGAATAAATTAGCACTGATTTGCCACAGGTGCATCCCATCTCCTGCAGCTGTGCCAAAACTGCCCCAAGAACAAGGGAGAAACGAAAAATGCTTTTYGTTTTAGCCACCATAATCAATATCAGAAGGGCTTTTTTTTTTTTCCTTCCTTACCTACCATTGTGTAAGTAAAGTAAACTGTCAGGATAAGAGAACGAAATTATATAAATCAGGACAAGAGAAAGAATAATGAGATACTCAAGTCTGCTGCATATGATTTGTTCTCCAATTAAAAAAAAAATATAATGCTTTTATTAGGCTCCAGTTGATGGAAAGATTGAGTTTTTAATTTCAGTGAGGGCCTACTCTGAGGAATGAGCCTGCTTGATTCCTTGCACATGGATTTAAATTGTCCTTCACTTCTCTCTTAATTCATATTTTGTTCTTAATTCATGCTTCAAGATTTGCTCCTTTAGGCAAAAAACYTGAACTGGAAAAGATTTCTGATAAAAAGGACAATGTAAAACCTGCATTTCACKGAACACTTAGCATTTTACCCCGTTTGGAATATCAGTTTTCATATTATTTCCAGCCAGTGTGCATTTTTGCTTGAATTAAACTGTTTAGCCACATGTGCATGCCAGTTTAAACAGTGCTGGTTGGAGAACATTATTTTCACCTTTATTGGACAAAAAGTATTGTAGGAAGTGGCCTCCCCCTGGAAATTGAGCCCAGTTGGAAATAAATGAACTGGGATGGAGCCAGACCTGGAAACTGTAAAACAAAAATTTACTTAGCACAGAAGGGCAGATCCTAAACGTCACAGTGTAGTTATCTTTTAAAAAAAATGGAATGCTTTCTGTGGCTAYAGCCCATGAAAATATCTGCATTTGACAGAATTGATGTCACAACTTTGCATGCTTCTCTAGATTCATCTGTTTGATTTCAATGAGATGGAATATTCCTTGCTACTGCATCTCCTACCATGTCCAGCCACAGCCAGTGCCCCACTGCAACATATTTTGTGTACTGAGAGTATAAACGACAGTTCTGACCTCAGAACTTATTTATTATTGGATAAAATCCTAAATGATTGCCTAAACAACACCCATAGCAAGTTAAAAATTCAGGTTATGTTTCCTGACTTCCATGAGTACCTACAGATCACACATTCCAAAGATATTTCCAAACAGCAGAAGCCACAAAATCCCTGCAGAGCCCTTACAAACAGGTTATAGTGAAAACATAGCCAACTTTAAGAGAATTCTACAAATTAAAAATAGCCTCTAAGACTATTCCTCTCAAAGCCTGGGGAAACATGTTTGTTCAGGAATGTGTTTGTTTAGGAATGTATTTCCTGAGAAAACCCAAAATATTTTCTTTATACATGATGGTGTGTACATCACACCAAGCAACATTTTTTTCCATTTTTCATGCTATTCAAATTTGAAAACATGACATGGTTCAGTCATCCCAATTGTTATGTTTTTATACCTATATTTATTTGATGATGGAACCTATGACAGTACACTCTTGCTGCTTGGAAGAAAATGCCTTCTTTCATTTTTTAATTCGTATTTAAATATCTGACAAAAGAGTTGATTTTGACTGCTGTGCTGATAAATCAGAGAGTGCCATGCAATTGTCCATGCTCATTGRTGTGGTTAAATTGTTAGAAGACAGTTTAAATCCATTTTGGTCTCTCATCTGAAATGCCACACTTTCCATCAGACATCCTCTGGCTGAATAATTCCTTTTGGGGAGATACAAAATCCCTTTTGGGATGTATAAGTTACACCATTACACCAACAAAAGTCAGGGTATGTTCATTTCAGCTGCACACTTCTCAGCCTTATTGGCTCAAAAGGTATTTCAGGTTTTCACTGCTGCTATAATTTGTGTCCACATCTTGTAAAACAATTCAGACCAGTGGCCAGTTGTAGCCCAGAGGAATCAGAGTGAATTTAAGAAAGCTTGGCCCACTTTCCAAACAAGTCAGCAATGATTGCTTTGAAAACCCTGCAAAATATAATTGTGATTTATATTCTGGATATCATTACATCTCCTATCAATCACACAGGGCTGTCGGCAAATTAACAARTGAAATGCCTGTAAGAGGGTTGTGAAGCTATGCAGTTTGTTTCTTTCTTTTCCTTCCTTCCTCCCTCGCTTTCTNAACCTTTTACACATTAAATTCTTGGATATTTAACTCTGGCAGCACATCTCCCACATCATGGATAAGATTTGTCTGCAGGAAGAGAAACCATATTCCTCTTAGCCAAGCACCATTTGATGCCCATAAAAGCCACTCTAAAACTTCTGCTCACCTGGACAGGGGAGAGAAAAAGAGAAAATACCTTGAGAGGCTCAGGGGTAGAGATAAGGGCAGGGGCTGGTTACTCACCATTTACTGTGTGGGCAAAACAGACTCAGCTTCAAGAAATTGGTTGAATTACCAATCAAATCACAGTAGAATAATGAGAAWTAAATGCAAAGCTTAAAAAAATCCCACCTTCCCTCTAGGGCTCTGAAAGAAAGACTGAAATGAAAGGCTGAAACAAAACAGCTGAAAGTGTTGTAACAAACGTTCCTTCAGAAATTTGCATATCAGTTGCAAAGGAAATTATCGATGCCCAAATTACTTTTAATCATTTGATATTTGAAGTGCTGTGGAAGGAACAACTGGGTCGTCTACAATTTAAATGATTGCATTTTAATGTCTTGATTGCAACTGATTTTCTCTCAATTTCTCAGCTCGTACCCACTCAGACACAGCTAACTGAAGGTCTTGGCTTCATCCACCTCCAGTTTTTCTCTGTTACCACAGTAGAAACAATGAACAGATGACAAAAAGAAAAATTCCTTTTGCCAGCAGGTCACTCTCATATTCTACTCCAGAGGGCACCCATGAATGAATGGCAAATGGCCACTCGGAGAGTTGCCAAATGCCATTAATCAATGCACCAATGTGGCAACGTGGACCTTTGTGACAGGCATGATTTAATCTATTGTTTGGTAATCAACCTCATCTATGGACAATCTGTGGCTCTGATAAATCCAAGAGTTATTGTTGTTCTTTTGGAGCAGAGCGCTTCCAGAATGTCTCACTTAATAATCACAAATTGCTCTTTTCTCCAGTCAAAGAGGTGAACATTTCACGATTGTCGGGGACAGCAATGCCAGCTGGACCCAACAGAGTGTGCTTTGTCTCACTGAGTCCTGCTGCACCCCAAGCAGCCCTCCCAAACCTCCACGGTGGAAGCTGCTCCCTGGGAGCAGTGGATAATAATGTCATTCATCCCCTGCCTGATTCAGATTTAATCACTGGCGTGATTTACCCCCCAATTAAAGGGCAACGTKACTTCCGCTGGGTATTGTTTCTCTAATTTACAACCTGTAAAACACTAAAAAAACCCCAAACCTATCTCATCAGCTTGCAATATTTAGAGGATTACTTCATCCCTGACTTTATCTTCTGAATTAAGACAAATTATCCATCTGATGAAGGAAGGAGTGAATCACTTTGTCCATTTCAGATTGTGCACACTCAATAGTTTTAAAATATTCTGGCTTTGTACTGAGACAAGATCAGGGGACAAAGCTATGCAGAAACCTATAAAATTAATGCTTTTAGAGATGGAATTCTCCCGAAGAAAATGGAACAACTTATGGAGACTCCATCACTGGAGATATTCCAGAAGCCTCTGGACACTGTCGTGTGCCCATGCTCTGGGATGAGCAGGGTGGTTGGACCACATGAGCCACTGTGGTCCCTTCCCACCTGACCCATTTTGGGATTCTGGGATTCTCTCTCTGAGATGCTCTGGGCTGCTGGATCACAGATTGATAGATAAAATGTTTTTGCAGAATGGTTTTGGTTGGAAGAGAYTGTAAGATCTCTTTGTTCCCCTCTCTGCTCTGAGAAGGGACAACTTCCACTATCCCAGCCTGGCCTTGGGCACTGCCAGGGATCGAGGGGCAGCCACAGCTTCTCTGGGCACCCTGTGCCAGGGCCCCCCCACCCTCCCAGGGAAGAATTTCTTGCCAAGACCTTAACTAAATGTACCATCTGTCAGTTTGAAGCCTTGTCCCTTCTCCTGTCACTCCAGGTCCTGATAAACAATCTCCCTCCATCTCTCTTGTAGCTCYCGTCAGGTCCTGGAAGGCCACAATCAGGTCACACTGAAGCTTCTCCTTTCCAGGCTGAACAATCCCAATTCTCTCAGCTTTTGCTCATGGGAGATGTGCTCCAAGTGTGGGACCAACAGAAAATCCCTGCCTTAAGGTGCAGCAGTTGAGAGGCAGAAGAGCATGAAATACCCATATTTGAGGAATGAAAAAAGGACACTTCATCAGTGTCTAATGCTGACACGATTAGAGCCAGGCTATATGCATCAGACTCTTATTAGGGAACTAAATAAAAAAAAGGGGCTGTTCTGTGCTTTGAAAACAGGTGCATGGAGGGATTTAAAAAGCCAGGACTCAGCTGATGAAATCTGACAGAAAAGGAGGWACAGGGGTCATGAACTTTCTGTAGCCAATTAACCTGATCTGTTTTTCCTTTACTGAAAATAGAATAAATGGGTTTCAGTAATATATTCTCTGCGATGAACAAATCTGATAAAATAAATGAGTCAAATGACTGTTTACATCTGTTTTATCAAAATAACACAAAATCCAGTGGCAAAACCAATGGCAGTACATGATCAAAGCAAAGGATCCACAGGGGCAAGTCTTCTGCCAGACCATGTTTCCTTTAGAAATGTGGTTTTTTTATCCAATATTATCACCTCAGCACAGTTGCAGAAGCAYGAGGAAGATGAAAAACTCCTGAGTATTGTGTTATAATTAAATGGTTATAAATTACAGTGCCAGAGGAATTCAAGATTAATCCAAATGTATCTGCCAGATCCAAACCTGCATTCTGTCTGGTAAAATGAGATCTAACTCAGATCATTTAATTACAGTTGTAGTGACTTACAAGATCCATGGATTGCCCATAAGTACAGAATACATCTGGATGGACATCCCTGTGCATTTTTCCTACTGAGCTACGTGTTTTTAACAATAAAATGTATATGTTTGAGACAGAAAAATACAATACGCACTAGGATTAATGGTTATAAAGGGAGTCATTTGTAATCCCCCCAGTATTACAGCCTGAAGATAATTTACTGATGAGTCAAATGGTCTCCAGTGTAAATCAGGAACCAAATGGCAGAAGAACTGGTTTTTAAGGGCTGGAAAAGTTGACAAATCTGAGAAGTGTTTGAAGGCCAGAACGGTGTGAATAACGTTTAACTTGCAGCTGTTATGAAACCAGTTGGGCTGGGGACACATTGAGGGCTGGAGTCACCACCCTCTTCCCTTCTGATCTAAATTCTTTAATATCTGATGGATTTAATCATAATGAGCCCCTCAAGGCAGTTGTTTTGCATTAATCAAGGGAAAGCAGTGAGATATTTCTCAGTGCAGCCCAGTTGTGCATTACCACCTATCTTGATGGTTTTGAGGCATTACTGGAGCTTAGAAATTCCCATTGCATTTGCATCCAGGCAGTCTGGGTCCAGATTTCTGCAAACTGTTGGAAGCAAAAGCTTTGCCTGTAACTGTATTTTAAGGAGATCCAACATCTTCCATGTCCAATCCTTCCAGCACAGCAGGAAAAAGAGGGACAGCAGTTCTGTTCTATTTTTTAAGTAAATATGATTTAAGATATTACACTGTGAAAACTGCAATGTTTCATATTCCCCCAAATAGATAGAGAAATAGGTGAATATGAGCTTGTGGTGGAACACTGGGAAAGTCATGTATAATTAATAACTTGTGGCCAATAAACACCCATGAAACACACAGCATTTTAGCAACATTTGCCTTATTGCAAACATTAAAATAACCCTTCTCCTTCTTCAGCTAAAACTGAGTAGATTTTGTGACTGTAGTTTTCAGGAAAAAAAGCCTTAATTGACTGGACATCAAAATTTCTTGAGAGATTAATGTTTTACAATTAATGGTTCTTCACATCACACAATAGMAGTATTTCACCACCTCAAATTTTCAAATTATGTGAAAACTCCACTTGTTTCACTATTTGGAGGAAGCTCTTGACACCGGTCATGGCACCACCATATATTCTTTTGTTTTCACATGTCCCAGGTGTCAGTACATTTTAAACATCTGTTCTCAGGTAATTAAAAACTTGCTATTTTTTGACCTATTTTCTAAGGTTCTTTTGCTGAATATCTTGGAGTTTTCCCCYAGCTATGAGAGGCACTGTAGCACCAGGGATAAACAAACTGAAGGCATAAAAACAGCAATGTCCTCTGCTCCAGAGATTTTCTTGTTGTTTTGGAGTCAGCTCAGCAAAAGGAGGAGCAGAAAGTAGAGGRGTCAAGAATCCACTTGCATTTATTTTGCTGGAAGGAGGGTACTGAGAAAAGGGAAATGAGACCAGAAGTTCAAAAAGAAAAAGAAAGGAAACGTGAAACATGTTCACGTAATTAATCATGGTTTTAGTGATTAATGAATTCTGAGTCTTGCACTTGCAATCCTAATGTATGTAATCACATAAGGGATGTTCAAAAATAACATAGGGGAAGGCCCTGTCTACTTATGATTTTCTTTTGAAAGTATGATATTAGATAACCTAAACATAGGATAACACTGGCTAATCAGATACAGGCTCAAATGTTACTGTTTTGAAATTTGTGAGATTTTTGGTGCAGGACACAAAAAAAAAGAATAACAAAAACCCCAAGCATCCTTAATGGTACTTCTGAACCACAAAAATAAAAGTTTTCAAGCACATGATGGTGGTTATCCTGTGATGAGCATATACAATGACATTTGTAAGGTAAATAATTTTGTACATTTAAATGAAGATTACTTTCAGTCCAAAGGGCAAATTTTACCTGAGAATAGAAATTCTCACTTCTTAAATCCATGAGATAAAGGTACTGCTTCTCATGCCCCTATTCTGTGATACACTTCAGGGTTCCTCAATTGCTCATCTTTTTTTAAATTAAATTCCTTCAGTGACTCAGCAGAATCCAACATTCAGGGTGAATACCTGAAATACTCCCAATGCTCCCCTTTTCTCCTCAATATCCTCTCTGATATTTGTAACTGTGACTCACTTACAGRCACTGGAAGCCAAGTAAGAAGTGCTGAATGAATTCCTCTTTCATTACAGGAACAAAGATAAATACACAAGAGTACTTCCAAATATGTGAACATTAAGAAAGAAAGATTTCCCCTTTAGCAAGATTTTGGGACATACATTGAATCAGGCTGCTTCTATATTAAGGACTTTTCTTCAGAGGAGGAAATGACACTTAAATTAACTGTGAGATAATGAGTTTTCCTTCATAATGACAAAACACATTTTACCCAGCTCTTTGTCATGATTTTCACTGCTGTATCAAGAAGAAAGAATTCACTTTTCAAGGAGCCAAGGACAGTGAATTTTTCATAATCTCCATGGAGAAATTGTCCTTCTTCCTATGAAAGTTCTAATTCTTCTGGTGGTTTTCCAAATAAATTATGCAACTTTTCAAATAATTTTGCTATGGGGATCTCTTTGGTTTTAAAACATTTTTTCTCCCACATTCTCAGTGTTTCTATAAAATCTTGTCCTAAAACAAATGAAAATGTTTAATTTTCCTTTTTTTATTATGGCACTTACCACTCCCATACCCACGATAAAAGATTTCTTTCTGCTAAACACATTCAGCATTAGAGCACTCAGTCTACAGATCTCGAATATATTTGTTGAGTTCAAGTTCTAATAATCCCTTTGGTAATTTATGATATTATAAATATACTATTTTAAGTAATTAGAAATATTAATGCTATCATGAAAAAGACTTAGATCAACCAATTTGGGCAAATCATCAGATAAAGAAATAATTGTAGAATAAATCAGAATAAAACTTGATCATGAAGTTGTTATCAATGAAAGCTGAATTCAAGCATTTTGATAAAGTTATAAGGATGCAACTGGAAATTGGTTTAGACTCAAAAAAAAAAGGTTGAGGTTTGAACATAAATGCTGCAAATTTCTACCAACAAACAGCAGAATTTACATGTTGACCTCATCTTTCTTCTGGGAAATCAGAAGAACAGTCTACTCACTAAACAATCCTACTCACAGGGCAGATCCCATTCAGCACCAAAACTGTACAGAAAGGAAATGATTTAGACAGAGGGCCTGAGAGATCACATTGAAAATCACAATAGTATGGTTTARGAACAACAGCCCCCTTATTTCAGAGGAAAGAAGTATTACCAGAAACTTCAGTGCTGAGCAATGCCTTAAAATGAGATATTTGTAAGTTTTCTATACAACTTCTGATGTTCCATTCTGCACAATAACAAGACTTTCTCAGTGGTTTTGGAAAAAAAAGAAAAGAGGTTGTAGGAATTTCTGAGGAGGCTTCTGAGGTTTTGTAGAATTGCTGGTATCAGTCTGCAGTCCAAAATGTTAAATCAGTGAAGTTGTGTTAAAGATGATTCACATCTTCAGAGAAAACACTGAATGGGCCAAAGTCATGCTTGGTGCAACTCCAGTGCATTTAATGGAGTAACATGAGGGATTGATTTTTGTTAATCTTGGATCAAACTGTCCAGTCACAGTAAATTTTAGCTGAAAAAATAATAAACGGAGAAGGATAACGCGAGGGCTTGKAGCCTTGCGGCCCACAGACCTCATTCCTCAAGGACACCATGAGTTCATCTCCAAGGTGGGTTCACAGATATTCAACAAATTCACTCCCACATCCTCCCTTGGAATGGTGCTACACTGGGACTCTGYTGTGTTCCTGTTCCATCTCCAAGGATGAGCCACTGGAGAGACTGCTCCCTACTGTGGGGAGGGGGATAAAATAAAAATAATAAACCTGGTTCTTTGGGAAGGGGGATGCAGGTATTGCAGGAAGGGGGAGAATGCAGATTTCTGAGTGCTCTAGGCTGTGATGGTGCCCATCAGCTGCTTGCACAGCGTTAAATGCAAACAAACCCTGGTTCTGGTGGAAACAGATGAGAAACTTCCATTTTCACCACAGCAAACACTTTGAAAGTGGGCCATGAGAAATAATTCTCATTTAGCCCTGAGGAAGATGCATTGCCCTTTATGCAAAACAAAGCTTTTCCCCCTGCAGCCAAGCTCCCAGAAATCCAGCAGGAGGGATGATTCAGTCCTTAGATGGTTTTCTCACAAAACAACTTGGAGATGCTCTAGAGTCCTGATCAACACTGGCCACTTGAGGCACAACAGCACAAACCCAACAGGGGCTGCAACCTGGAGATCTCAGTCCAGGGAAATTTCTTTCCAACTCTGACCAGGTGGAAATCCCCCTATGTTCAGAAATGGGAGGATTTGAAGCTGACATCATTTTTTTTGGTTCCCCTCCTCAGCCTCCACCTAAGCAAAGCAGATGTTCAAATGACGTGCTTCAGTAATAGAAACTGGAAAGTTTTATACTTCTTTTTTCTTCTTTTCAATCTAGACAGGGAGAGGACAAGGAAAAATGATTGCTTTTCTATATCTGCTGCAAAAGAGGAGATAATGAGGGTGTTTTGTAAAGCAAACCATGCTGCAGCCTTTCACACACACTTTGATCAGCCCATGGCAGGACAAACCCCAAACACTTGTAGCTGCCCTGGCATTTTAGGGTTTCATTGGATTGCTTCCCTCACTCAAGTGCAGCAGGGACTTTTCAATCTTTGGTGGTTTTTTCTCACCATTCACAAGCCCACCCAGGCAGCGTGTAATTCAYCCAGACAGGAAATATTCCATTGTGTGGGCCAGATTACTTGGAAATGATTCACTTGTACCTGAGTTCAAAGCTTCTGGCAAGGATCTGGGGTACATGGGAGTCTGCAGTCATTCTTGCCTCAGACTCCTGTGTTCCATGCAAATCAGCTGCTAGAGCAAAGCTTGTGAGTGTTCAGTGCCTTCAAACAATCCTGGATTTAAAAGTTCATCTGGGATTTATGAAAAGGAAACAAGAAATAAGTCTTTTAGGGGTGAGACCCTGCAGGAAAAGGCTGCATTTCATGCAACTGCCAACCCAGAAGWGAAAGTTTGTTTTCCCCCTAGGCTGTAAAGTGATTTGAAGTCCAGTATCTTAACTCAGCCCATAATGATGTGTATATAGGATTACACCACTTTCCCAGCCATYTTCTTCCTGTATTATTCTGTGTTTCAGAGTGAGGCTGCTCAGCACAGGTGGAGGAAATAGAGCAAACACCACCTTCCCTGCTGTTCTTTTTGTCTTCCTCTTAGTGCATTCACTGAAGGCATCTGTGAGAAATCCACACCATGCCTGGATACAAACAGGGAATTCTTTTCCCATTGCATGGAAATATTTGAGATCACTCTCTGTCTCTCCTCTCACCTGATATACTTTACATCGTGTTCAAAAAAAGATCCCTTGGAAGAGAAATGTGACACAGGGGTAAGAACAGTAAAGGGAAAAAACTTGCATCCCTCAGGGACCAAAAGCTTGTAATATTACAATTCTCCAAGAAACAGCAAAGGCAAGACTCTCAACCCACAATTTCCCTCAGTTTTAATGTTTTTCTGTATGACTAAACATGTTAAATGTTTGCACAGCACCCTGAGGCATGGGGTGGGATTTTTGGGATGTCCTAGAGCTGGATGATCCTTTTAGGTCCCTTCTAACTCAGAATATTCTATGATTGTGTGATTTAAATCTCCATGTCTCCATGAGAGAGTCTTTGAACAGATTGAAGCATAGAACATGGGTCCAAATCACTTAAATCCAAAGGAAAGGTCAGAGACTCCCTTGCTCACAGATGTTGTTCCAGAAGAGTGTTTCATCGGTTCAGTGTTTGAACCAAAGGAAAAAATCCACTTGGCYAAACTTTGGCTGAATATTATCAAGGGATTATAAATTTCCTTCTTTAAAATTGCATGCCCAGCTCCTAATTGGTAATTATAAATCCAGGCCATTGTGCTGGTTTCGAAAAATATCTAATATGGATAAAAATGTCTGTCTAAAATTTTATTTGTGAAGAAAACTCAAAAGATTTTGCTGTCAGCTCTCACACAGGCTGAGAATATTCCTTTTTCTCCATAGTAACTGGTAAAGTAAACATGGATCTCATGTATGCTAACCTAAAAGTCTGATGGGAAAGTAAAKTTTTTCCTTATTATTGGAAAAGACCAGCAGACTTTAGTGCAGGGGAGGAAATTCACTGCGTACTAAAAACCAGAATGAAGAACCCCTTGCATGAGCCTCATTTCCCATCCAAAATATGTGAAAACTGGCAACAGTATACCAAAAAATCAGTTCATTTTGATGTAACCATTTCATTCCTCTAATAAACTAAGTTATACTCTTTTACCTATWATAGACAAAAGACATCTGAATTTACTGTAAAAAATCCACCTCAGTATTTCTTTTTTCCGTTCAGTTCCTCCTCTGGTTCATTTCTGATGACAAGCAGACTGATGGGAAGGAGACAAACACAAAATTGTCTTCAAAACAGCCTGTTCTGATTACAGATGTGCTTGTGACTAAGGCACTTGACTCAATTTCTGGTTCAGTTCTTGGCTCCTGCATAGAGTTGTACAGGTCACAGAATTTATCTCAGTGTTCTCTTCATCTGAAAAATGGAGGTAATTTTAATTTTATGGTGATTTTGTCAGGACAGCTTCACTTAGAGTTGCAGGCATCACACATGCACACTCCTGGAAGCAAAGCTATATCCCATGTCTCATTATCATGTGGAATGTGCTTTATTTACATTCAGTTTTAAAGGAATTTTTCTCAAATTCCTGCAAGTCTTGTGCTGATTATGGACATCCCATCTTGAATGGAAGCTGAAGCACATTGCTTATTTTTATGGCTTTTAATCAGACAGCAGACAGCAGCAACATATGGCAAGAAAGCCAAAGAATCAGAATTCTTTTGGCAAATATCTGAAATAACCCTGCAGTGAGAAAATAGACCCATTTGTAACCAGATGGCAAAGAAAAACAGGGGGAAGACATCCTTTAATGAGTATTACCTWAGCAAAACCATCCTTATCTTCAGCAGAGGGCCAGCTGTGCTGCAGGGAGCTGCAGGAGACCTCAGGGCTGAGCTCCAACTCTGGGATTATTGATGTTGGCGCGGGGTGGGAAATGCGCTCCTAATAAGTGAAAGCTTCTGTGCTCTTYGCAGATCTCTTCATTCTTTTGAAAGCTGAGAGTTTGAAGTCACTGTCAGCCACCCAGATCACTTAATGTGCAGGGCTAACCACACGTGAGAGCTCTCATTGTGCTCTCAGAAAAAAACATAATTTCAGAGAAATTAAAATTCAGGGAGAGCAAGCAAACAAACAGCCAGGAGATAGATCATGTCTAAATTAATGCCCCACCAGGGGGATGCTATGAATGGGTAGCAAAAAGTACCATGGTTCTTTGCAAGAATTTTATAGGCAAAGTTCCTGTGAGTGTCACATTCTGCTGAAAAAAACATCCTGAAACCTCCATGGGCACAGTAGGTTTGAAAGTGGCCAAAAGTCTCATCATTTCTCTTCTAGTTTTACATTTGTGAATCCAAACATGTTTGCATGGATATTTTTCTCTTTTCTCCTCCCATGAAGCAGCATTTCAAGGCTGCACAGGCACAGCCTGGCTTTCACTCCTTGAACCGCGCAGGACATTTCAGCCCAGCACACCTGAGAGCTGTGGCTGCCTTYGGACTGGCTGGAATTTCATTGAACACAACAATCCTGCAGTGCCCTGGCCTTCTCCTGCCTCTAAAACACTCTTGCTGAGCCTGGAAAATTAGCTGTGAATGTGCTGGGAGGAAATTGTCCAATTCTGTCTGCTCCCGTTAGATTTTTTAATTTTTTTTTTTTAATTTTTAGATTTGATTTAATTAAAGGACTTAGGAATGGCAAGTGACACCTCATATATGTCACCAARTCTGTGGAATATCCGGGAATTTTCAATCATTTCACCTGGCCTAGAATTTCCACTGTTCTCCTCACAAAATTGCAAACACAATAAACTCTGTTTAGAGCTTTCACTGTAGGCAGGAAGTTCTCTACAATTCACGAACCTCAACCAGGAATCCACAGCTCATTTTTGGTTTGAACTACTCCTCATATAATATTAATTTCTCTTCCTTTTTAAGGAGTAGTTAAATATTCTTATTAAGAAATTCAACTGTGGAAATGTTTCAATATCAAATAAAATCTCCTTTCCTAAAGACATGTAGAACAGTGCTGTATAAGGTACAATCCTGCTGTTCTACAGTGAAAACAAKATTTAAACATCTGTCCCAGTAATTTAGCATTTTTAAATAGTTTACCTTTCAAAAACATGAAATTAAGTTTAAGTTTTAATTCTCACTTTCTTTTATTAGTGGCTAATATTGCTTCTATCAAYGAGAAAAATCACAATTCTTTTGCCCATTTTTACTCTTATTTTTAAGCTTTCTACAGCGGTTGAAGGACAGAACATCCTTAATACATTTAATTTATTCAAGATCTAATGCTACTGCAAATATTTAAAAGAGTATCCCATAAACTTTTTGTTTTCTAAAAAGCAGCTACTTCTGGAAGTTCATATTAGAGATAATTTTAAAATAGAGTGGAAGAGTGCAGTGGTGGAATGTGTATATTTTATGTACAAAYATATTTTATGGATTATTTGTTCTGGATTGCTGCTCTGATAAAAATAACTAAACAGAACCCTGAGGGTTTCCACCTTGCCATCAATATGTAAATATTTTCTCATATAACTCTAAGGCACACATTGCTGAAGAAATGCAAAGATGATCCATACAGACAGTAAAATAAAAGTTTTTGTAGCAAATGAGGGGAGTGGAGTGTGTGGCACAAAGAAAAATGCACAAGAGAAAAATAGATCTTTTTATCTTAGTTAATTTTACTTTTTGCTTGTGAAAAGAAATTTTCTTCAAGGTGAGTTTATATCATTCATAGAAAACTGTTTTATTTAGCATTTCAAAGCAGAATAATCTCTAAAGCTATTGTAGAAAAATAAACAAAAAAATAGATAAATAAATAATATTACTACAAAAGCTGTAGAGTGTTCTGGAGGTTTTTTTTTCCAGGAAATATTTCATGTTTATCAACCCCACAGACAAAACCAGAGGAGAACACAAACAAACCAAGTGGAAGTGCTCCTGGCAGCAGATGAGTGCAGCAGAGACTCAACTCACTGTCATTTTAGGGAGTTTTTGTTTTTACAACCACTTTATTTATTTTTCCTCAATAGAAAACTATTTCAACAGTCATTAGGGGACTTCAGAACTTTATAGGAAATACTGATCACAGGTCTCTATTACAAATTGGACCGCGGGGGTTGCAGCTCACCCGAATTTCTTGAAGATGACGATGGACCTGACACTGGAGAAGGATGGCAGAGGTTCCATGGAAATAAGAACATGACCTGGCATCTCCCATAATGTATAAAATCTATAAATTGAAACCAAAATCTGCCTCAAAATATGTAGAAACATGCATGCTGCCATAAAAGATGAGTCAAGGAGGAACCAGTTTTACTGCAAACAATCAATTCCAATAAATTTGTTTAGCAAGCAATCTGAATTAGGCCTCAAACCTGTGGCAACATTAAAGCAAATTATTCAAACTTGAGCCCATATTGACACAGAAATTCTCCCTTTCATTCCCAAGAAAAAATGAAGGAAAAGATATCCCATCATCTTTGCAACAACAAAAAAACCCCAAAAAACTCTGACAGCAAATTGCACCAAAATATATTAAAATGTTTCACAAAAGAACACCATAAAAATCCTAATTCCCAAACACCATACTTGAAAAGGAATGGGAATAACAATCATGAATGTAAAAGCATTTCTTTTTCTTTTCCAATTTTAAGAGGATTATAATGCTATTTCCTTAATTTTAAAAGAAGGATATGAAATTGGCTATTAATATCTAATTGTCTTAAATTCTGTCAGATGCAAGTGTTTGGATTTGCAGGTTTCCAAAAAAAGTACAGAACATGGTTTTAAAGCTGGCCTGGAGCTAAAAGGAGACTTACATGGCACTGAATATCCCCACATCTCTCTAATGAGACTTTTTTACTGCACAATAAATCTTAAAACAGTTTGTAYACGCACTGCAATTGCTGTATGACTCAAACAGCATTAATCAAGTGTTATGGTAACCTCATTCTGAAGCACAGTCAAACATTTCTACCCCTGTGCTTCATTTCTTACCAAGTTCCTTTTAATAGGACGGGTTTTAGGATGTCCTATGCGTTGGTTTTCCTTATAAAAATGTCAGCTCTCGGAGCGTACCTGCATGCCCAGAATTCCTCAGTTTTCTGCCGTGTGCCAGGAGCTGACATCATTTCTGCTCTGTTTGAACAGCTGGTCCCTGCCCAGCTCCAGCCGTTCAGAGGCGCAGCCCAGGCCAGGACCTCGCTGTTCATAAAGAAATATGGAGCATGAGGAAACAGGATGGATCCCCAAACATCCCTGTCCCTTCCCACGAGGGATAAACTTGCTCARTTTAAAGTTCCCYGCTGCTTTGCCAGCGCAGATTTCAYCCCACAGCTCAGAACCCTGGTGTGATATCACAGAGTTACGATTTTCAATGACTCAAGGATGTGATACTGCGGTTCAACCCAGCACCACAGAGCTGCCCAATCACACTCCCTTCTCCCAGTGGGACAGAGGCAGAATTGGGACAAAATACTCAATTTTTCCTAGAGGAGAACATCAGGTAGTGTTCACAGAGGGTTTCACCTGAGTTAATCTTTGTTCGCTCCATCTTTTGGTTTTTCTGCCTTTCCAGCCCCAGTGTTGATTGACTGTATGTTTATTATCATTGAAGTTCATAACACAGTTATAAAACAAAAAGCAATCATCCTGTCCTCATCCCAATCCCTAAATCCACTTCTCAATGAGGTGAAAAAGATCAAGACTGAAACACCCATTAMGGAAAGGAAATACTCCTTGGTTACCATGGTCACATCTGTGAAGGGAAGAGCCCCATATTCAGATATTCATAGACCTGAAACCTAAATTTTCAGAAGCCCTGGAGAACCAGCTGTAGCATTTTCTGCTACATTAAGTAGACTTTGTAATGGTTTCAGCTGCAATTTGTCAAAAGGCATTCATATTTCTGAAGTTGATTTCTGCCCAAATCAGAGTGGATCAGAGCAGGGTGAGGACCTGCAGAGAGGTGCCCTGTCAAGATGTTTGGTTTCCTAAACTGTATTCACCCCTTCATCTTTCCAACTTTCCTTATCCACTGAAATGCACTGYAATCATAGAAACACAAACCACAACTTCCTTTTATTCCTGTTTGGTGATAATGAAGCTCAAGAAACCCAAATGAAGCAAAGGACTCCATGATGGTGTTGCAAGAAATGAATTAAAATGAAAAGCTYGGCGCAGATGAAGTATGCAGTTCATTTTCAGCTCATAAATTCTGATTTTAAAGTGAAAAGGATACACAGAGGATGTATAAAAATTTAGTGGCTACGGTCCTTCTAGTGTCAAAAACATGTGCTCACATAAGGACACACACTTGTGTGGAAAAAAAATGTGACGCCATTAAATGGTGAGATGTCAGTAAATCAATTTTGGTTCGGCTCAGCCCCATTGTGCACCTGCACACGCATTTCATGGGGTCCCAAGCCCTCTCTGCCACCCTCTAAATCAATCCATGATTTACTCAACCAAGGCACTCGGAGCAAGGACTGAGTCACGGTATTTACTTGGATTTCATTGACCCCTGGTGGGAATGAGCGAAGGGGTGGCACTGTCCCGTTCTGTGAGCGCAATGTTTTCTTGTCCCGTGCCAAGACGTTTTATTTTTTCTGGGACAACTTCTGAGCTGGAAACATAAATAGCAAAACCAGTATTCCTGCTGGCCACCTCCTCAAGTCAGGATTGGTGGGGGAGGAAGGAGATTTAGCTCGGCCTTGGCAGTCACCAGGCAACAAAAGAATAAACACAACAACTCAGGGCCAATGAAGAATGAAATGATGCTGTGCCTCTTTAAATTCTGTATTGATAACTCTGGGTACAAGCATATATAAATACATATAAATATATTTGATTGTGCATGTGAGTGTGTGTGTGAAGTCTAGTAAAGTTTATATTTTTATAAACATGCTYTAGCATCGTAGAAGATGACTTTTCACAAGAACAGAGCTGAAGACCAAATGTTAATTATGCCTTTTTCCCATTCCAATCGTGGCAAACGCAATGAAAGTCAAGGAATTCCACCTCATAGTTCTTCCTCCTCCTGAAGGTGAGCTCTGTGTGCTCACAGAAYTGCTCCTCTAAGGACTGCCAGCTCTGTCAACTCACTTGGGATGTCCCATCACAGCCTCCAAACCTAGAGAGTGACTCCTGGTGCTAAGTTTATTCCATTTACGCTCCTTGTAGATGAGGAAAGCAGCAAAATGGAGGGAGTTATAGGAGGAAATGGGATGTGTTTATTTTCCTTTGGGGCAATCAGCAAAACAAATGTGGAGTTRATTACTTCTAAATATTCCTGCCTACAAAAACCCCCAAAATAAAACAACGTATCTGGTGACTGAGCTACAACATATCTCCATGCAATGTTGACTTTTCAATTAGCCCTTAAAAGACTGAAGCATTTTTTTGATACATTGCCAATAATATTTCAGATCCTGTGCTGGCCTGGAACTCAAACTTAATGATCTGCTGGACTCTTGGAAATCCCTGACCTTGGAACACTGAAGCCGAATACAAATAATTTGTCAGGGTTTGAAGTGCCTGAATCGCTGCTTGCAGTGTTCCAGTTTTAGCACCTGTGTCCATTTGAGCACTCTGAACCCTTTGGGTTGTGTCACCCTGCTGCAATGTTTGGGTAAGAGATGTTGAAAACTTATCAAGATGAATTACTCTTCTTAGGACACATTACCACCGAAATGGCCCAGCATTCTGAGCACATCCATGTGCAGAACRCTGCTCACTTGACAAATGGGCTTTAATAACCTCATCAAGAATGTAAAACACCTCACAGCTGGTGCTGAGATGAGATCAGCTGCTAACACAGCTCAGGTGACAACTGTTCCCTGCAGGAAAACCATCCAGGTTTCTAGGATGAGTGGGATCACATAAACACTGAATATCCTGAGCTGGAAGGGACCCACAAGGATCAGAGTCCAGCCCCTGTCCCTGCTCAGATCCCCCAACAATCCCCTCCTGTGCATCCCTGGCAGCGCTGTCCCAACACTCCTGGAGCTCTGGGACTGTGCCCATTCCCTGGGGAGCCTGGGCAGTGCCAGCACCCTCTGGGGACAGAAGAACCTTTCCCTGAGATCCAACCTGACCCTGCTCTGCCCATCTCCAGTCCTGCCCTGCCCCTGCCCCTCATCACACAGAGCAGAGATCAGTGCCTGTCCCTCTTCTTCCTCTCAGGAGGAATATGTGGAGTGCTGGGTTTGTTTTGTGAGACTGTCAGTCATGTTCTACTTTCCTGTGCTTTGCAGAATCCACCAGAAAGGCAATAAAGAGCACGAAGAGCATTTCGCGCAGCCTACTTCCTCATACATTTTTTTTTCAGATTCTAAAATTCTTGAGAGGGTGTCACAAAAAAAAAATCCTGTTGTGTCCCTCTGAGTRCTGCAGGTTTGGGGATTTGGAGGTTGGTTCTGCCCACTTGTGCAGCTTCAAACCCTGCCCTTAGTCCTGAGCTATCAGTGTTAACAAACCCAGATTTTATGTCTCTCTTCCATCCAAACACAGTCAGTTTTGCAAGTCCTCTCTCAAAGRTTCCTTTTCAAATCTCTTTCCATGCAATCTTTTTCTGTGGTTTCAATTTTTAATATTTTTAGAGAAAAATACTTCTAAAAGTGTTAAATAAAAGAGTGGTGGAGAGTTTGTCTCATTCTTGCCTCATGTATTGGTATTATGAATCATGTGAGGGATGTCTATAGCCATGAACTCATGGCTAAGCAYCCTTTCCTTCAAAATTAAAAATAAAAATCTAATATGGACTCTCGCAACAATTATTCAACTTTTAAATTAAATTTGCACATAGACAAACCATGGTAATAATTCAGCACCCTAAAACACACAAGCAAAGAACTAAAGGTCATAATGATTACTTCATGGCCACCTCTGTTCCAGAAGGGTTCCAATGCCRTTAGAGAATGGAATGGTGTTGGGAAGTTTCCTGTTCGGAATCAGGTCACAGCAACTGCAAGCCAAGCTACACTCACTGGGAACACCCTTCCAGACAGGAAGGATCTTGGCTAATGAATGCATCTGGGAGATATGGGCCTAATAAAATTGGCACATGTTTGCTCTATCTTGAAGTAAAAAATAGCAAGAGCAGGGATCTGGAAAAGTGTAGTTAGGAAAAGGCTGTCAGTGCTGTGCACTTAACAAGGTTTTATGGCCACATTTTCTCTACTCTATGGAACTGAATCATATGACAAATTCCTCAAATAACAATGTTTTACTTGGGAAAGAAATGAAAATTCAGGATTCAGTCACCAAAACAGATCTAGGCTTTGATATCTAGATTCAACCATTTGCAAAACTTTGTTGCTATAAGGAGTGTTCAAGGGTACAAGTGAGAAGTCAACCTGTCAGAAATTATTATTAACATTAAACCACCAGAGCATTGTAGAGAGCGAGAATGATAAAACTGGAAAACCGATCACACACACAGTAGAAAATACAAGCTGGACCCCATATATTTTCTTACCACTGCATCCTACATTAATACTTCTCACAAAACATCGAATCTCACACATCCTTGAATGAGGAAAAAAGGGTTGAGGCAGCAACAGTTCTCTSTTGGGTGTCAGTATTTCATTGTGGATCCACAGTTGTGGGGTTGTGCTGTAGAGAATTTCATTGGAGCCCAATTCCCTGCTTTTTCCAGCTACTTGTCCAAGGATGGATTTAACAGAGCCATGGATTATTCACAGGATGATTCTGTGGTTCTACAGCAAGCAAAGGGAGGAAGAGGATGCTCATCTGAACCAACTTCAAGCTGAGGAAAAGCATCCTCACAAAGAGCATCAGCTTCATGGTGACCTTATAAAGTGAATTGCAGAAAAGGGACAGTATCCCCCTCTTCTCCAGGACAAAGATGAATGACTTCCACCCAGAGTAAAATAATGTCTGCCCAATTCCACCTGGRTCTGTACACCCAGATCCCATCCAGAAATGGGAAATGGCGCACAGGTATCACACAGTTCCTCTCTGAGCCTGCATCTCCTGCATTCTGCTTTTCCACTCCTGATCATACTCACCAATAGCTAATTCCCACACAAACCCAGAAGCTGTTGTCCCTCATGGTGTGCTTTGCTAAAATATCACAAATATTTTCTATCAAAGCAGCCCTGAATTCTCTGGTGCTCTAAGATGGCTTTAGTTTGTGTGACAAGCATCACGTTACCCCACACTTTCACATCCATCRCAAGCAGCTGTTAGTACAGTCTGAGCTGCACTCTTCAAGTTCTGTTACTAAGTTTTGTCTGGAATGTGTGGAAAAAAATGGATTTTTAAAACATAAGGGTGAAATTGGTATGGCTGAGAGTGCAATAAGGATGAGGCTGTAGCTTTAGGTGCTTTTTATTTATCGGAAAGGAAGAAACCTAAAAAAACTCTTCTTAAATTCATGTTGAGAGATGAACTTTTCTGGTTCACACAAGTAAACAAAAAGCTGGAAAAATAATGAGAACTAAATAGAAAATGCTCACCTTTATTTTGAAATCTAGACTGACTCAGTGTGTYCAGACAGAAAGACAGTCACTTGCAGCTGATAAAAGAGCAGAGGATCTACCCTAGCTAAATAAACAAATTTTCCCTTCAAATCCACTTGTAAGCTGAAGTTTTTCAAATGGTAATTGATAACTGTCATTGTTAAAATCTGAAAAATATATTCAGACCAAGCAGATTTCAATTCGGCAATTGAGAAATGCTTTGGGTCAACAAAAAATCCCCCCCAAAAAACAAAACCCAAAAAACCAAAACCCAAAAAACCCAAACAAAAAAAACCTACAAAAAAAACAACCCAAAACCAAACAAACAAGAAAACAACAACAACAACAACAAAAAACAAACAAACCCAACCACACAAACCAAAACCACCAAAAAAACCATCAATCTACTTTTTTCAAAAACTGAGAATATAAATAAATAAATAAATAAATAAATACATACATACATACATACATACATACATACATACATACATACATAAAATATATAAAAAATACTGATTTCAGCTCAGGATAATATAGTTAAAATGTCTCAGAAACTGCTTTCCAAAATTCCAAAATTTCATGAGTTCATAAAACTATGAGAGCTCACTGTAAGATACACAGAATCCTTAAACATTCTATTATAGCTTTGGTTCTTATAATTTTATATGTATTTATATATATATATATGTATTTATATGTATAGATATTTATAAAATGGATACATGTATATGCATATATATGTATGAAAAATATCAGTTCTAATTACATCTAATAATTTACAGTCTTCCTCTAAACGACAATTCCTTTTAAACGTGTTATTCCAGGAGTAATACAGTTTTCAAACAAGTTTATATACTTTCTTGTGATGAAAAACGCAGATTCCAATCAAAGGCAAGAGCTCCCTCTAGACAACAGCTCGGGAATTTTTCCCTGCCTGCATTTTAAGTGAACTTTGAAGAAAACAAAATAAAGTCGATGGGTATGGGACAGTTTGCCTCTGGGACTCATGTTGTGAAAGAATCAATGGTTTAGGGGGAGGAAATCAGCACCTTTAGGATTTTGAAGTGATTTTTATCGTATTACATGGAATTAYATAGGTCTTCTCCCCAAACTTATAGCTCCTTACTTCTTTCCACTCAGATTTCAGCCCAGAATTAGAACCGCTCGGGTCCTTCCCTAGGACTTTCTCTCTGTTCGTCTTTGAAATGTTCAGAAAAACTGCCATCAGTTTGGGGGTGATGTGTGCTGTACTGCCAGAGTGACAGAATCTGCCCTTGAAAAGGAAAATTGTACAAATTGACACTATTTTTGTCTGAAGAAACAGGAACTGAGAAGGAACAGGGTGCYGAATTTAAGTTACTTTTGGAGCAACCTTAATTCATTTTATCTGAATTTAAAGACTTTCCAGCTATGCCAGGAATTGCCTGGATAAAGCTGCCTCTGTGCAAGGGAAGGGTTTTGGTGTCCCATCCCTCAGGACTCTCCTGTGTTGGATCCCACTCACAGCTTTTTGGCCGCATCCCTGTCAGAACATGACATCCTTTTGGAGGGTAAACTAAAGATTATCTCTATATTCTTCTGGAAAAAACTTGCTGATTATTCCTTGCTCTGCATAGAGGGCAGCATTTAGTTCTAATTAATAATGCTCTTTTCTTCTCCAGAACCTTGCCTGCATTTTTTAAGGGTAATTTCTGGCCCTTTATGCRCTTTTATAAGGAACATAAGGAACATTAGGTCCATCAGCTGCTGAATTTCTTTCTCTTTTTTAATACCTTCTCTATTTTCCACAAAAGTAGAAGAGGAGATGTGCCTGTAAAACCTTAAGAGGAAGATTATAAGGATCAATTAACTTTAAATGAGCAGATTTCTGTGTTCTCTTACCTGTTCCTTCCCTATTTGATACTGAAACTGTGCTTTGTACCAGAGATTCTGACTTTATAAACCCCCTGATTCCATTTTTGCTGAAGATATGTAAGAAATCAAACCCTTAAAGATGCTTAGTATTTTAATTTGCACTCAATACCAAGTTACTCCTTTTTAGGAGTGAGGGAAGTATTCCTTATAATCCCTATATGACAAAAAATATTATTTTTAACATGTGATATTGCTTATTAGTTGCATTTTTGTTTGCATAACCCGGCAAGTTCCAGTGAACTCTCCAGTGCTGATATATTTTACCAGTAAACAGAAGTTGCCAGAAACCAGAGAAGAAATTGTGATATCAGCTTACAAGCTGGTTTGAGGGAATTCTAGACAGGAATTAAAGCACCCATCAATTATATTTTCACAGTTATTTACATGTCTACATCAATGCTGAGGGGATCAGTGTGATTTCAAGAAAATCCTCTCTCTAGCAAAATAAGTTTGGTTCTGATCACTGAAAAGATTCATCTTTTTTCAATTAAGCAGCCTCAGCTGCCACATATTTATTAATCTGGTGAAATAATGTGTAAAATACAGGTATTTCACACTCTTTTTACAGAGTACTTCTGCAGCTTCATCTATCAAAAAGGAAATGCTCAGATAAGGCTGAGATTACTGTTCATGAGTGGGAATAAACCTTCACTTTACCTGATTGTTTTCTGAATGTTGAAATAAAAATGCTTTAATATTGCTGCCTAAAATTTTGCCCACCATGGTAAGGACTGCCAACATTTTTCCATGCTTATGGCCTGACTTTACAGCAAAATACTTCTGGTAACACCCACCACCACCGCCACCACCACACCTCCAATTTAGCTACAGAGAAAGAGTTATAGCTGTAGAAGGTATTTTTGCCCCTGTTTATGACCCCCAGTAGACAAAACACTTCACTGGRAATGTTCACTGTGAGCCCTTAAATGAAGAAGTAAAAATAAAATGTTCAAGGGAATGTTCACAGAGCTTCAGGATATGATTTTCCAGCTGAAGAACAGAGAGTTGGACATCTCTGCATTGCACAAAAGCAACATGTACACAGAGATTAAACCCTGTGAGCCAATGGAAAAACCTGAATTTGCTGCTCCAATATAAGGGATTGGCAAAAAAAAMCCCAAGCACAAGGAGATGGTTCTGGTTAACAGACAGCAGGAGTGTGCTGACACGCAAGCCAGCAATTACAGCCCAGAATATCCACGTGCCTGCCAAAAAATGATGTCAGGCTTCGGTGTTTGGTACATATCAAAATACCCCTGCTACCAGAAACAGAGGCAGGGATGTGTGAGCTGTGGATGAATTTCGCAACTGAACAGGGCCACACACCTTGAAAAGGGGTAAATTAATGGTCAGCATCTCAGAGCACATTTATGTACAGCGAGGTTCTGTTTAAAATGTCAAACATAGATTAGAGCTTGGCCTTTTTATTTGCTTTTACACACCTGGAAAAGATTAATAAGCGTTTAGTTTCCATTTTGTGAAAAAAATTAAAAATCCTCCTACTTTGAATAAAGAGTTTATAACAGATTATGTAGAATAGGGAATACTTTYAACAACACACCTTTATTAATAGGACACATCTCTTGTGTTATGCACAGAGTTTAATGGGCAGGRGAATTCCCTCAGTATAAATAATGTGTGGAGGCTAAAAAGATTTCAAAATATGAGGAACCATCAGGATGTTGTTTCTGGAGGATCCCTGAGAAACTCCACTAAATTCAAACTGGGATTTTAAAATTTTTGTGGGTATTTTTCCTCTTCCCAAGCCAGGTCACAGCTCTCATTTGTTCTTTCCTAAACGTTCTGAGTAAGTCTGACTCTCAATATCTTCTCTTTGGCTTCTAAAGGAATATSAGAACTCAATGCCCAGAAATTTCCCTAATATGGTTTTGATGCCATAGGCCCAAACTAAGGCATGTTTTAATCTTCAAAATCTTTCTGTACATTTAAAAAGAATTTTACCCACTGCTGCAAAGCAAACCCAAGCAGCCTCTTCACAGGCAGTTTCAGCTGCCTTGATGGAGAGATAACAGAGAGGGGAGGTAGGGATCAGTTCCTTCAAGAGACAATGGGCTGCAGACGTAAGACAAACACTAATCCAAAGTGCAGCAACGTAGTGGAAAGTCATAATAGATCCTGAATAACTTCCTCTTCCTCCCACACATCCAGGAGCTGAGAAAATATTGAGGGAAAGATGAGAAAATTCAGAGTCATTTCTCTGGAGTGTGGAGCCAAGGCTGTCTGCCCCTTGTCTCCCTCCTCYCAGTGGAAAAAGGCTCTGTGACCATCTCCTCTGCAGAGTGGGAGCGTGAATCACTGTGCTGTTGAATAATTCCCTTACCCAGATGTTTCTAAAGGGTTGCCAACTTTGTGAGTCTTTTACTGCCCTGCCTCCAGCAATTCCTGTACCTGGGAGAGAGAAGGAAACAACTGTGCTGCATCTGCAGGTGACTTATACAAGGGAAAATAAAACAACCCATTCCTGGTTCCTGCAGTAATTTAGGACCCCAACCAGATATTTCTGCTSCAGAAAAAGGAAGCAAATTATCCCCCAGTGTGGCAAGAGAGGATTTCATAGAGGGTAAACTCACAAACAAGGAAAGAAGAGGTTCTGCCTTCCTTYGCCACCTGTCCCTGCTGTGTTTGTACTCCTTGTTGAAACATTTCACCTCACAGGGTAATCACCACTTGGCTGTGCTTTAAACCTCATAAAGTAATAAAAAAAAAAGTGGTTTTCAGAAATGGGACAATGGCTTTCAAACACAGGATGGTGACACAAATTGTAAAAATAGGACTCTCCCTTTGTCAAGGGCCTCGGCTGWGCATCTTTTTCCTAAAAGGCTTTGCAGGCAATGACGCAGTGGAGTTGGGTCTGGAAATAGCCACGACAGTGGTTCCAGCTGAGCAAGGCCTTCTGAATCCTGTTCACATGGAGATCTGCTGACTTTCTGAGGGTTTGAGCCTCATTCACACTCCTCAAGGCAAAACTGAGGAAACAGGGACCTCCTGATGAGGAGTCACCTCATCTGAGAATTGCCATGACATCTTTCATGCACAGTTCTGAGAGAAAAAAAAAGGAGGATTGGGGTTCAGRCAAAAGAGGGAAGTGAAAATTGGGGAAAACACTGAAGATTTTTAATCAGCTCCTCAGGAAATGGTGGAACAGCCTTTGAACCCTGGGTTTGCATTTGGGATATGCCCAAATACAGCTCATTGAAACATGGTGGAATTCACAATAACTTCTTATGAAACCAGAGCTTCTGAAAACTGGTGAAGGTCATGCAGAGTTTCCCAGGGATCTTTTGTTCTGTGTCAGGAAAAGGGACATCCTTCCCACCCTGAGAGCCCTCAACGTGCTGTACCTACATCCGACATCCTCTACTCATAAAAAATCCCAGAGTGGGGAAAGGCTACACCTAAAGTAGGAAATTAAATCATGCCCAGGCATATTCCTGGGCACTGGGGATGTGCTCATGGAATTAAACTGCAGGAGCAGTCACTGACTTTTTGACTCTCCCAAATGACTCCTGGTTTAGGCAGGGCTCAAAGGAATCAGCTTTTTCCATTTCAGRAAAGACAACAATGGGACAAAGACTGTGTGAAGTTGAGGTCTGAACAGCCACCTCAGAACTTTATTGCCCTGTGCAATTCCACATCCAGTCCAAATATCCCTGCAGCTGTAAATCCAGTGTCGTTATCTTGGTGTGACAGGTGGGAAATTGATAATCTCAAAGACAGATTAGCAGGGAACATTTCCCACTGAAACAGCCCTGTAAATCTCACAGACTTGCCAGGGCTGGAGAGGAAGGGAAGTGATGAAGCAGATYATTGGACAAGGATGTCCTGAGTGCTTTATTGTCACTTGACCAATGAATTAACCTTCCTTTCAGTGCCACCATCTTTTTGCTGTGCAGAAATTTAAATCATACACAGACTCTGCAAACAAATGAAAAGAGACCAATCTAGTAAAAATTAAAAGCTAAGAGGCATGCTTTTGAAAAATACTTATTTTTCTGTTTGATTATGCTAATTGTAATGGGAATTCAGAATGTAGGTTATTTAAACCCTCTCCTAGTGACAGCAAAAGTATTTGTTTTACTACAGCTAAGGCAAATAACAATAATTCGTGAAGAAATACTTTGTGTACCTGCTGGTGTCACATACCGGATGTCCTGCCTTTCATATAATGGAAAATAAAAATGCAGGTTTAGCAAATTGAATGTAATATTTCTCAGATTATCTCAGTTCTATAAAACACAAGGGTTAGTGGTAGGTAAAAAAATGCATAACACTATTCTGCCTTCCAAAAATTTCAGACAATGACAATTTGTAGTGAGTTAGAGAGAATATGAGAGAAGTTTTTTCCTTAACTAAACACTAATCTCCTGGCTGTGAGGATCTGGATCTCTCTCCACAGACAATTCTGTACTGGCATTCTTAGGAGGAGTTACTAAGGGAAATAAGAATTTGTTATCAAGTGCTGTTATCCAGGGAGGCAGAACAGCAAACTGAGCCTCACTCAGCTTTGGAACCACATCCGATTTTAAGTTTGGCAGTTTCTTTGGCAAGCGGGGAATGCTAGGTAGATATCCTTTGGACAAGAATGTATGGAGCCTGTACACATCAGGATCCAGTATTTGACATCCTAATTTGAGATATACTAGGGGAAAAATGCCTAGACAACTCCCAGTATATACTAGAATTTCATGGCAAATTGCTACTGAAACTGCTATTGAAGAACAATGACAGGACCATCCCAATGAAATGCTTTAATCCTGAATTTAACCTGTATTTCCTATAACATTACCTTTGAAATTAATGAAATTTAGCAATTTCAAGTTCTAATTCAGTACAACAGAGGAGACAGAGTGCACTTAGTGAAAATTGTGCATAAGAACAGATATATTCCAGACATGTTGGGCTTTAATAAGCTAATAGAAAGACCTGCCCAATTTCCCAGGCATGTGGGGATTTCTGAAAATCAAAGACAACTTTCAGGATTTTGAAGCCTTTCAAAAGGCCTGAAAAATGTAAATTCATAGTGAAGGATCAACAAGGACACTTTACACTTGCTTTGATCAAAAGGAATCAATGCCACACAGTTCAACAGAAGGAATAAAAATCTCTCCTTTCATAACCAAAGTGGATTCCGGAAAGAGAGAGGCTGAAGGGAGATATTTTGTTAAATTTCCCCTCTTGCTTTCCACACCCTGATTTTACCAGCACCATTCTTTCCAATCTTGGAAGATAATGCTCTCTGAGAGTCCCTGTCTCTCCCCTTCCCAAGACAGAAGTAAAACATGTATTTAAACTGAGGATGAAATCCCTGTGGATTGCAGAGGGCACACTCTCTTTGAGTGAACACCTGGTGAGTAGCAGCACAGCTATCACATCTTGATCATGATAACTTATTTTTTATAATGTGAGTCTCACACATACAGTTACATTTTATAGTTTATTACTTGATTAATCATCTCACATTCTCGTAATTKATCTTATTTGTCTAGCAGAGTACATTKTATTCCAGCATCCAAGCCTTTCTTATCCAAGTTTCTACAGTGCTCAAAATTCAGTCCTATCACTAAATCACAAGACATTTCTGGAATTTTACTCATCCAAAGCTGAATTTTCCTCAGTCTTCTRGTGTTCTGCTGCCTCATTTCACAATTCCCAGCAGCCTGTGTGTCTCCTGGTGGATTATTGATTCTGCTCTTTCTGGGGACACTTTTGTTGGGGAAGAGAGATTATTCTAGTTTAATATTTAAAATAACATTGGCTATTTTTATGGTACTTCAACCAATTCTGGAGTGTTCAACCATTTAATTTTAATAGATCTTCCTTAATTGCATTTTTCATTATTCCTGCTCTCTGCCTAGTATAATATTATTTATGCTAAGCAATATTTACTTAAACTCCTGCCATAAACTATCTTGTAAACATGGACAGAACATTTGTTATTCATCTCACACGAATGTAGAAAGAAGGATTTCTATAAAATGGCCATTTAAATAATATTATCTGAATCCAGGAATCTCTTCCAAGAACTCTATGGACAAACAGATTTATAAGGTGAAAACTGGAGAGCACAATGCACCTCCTACAGCCAAAAATTCTATCTCAAACCAGATGGATGCCGGAACCACATTCATAAGCCAATAATCTTTTTATTGCCATAGTTAAGACTTATGTCTCCCCAGTTTACAGTTGAGAGCTCCAGCATTGCAAAGCTCTATTTTGGTCGTCTCCCACTTATTTTTGATTTTAGATGCCCTCATCACTGAGGGTTCCATCACTGCTGTTATATTCAACTTTTTGGACCACTATTTTGGGTTTTTGCTGTAGCTGTGACTTATTACTGCTGGCTGTAAGCCAYGCAGGGATGGAAAATGCAGAGGGGGCACTTTGTGATTTTGCTGGTATGGTTGAACAGATTTCCTGTGGGCCAGACACAGACCTAGGAGCTGATTGGGCCGCTAAAGAAAACGCTGTGTTAATATTTTTGTCTTGAAGATCCTTTTTGTTGCAAGCCATGCAAAGCCAGACCTTTATATATTTGTATGGGTATAATTCATCTGTGTGTTGTGTCTCCAATATACAGAAATTCTGACTAAATCTGACTCTGTATTATTCCCTATTCTTTCCAACTTCCACACGGGCTCAAAGTCACAGATGCAGACGTTTATTACTATTTCCAGGGTGTTACTTTTGTGGATGAACTGATCCCCCTCAATGGACATACCAAGACAGCCATAAACCCCAAAAGACCAAATTTGGAGATTGAACAGCAATTGAATCAGACATTTGGACACTGACAGAATTTATGGAGATATTCATGATGTCTTCAAATGGGCAGATCATAAACTCAGAGCCTTATGGCTTCACTCACAGCTTTGGATTCATATTAAGAGGTATTCATATTAAAAGGTATCCATATTATAAGTACATAACTCTTATTGAAGTCCAAGTGGCACAGCCTTTCTAAAACCTCAGAGGACTAAGCCAAGAATATGTTATTAAAAATCTTGACCTGGATTTCCCTTGGAGAATTCGGCTTTGGATCCTGCCCACGATCCATTTCCTTTGGAATTGGTGTTAGTAAACATATTGGACTCTTTAGAAGGTTTTTCGTTTTTCCTTCCTTTCTTCCGCAGAATCTCAGACTGGATGAGGCTGAAAGGCACCTCTGGAGATCCTCTCCCACCAGAAAAGATTCCCCAGGGCTGTTTCCCGTTTGCCTTTTAAAATCTCCCTAAATGCAAACTCCAGTAGCTCTCTGYGGAATCTCTGGGAGTGTTTGTCCTCTTTTACAGTAAAACAGTGCTTGGCTGTGTTCAGAGGGAATTTCTGGGCTTTAATTTGTATCCATTGTCTCGTTTATCCCAGCCTCTGGCAGTGCTGAGGTCTCACTCCCTCATGTTCATTTCCACATTTATCCACAAGCAGAATATAATTTTTGTGGCTATTTTCTAGGCTCACTCCCCTAAACCTGTGTCTGTTTTGTGCTGGGAGGACCAGAACTGAACACATTGCTCCAGTTTACTCTTTTCACAATAGAATTGCACAATTATGGCACAAATTCTGTAGCAGCAGCTCCTGCTCCTGGTAAGGTTATTTTTACTCTTTGTAATCCTGTGGAACCAACAGCCTTGACTGGATAAACACCCGAAGAATCTTAATTTAGACATTCTTATTCCTCTCCTCATCAAGATCCCCATGATCAACTCCCAACTTGCAAGTGCAGGCAAAATACGCTTTTATCTATAGAAAAATAGGGTGTAGTCTGGAGAAGCTGAGTAATTCACTGATGATCAGTCTTGGCTGCAGTGACAAATATTTATAGTTTTCTCTTAATAACTGTTTTWAAATAATCTCCTTCTTGCTTTTGATGATTTGTATCTAAAAAGAACTCAGGTGCTTTTGCTTCACTCAATAATGATGGACAACTTGTTTGAAACATTATTCTACTGCTTTACTCAATTCTGAGATTATGGACACCCTGTTCACACACCTCTAAAAAATTCCCCTTTTGCCAGTGGTAGTTTTCACATGACTAAAATAAATACTGGTGAATCAGARCTCTTCTCCTCAGTCTTTATGGGAAGCATTTTAATTATGAAGTTTAAGTCCTGCCTTTCCAGAATTCATTGATGCACTTAGGCACTTCTCAAYCTGTAAACTGTTACATTAACTCATTTTCCATAGACAAAACAATTCCATATGTCCATCAAGTTTGAATAATTGGACTTTTCCACTAAGGATCTGTAYATGAGCTCTGTGGAATATGAGGGCTGCTTTTGACAGTCCTGTGCCCTTTTAAAATCCRTATCTAGAAATATCTCCATGACAAAAATTTGTATCCTAAAAGCAGAACTAAAACTCCAGTTTCCTATCTCAGCAGATATCAGTTTCTTTTCTCTCTCAGTAAAAAGTTCAGGAGAGACAACCATCTCTCCAAAATATTAATGCAGGAGCAAAACATCATCTCTGGCCATCAGATATCTCCACAATTTGACTCTTTTAGCTCCTGGCAAATAAAGGACATTGTATATGGGTGTGGTTCAATACCTCAGCCTCTCCAAGAGGAGTTAAAACTTTGGAAACTTTTTGAAAGGTTTCCAAAAAAAAAAAAAAAAGAAGTCATAGCAACAGTAGCATACAGGTAGGTCTTGTATGCTCTCATACCTACTGTAAACAGGATTGCACAGATATTGCTTCAATATATTTTTTAAATTAAATATCTGTAAAGTTCAGAACAGCTCTTTGGCTGGAGAGCTTTTCACCACTTAATACTAATGAAGGAAGGCTTTTTTCAATTTTAATTAGGATTTGGTTTGGGTCTTTCTGTTGGGTTTTCTTTTTTTCACTGTAAAGATGTGCTGCTCTTAATTTTAAATACTTACTCAAGGAGGCCCTTAAGCACCTGCTTTGTTTTAAGTGGCTGCTTGGAGGCTTTCTCAAATAAGACCATTCTTAAATGATTAAACATGTGCCAAAATAAAGCCACTCACTTGTAAGCTGGAATCTTGAATTTGGTTTAACTTTTCAGCGGAGTGTGTGGAATGAAGAGAACGCTTCTCGTTTTTTTGGCTCTGCTGAAGTTCCACAGCCCAGGACCTGAGGACAGAGCTGCTTTGGTTTTCCCATCAGTTTTCCCAAAGGATTTTTCTGGACACTCCTCATCTCCTACTTTGTTACACCAGCACAGCTACAGTCAAAACATCCTATGGAGAGTGAGACATTACCCCAAAACATGGAATTTTTCCCTCCCACTGTGGATCCAAGACCTTGTTAGGCCTGGGTTTAGCTGCAAACCCAAACCTGCAGGTCTGAAGTGAGGAGAGGATGATGAAAGAGCCAGTATTTGATAAAAGGGAATGATGATTGTTATTTTCAGCCTTCCCAGGCTGGTTTTTCCAGATTCCACCAGGGAGCAGGAACTCCTGCCAGGGCGATCAGATCCTATTAGAATGACACTGGAGATCTCTGAAATTCCTTGCTACCTGCACTTCAGACTGTTTAAAGCCCTTTAAAGATTTCAGAACAGGAATGGAACAGGATGAAGGTCTCAATCTCCATATATCTTTTACCTCTTTCCTTACAGTCATGGAAATTTCAGTTCCAGTGGCTGTCATGAAGGCAACATTTTATTTGTGATCTTTGTTTTAATCTATAAATCACCTCAGTAAAATGCTTTCAGATCTGCTTCTAATACTCTTGACTYGTTGCAGCCAGAAATATTTTAATATCTATACAGCTGACTGACCTTAAATGAAAAAAACTTGAAAATAAGATGTAAAAATAAAAGCAAACTAAATCATACCAATGAAATTGAGCTTTAATTCCTCACAAATGCTTTCATTAATATAAGTCCATGATTCCTCCTCAGAGTATCTTAATTCCACATATAGTTAATTTTTTTTACAAATAGTTTAATGAATTTTTAGAAATCAAAATAATTGGTTTTAGGAAGGTGCAATCCATGGTCTGCCTTAATTGTCACTAATAAATAAAAGTTAAAAAAACCCGAAAAGTTTCCATGTCRTATCTTCTTTCAAAGTATTTGCCAGAGCACAATTTCAACAGCTTAGAAAAAAGAAASCCAAGATAAAATGAGATTTTGCATAAGTTTTCCATTTTTTTTCTCAGTCACCTTCTACTGAGCTAAGCCACATTCTTGGTGTGAATTTACATTCACAAGATCTTGCAGAGAAGTCTTGCTTGACTTGATTCAAGGCAGTAAAAAAAGCAGATGCTCTCCAAATAGCTTTATTCATCCAACATAAAGAGAAGGGAACTGCATTCATCATTTTAAAAATATAAGGAGAATATAAATTCTATCACAAGGCCATAACAGTTCATAAATGCTCCAAAATCTCTCCTGCTTCAACAAAAACCTGTGGCAGTTGTACACACAAAATGTCTACATGGAAAGTACATGTCTTCATTATTCGGACTCCAACATGATCCACCCATAACTTGGCTTAGGATCTTTTCAAAAGAAAAAAAGAAAGTGGGATTTATTTTTTTTTAAGCTGTTTATTTTTATATGAGCAYGTACAGTTTATTTTCCTCTGACTGGGTTTAAAAATTCAGATTATGCCTAAGAATTACACTACGAAGACAAAAACATCTTGTTTATGTGCACGAGGCTCTTCCCTTCATTTTACAGATGGCAGTGGCTGAGTGTACGGGGCAGAGAAGTAGCAGGCAAAAAATCCACACTGACAAGTTCCCCTTATCATGGCACAACAAAATTTAAAATATTGTCTGTTAAAAGCACTGCAAGCACTTGGGAACATCATTTGAATTATATTTCCCTTTTGGAAAGAAGTGATATTCAGAACAAGAAGTCCAAAAAAAAAAAAAAGAATTTTGTTTAACCAAAAACTGGTAAAATCTAGAAACAGCTAAATTTTTTTTCCTAATTTATAGGAAACAGAAGGAAATGTTAATTCTGCTTCAAAAAGTGGTTTAGCAGCCTACATTTGCTTGCAAATTCTCCAACATCTCAAAAGCATTTGTGAAAAAGGAAGAAGTAACATTYTAATTCAAATTTGTTTCATTCGAGGGCTTGGGGAAAAGCCAGGTAGCAGAAATATTGGTGTTTTCCTTGGAATAGCATCCCTAAAGAGGCCAAAAATCCTGAGACAGAAAGAGGTGTCAACTTCTGAGGAAAGATGATCATTGATTTAACTTCCAAAAACTGTGGGAGTTCCCTCTTTGTAAGAAATCCCTGCCTAAACCCTCTCACTTTTAAAAGACTTGTTCAGGAAAATAAAAAGGGCCATTAGCAACACAGTTTTAAATGTAGCAAAACAAAAATAAACTAAACAGAAAAAAATTAAACGAAATAAAAAAACTCAAAACACCTAAAAGTATTTGTGATGGAAAAATTTTGGTTAGGSCAATTTCTATGGAATTGCACTCCTGTTTTCTGATACAAAAAGCACCTGCAGGTCCCAGAGCTGATCATTGAGCACCATGTGTGTGGTGTGGACAGAGATTAATGGACAAAAATTAAGGGAAAAGGTTATTCATCCTGCCAGCAGTCAGCCTTGGACTGAATTAAAAGATAATAGAAAATACTTTGGTAAAAGAGAAACCAACAACTGTATTCTGGGAAAAGGCGAAGGAACACAAACGTCAGAAAAAGAAAAAAAAAAAAAAAACAAACTAAAAGAGAACTGGGAATTCTGTCAGTGTTATCTTGGAGAAAAGGGAAAATGTAGAAGTGGTCAAGACACTGTGAAGTTACAACCCTCTGGAAACATTATGGTCTGCTTTGGCCTCGGTTTCCTTGTCATCTGCCTTTTCCAGAAGAAGGGGGAGCTCCTCCCTGTTCCCAGCCTGTGGGTTTGGACCCGACCCTTTCCAAAGGAAATGCTCAGCCTGAGCTGCTGCTCCCAAATCCTGGAGGGAGGAGAGCATCTGGTTCTCACTTCTGCTGTGCTAATGAACCTTCGCAGCCACAGCTACCCTAGTATCAAATATAAATTAAATAATAATATAAATTAAAGCAACCTCAGAACAGGACTGGTTCATACTGGTACCCTGTTAAATGCTGCTGGGAACAGCTGGAAAACAACCCACTAAAGTTTGTCTTGTTCCTGGTGCTGCCTGATTCTCCCTCACCTTTTTTCCTGCCGGGATCCAGGAGTGCATTTAGCCCCAGTTGCTCTCTGGAGTTCAGTGATATTTGTTTCTTCCCAGAATTATGTAAAAATTCTAAATGCTCCCATTAGAGAAGATAAAGAAAACTCYGGTGTTACAAAATGTCAGTTCTAAGGCTACTCATAACCAAAAAGAAGTGTCATCTCCCAGCTACCAGGAATCTTCTTGGAAGTTTTCTAAAATTCCAGCCAGAAGGAGAGCCATGTATAGGGGGGGTTTGTATTTTTCAATTTTAAATTATGGTTGCTGTCAGGCATAGCAAAAATAAGTGAATAAAAARGAAAACAGAGACTATTTTTGCAAATGCATGGTGTGAGGAAGCAAAAAGGGCATTTCACCAAATTAATTGCAAGCAACACAATTGTTTAAAATTTCAAAGAGCCAAAACACCACACATCTGGCTCTTTGATCATTAACCCTGCTCATTGTTTCATTAAAGCATCACATTTCCCAAGGAGTTATTAATGCTTACAGTGAAATGGGTTACAATAGTTTCATCCAGAACAAGGTAAAAAGCACTTTTAACACATAAAAAGKTTCAGAATTATTATTTAAATCTCAGCCATGGAAGTGGAGAAGGGATTTCAGTAGYACTTTGGCCCAAATGAACCATTTGTGTTACCCATTTTTTCCAAATATTTATTTATTAACTCGGAAGTGGTTTTCTGAGGAATAGTGGGTGATACACCATTTGWAAATCAAAGCTCAAGGCATTAAAAACTGGGCATACTTTTGATTCAGAACCACCACAATTGTTTCTCACTGCTCATCCAAAGAGTGACTCTTTGTTACCATCCCTTCCAGATTTTCTTTTTATTTCTTTGTCGTATAAAATTGTGGCAGACTGGACATTTTCTTCACCAGGAAGAGTTTTAAAACCCCAGGGGGGCAGATGTTACTTGGCATGAGGAGTCTACATGATCTAAATCATTTGAGGGTGGTTATAGCTGGTTTTATCTGCCAGAAATAAAGATTTCTGTCTTTCTGACAGCTTGCCTGGATGTATAAAGAAGTTAAGGAATAATGTACAAAAAGTGTGGCCAATGTCAGAGCCAATAATTCCACTGGAAAGGAGCTGAAAAACTGGTAATAATGTAAAGGTTCACCAAATCAGAGTTATGTTTCTGTTACCACACAAAAGGAAACATTACTAAAGATTTTTTCACTCTTCATTCCCATGGTCATAGAYAAACCAATGCACTCACATAAGAAATTAATTCAATTTTGTAAATAAATGGTGTGCTCACTGTAATTAACCTGCACGTCTGTGGTGGCCAAATGCACAACAGCAAAAAATGTGGCTTTGATTCTAGTTACAGACACAGGATATAGTCTGTCTAGACCATCAAATAATGCACCTCTCAAGTGAAAGCTTCACATGTGAGATTGCATCTCTGAAATGAGAGCTGCTGCAAGAATATTGGCCAGAGAAGGGAAAACTAGATTCCATCACAACTGTTCTATTTTTTTTACCCACCTACTCTTCCAGCAAGGCCATTGGAAACTTTTTTAGCAGGGTCCTTGCAGTCTATTGGATATGGCAGCTTTTCACAGAAGATATTGAATAATCGGGTCACACCCTGGAAAAATATATATTTTTTTGTTTTATTTCATTACCAAATTCAAAGAAAACTAGGCAGACAACAGAAAGAAAAAGTAATGATCCAATTCAAAGCTTTAAATCCCATGACAAAGTTATTAACTTGCAGATTTGAGTTCCTATGACATTCCAAATGACATTTTTTCTGATTTTTCTTTTATCTCTGCATTATTTCAATAAACAAGCATGGATTCAGATTCACTGAATCTTGGGCCGGCAGATAYCAGAAATCTTATTAAAATCTTATATTAAAGAATTAGTTTTGTTTTCTCCGTTTGTACTGAAGGGCTGCTGGGTCACATGGAAAACCTCTTGTCCCCAGCAGTGCAGCTGATGCCTAAAGGAAGCAAAATGCACCAAAAGAATCAGAATTCAGGCAATAARAAGCCAGGAATTTTCTTCAAACCCTAAATTCCCTTCAGCATCCTTGTCTTTTACCTTCTGCATCAGGGAAATAACAGAGGACAGGTAGAATTGACAAAGTGTTTATGCAATCCAATTCAAAGTGTGGGGAGAATCTCATGTCTCAGATTGCCAAAAGCAAGCTCTTTCATAAATGTAGACCAATTATTAAATATTTTTTACACAGCTACCATTATCATTAAATAATTAAACCATATCATTTTTATTTTCAATCAATTTACCACCTTATTTTTCTATTTGTGAAAATACAGGTTTTTTCAGGGCTATATTTTGTAGCAAATCAAAGAAGACATTGCGAGAAATGGAAAGTTATTGAAGAAATACTGATATTTCATGAAGGGGAGAGGGAGACWTTTCCTTCACCTTTAAGTGATTTACAGAAACTATTTTCTGGCAAGACATTTTGGCTCAATTCCCCTACTGGATATCAGCACTGGTAACAGACTGGATGTCTACCACGGGTCTTCAAGGGCCCAGTGAATTCCTGTTGAAAATTTGGAGCAAACACAAGAAAAGTATCCAAAGTAACAGCTCTTATTTTCAAGTTTTGATGCCTGGAAAAATTAGAGGCTCCTACAAGAGCAATCATTGCTGATTTTTTTGCTTATTCACTGCTAGGTTATAACCCTAATCACATGCTGGACCAATGGCCAAAGGTTTAGTCCTACCTAAGAGTCAAAATGTTTATTTTTCAGCAAATTCCACCTAGTCACTGAGAAGATTTGATGGATGAGGCCTTGCCTGYTAATTGACAGAAAAATGCTGAAAAAGCAGTATATGCTTTGAGAAAAAAAATTACGCTTCCCAACACTTCTCAGAATTTGTTGAGGAGCCTGTTAACAAAATTATTTTCAATTTTTTCCTGAGAGTACAACTGGAAATAATTGTTGCTCTGATTTAGTGCTTTGTGGGGAGAAGGTGAGGAGAAAAACCTGGGTGCCTGAGTAGAAATCAGGGAGACAGGGCTGCACATGGCACCCAACACTGGAGCTGGGTAGAAAACAGGATCCCCTGATTTCCTCCGGCCAGGCTCCAGAACAGCTGAAACAGGTGCTTGAAAGCAAATGTTTCCTTGGCAATGTTATAGTAATGTGGGGGAAACAAAAAGCAAAATTTGAGCCCAAGTTCAAACAAAGTGCAGCGAAACAGGCACTTAGAAGTACTCAAGGCTTGGGCCACCTGTGTAAATGCCTGGAAATATCTCATTCCCCATTCTATTTGCTTTCTCTTTCCATACCAACTCCCTCCACATCAAGTGGTGACTAATGGTGACAGTCATTAACAGGTTTCTCTGTGCAAATAAATTTGACTTTGTATTTCAGTTGTACTACTTCCAAGTAAAGGAGAGCACAGGATATCTGGTGGTGTTAAGTTGTCCATTCTGGAAACATTCAGTAATGCAAGCTCTTTGATATTTAATATATATTATTGATGTAGAAATTCAAAACGCTTCAATCTGTGGACTGGTTTTAAGGTTTTTTTCTTCTTCCACCTTAATAGTGGGAAAACAATTCACAGGGCATCAGCTTCAGGCTGAGACAAGACACATTTTCAGATTTTCTCAAGAGAAATTGTTATTCTACAAGAAGCTGCACCAGAACTATTATCTGTCAAGGACACCATAAAGCTTCCAAACATTAATCCCACTGTGTCTTTCAAAGTTAAAAAAAAATAGAAAAAAAAAGAAAAGGAAGGTTGTGCAGGGATTGCTGGGACTGAGGTCTGCTTTTCCTGGTCCTGCACTGCTTTCTGCTCTCTCTGGGACTTAAGGAAAAATATAAGATTTTTTTCCCTACTCAGAAGACCAGTTTCTGGCTTCTACTTTATTTTACCTTCACACTGCAGTAGGAACATAAATAGATTAAGAGTTTATTCACAGGTATTGGAGGGCTCCTGTGATAGTGACATTTTCCAGCAATCACTGTGTGCTGCTGTCCTCGCTCCATGAGAATTTTTGCAGGCATGGCCTGGACCTGGAGGTCATTCTATCCTACCTCATTCCTACCTGATGTTGAGGGGCAWAGGGAATCTCTTCCAGGGGAAAGAGGTCCCTTCTGGGCTGGATTAGTGTGGCAGAGGGAGTAGCTGGGAATCCTCAGTGATTTCTTTGTGAACTGCTCTCCTCTTTCTTCTACCTTCTGCCATTAATATTGTTGCTGTTATGGTTCATTTTCTTATCTCATTGCTGTTTCCAGTCCATTGCTCTTATCTTAACCCCTGGTCTGCACCTTTTGGGCCTGCAGAGGGAGAGAGAGGGGGAATGAGCAGCCCCTGGCTTGGAGTATCTCTGTGGCAGCACTGAATTGGGGGGCATCATTCCCAAATCAAGGCAGCTGGCCATGGACCAGAGGGAATAAAAATAGGAGGTACATTAAGGGAATAAAAATGGGAGGTACATTCAGGGAATAAAATTCTGGAGGAGATTTCAGCAGGGAAACCGAACCTGTCTGTGCTGTGCAGGGTGGAAATGGCTTAAAAAGGCAAAACAAACCCATGAAACTGCTCAGATAATCAGAAGCACAGCAAGAGCCAAAACATCCTCACTCATTTCACACTGCTGACAGTTCAGGMGGACACAGCAGAGCAATCACCACCCTGCCCAACCACTCACAGTCTGGCACATCAGGAACAGCCTCCGAGACATGCGAAGCCCTTCCTGGAAAAGTCTGAAAACCTGGAATGTGGGAGAATTAAAGGTGTCTGCTACTGATTTTCAGTCATCCCAAAAGAGAAAATCTGCAATTTGTTTTTAGAATTTATGACTCAACCATGTGGAAAACGTGTCAAGCTCAAGACAGAGCTTCTCTCCCTTGCTCCCATTTCTATTATCCTCACAGGTTTAAGACCACATTTACCACCAGCAAGGGGCAGACTTTAATGACATCTGTAAGCCAAAAATAAAACACCCACATTCTGAATTTCATGCCTGAAAGACAAACACCTTCAAATACAGAAAAAGTTGGGAAAATTTGTCACCTCCAAGCAACCCCTAAAGTACAAAATTACTCACGTGCTGTTTGGGGACCCTATTAATCAAATAGGACACCCACAAAGACAGATGTWTGTGACTCATGTGGCCAYRCTGTGTGCCCATTTCCCCTCTCRTTCYATAAAAAAGGCAAGGCTAAGTCCATGCAAACCATTTATAGAATCCCAGCAATGTGGCAGAACTTCCAATTTTCTCCAAGAACAGCAGTGTAGTTGTGAAAATAAGGTAAATTAACTGCAGTGGGGAGGTTTTTGATTTTCCTTTTTTTTTTTTTTTTTTCTTTTTTTGGTGCCATCTCGAGTTGCAGACTCACACACAATTAAAACATGGGTCAAAAATGTGACAGGAAAGTCAGGAACTCTAGGAGTTTGAGTGGTCACTATTTTTCACTTGGGTATTATCACAGAATCACAGAGTGGTTTGGGTTAGAAGGGTCTTAAAGATCATCTGGCTCCAAAACCCTGCCAGGGCAGGGACACCTTCCACTGTCCCAGGTTGCTCCATCCAACCTGGCCTTGGGCACTTCCAAGGATCCAGAGGCAGCCACAGCTTGTCTGGTTAACCTTTTCCCGTACTTCACCAAGCTCACACTAAAGAATTCCTTTCTATTAACTGATCTAAACCTGCCCTTCTTCTGTTTGGAGCCATTCTCCCTTCTCCAGTGACCCTGGGACAGACTCTGCTCCAGTTCTGAGATGTGTCAGAACCTTCAACCATGGCAAATCTGCTGTGGCACGAGGAGAGGCAGACACAGGAGCAAGGAGAACACCTGCCCGTCTGCAGCTGTCCTAATTTTCCTAAATATAGCGCTTATCAGTGTCTGCATCTGACATTGCTCAGGGCAATTGATAAACCGGGTCTGTACCCGCCCAGCGCCTTTCTAGGAACGCAACTCCCCCAGCAGCCCCATCCATTCACACCGTGCCCACCTTCATCCCGTGATTGCCCAAGTGGGAGCGTGGAGGGAGGCAGGAATGTCAAATATCCCCGTTCCGAAGCAGATTACCCTGAGATCACTGACAGGCTGACTCACACCAAAACAAACCAAAACCACACGAAAACACACCTCATGTGCAGCTTCTCCACAGCTCTTCCTGCTAGCACGCATTTGGGCATGATTAATGCTCTTCAGGTGAAAGACTTCTGTGCTAAAATGTGCTCTTGGGAGGCAGCCAAGTCCAACAAGAGCCATGCCATCAACAATCTCACTGACTTCACCTCACTGTTGGTGAGGATAAACTCTTCTGTGTTTGCCTTGCGACTGTGGGTGCTACGAGACAATGCATCCATTTGTATTGTTTATAATCAAGGCGCTTATCAAAAAAAAAGAAGTAGGGAGACTGTGAGTTGCTAAGGCAGACATTGAACATTTCTCCACCCAGTCATCCCCAGCATCATTGTAGGTTTCTTTTATGAACAATTCTCAACTACAAGCTGCCAAGGATGTGGGGAAATGCTGGGTGACTTCTCCTAAACTGGAAAAAAGAAGTTGATAGAAGGATTTGCAACACTCCTTTTCCTGCCTGGGCATTGCAGTGTGCCAGAGACGGGCACAAGGCAATGAGAYCTACTCCAGATCTGCTCCTGTAAAGCACACAGCAGAATTTAATAGAAACTGAAATTGTTTTCAAAACTTTATGGCAAAGGCAGCAACTGTGAATTTCCCTTGGCTCCCAGCTGAGAAGAAATCTACTCCCCTCATATAAAATCAAGCTCCACACCCTACAGGTGATGTTCTATTAACCATGACATGAAATCCATATTCCCATTATTTTGCTGTTTTCCACAGGGTTGGGCTAAAGGTTGCACTTGTCATTTATTCAGCTGCCATTTGGGGCTCCAATGCTGCTTTTATTCCTCTCTGGACCATTTTTGGAGCCTGCTGTTAAAAGATCTTGAACATGGAGATAATGTATTCTTCCTAAACTGAATTCCATGCATTTGAAATTATTATTTACTGAAAGAAGGGCAAAAAGGGGAGTGTGCCAAAGCCAAAGTCATGTATCCACATTTGAATTTTTTTTTTTCACTTTCAGATGAAGACAGCAGTTCTGCTCAAGAATGTTGAGCAGAGTGAGAGACAGGCAGGAGAACAACTGCAGCTCGCCAAAGAAGCTGGATTCCCAGTCTGTRGGAAAATAAGAGTTCTTGGAATTGGTTTCAGCCCAAAAAGGACAAAAAAATCAAAAGAAAAAATAAACACAACAAGCCCCCAAATCCTCAAGAGCTGGAAGCTCGCTGGATCTTTTATCAGTCCAGTAAAAGTGATGAGAAGATATGTTTGACACAGCCACAGAGGTCACATGATGATGCTGGTCCGGGGCAGATGTCACCAGGCCACCCACGACCAAGAGCTCCCCACGTCCCTAATTTCAGGCAGGACCTGCCAAACCCAGCCCTGAGGCAACACTTCCACTCTTCCTCAGAAAATTTCCAGTGAGCAACAACAGTGGCGCTTGCGACAGCATGCCCTGGTCTCAGAGAGCAGAGATAATTTGAAAAAGAGGAGCAATCAGGGCTTGCTCTCACCACCAAGACTACCCAGAGAAGAGACTTTGTGCTGCATTAACCAGCTAAATCATTAAGTAACATTTTTAACATGGTATCACTGTACACTCAGCCTTAAAATCTTCTTTTCTGTAACATTTTAAGCCTTTAAAAATGAGTTTTAACAAGACTTGTTAACAGGACCAGACTTTTTATGCTGGCTTTGGTGATTCAGACAAAATCCCATTATTTTGCACAGTAAAATCCTACTGAATCTCTGTTAGGAAGTCTAGTGGAAAACCCCACTGGATTATCTTTTGACGTCAAATCTGGCAGAACACAACCTTGAGACATCTGACTCACGGTATTGGGAGAGACTTGGAACCATCCAAAGAGTCTTTCCAGTACTTAAACCAATTTAACTCCCTGGGAAAGAAGAAATCTGAAAACAAATTTGTCTTGAGAAATTTCTAAGTGATCCCATTTGGGAAGGGATTGGCCTTCTCTTAAGGAACTGGTTGGGAATTCCCATTTGGATTTTATGGAGGATGAAAATTGACATTGTGGGGGTTTTGGTAGGTCTAGTAGGGAGTTTTCTATCAATGGGAATTAATAATTTATACTCAAGAACTTTGGTGATAACCTGCTTTGGGGTTTTTTTGTCTGTTTTATTTTTTTAAACAGAAAAAAAGTATAAAACTTAGAGAATTCATTAATTTCCTAATATTTTGCTAGGGCACCAATAATTTGATCTAATTTTTAAGCATATATACACACAAACAAATTGTATTCAGGTTTATCTGCAGATTTTCCCAACATAAGAAACTATTTTGGCCAAACCCACTAATTTCCTTCCACAAGTTTCCAGATCCCAATTCACAGCCTGGTTAATTGTAAGAAAATTTTGGCAGCACTAGAGGAAATTATGCCCTCCATTGTTTAAAGAATACAAAGTTACTTTGAAAAAGAAAAAAAGAAAGTTAAAAAGCTGATTTAGACTTTTGCACACACATAAATTGCAATATTTCTTGTCTATCAGTGCAAGAGTGGGAAGTGAGAAATGCAAGCAACACCAGCTCCTTATCATGATCAGATTGGGAAATTTATACAGAAATTTACTGGGAAATATCTGTAGCAAGAACCATTCCAGGTTTAAATAGTTATAAAAGGGAGGGGAATTTCAAAGTTTAGTTTCTTCCTTTGGCACAATGAAAAGCTGCTGCCAAAATGGTATTTCAAGCTCAGGTGTCTGAGGCTTTTTTTGCTAAATCTGTTMCAGACAACAAATAAGTAAGATTAAACGAAACTCAAACTTTTAATTGGTGTGTTTCATTAATTTTCATCCATCAAATCTTCAAGTTTAAATCCTCTGATATCACTTGAGACAGGGTCCTCTTCACTGGGATTTGTTAGCCAAACACAGGTTGAACACCCAGGAATGAGGACAAGGACTCAGCAATATGGAATTGATGAWCCTGCTGCCTCAAGAACAAATATTTCATYTTCTCCAGAAAGACTGTTTCCTCTTTTGTCACATAAGGGTTTTGTTTGTTTCAGACACACGTGAACTTCTCTAAATCTAAGTTTTCATTGGCTTCATAAATCAACTCTTTATACTTCAGGMAACATCTTCATCTCCCAATCAGATATTTGTTAGTCTGGTGGGGACAGAGAAAGATGCCTGCATGACTTAAAAAAAAAGATGAACACCTCTGACCAGTGTCAACTCATACCAGGTTGTCATCAATTTGTCCTGGAAAATCTTTTGCCCCCTTATTTTAAACACAGCAGTATGAATATTCCATTTGAAAAAAACGRATGTTCAAAGACTTAAATTGTTGCCATATCTCATTGTTCTCTCATTTTAATTTTTTTTTGACACATCAATGATGGCTCAGTTGTATTCAGYAGCAAACTTTTCATTTAATTAGCACCTACAAGCTCAGTAGACAGGATAAATTCTACTCTAAATCAAATCTATGTTGATTCCCTGACAATAATGGTGACCATAATGACCTTGGCTTGTGCAGCTCTGAGTAAAAGCACAAAATTTTTATTACACATCTTTATAACCTTAAATAGTTTTAAAATGCAGTCTACTGAAACTATCATAAAAGCCTTAGATACAGAAACAGCTTTTTCAAAAAGGTGAATCGTCCAGTGACTCATGAAAAAAATATGTATATCTCACTGTGGAAAAAAGGAGTTATGGATTGACGGAAGGTAGAAGGTGGAACCAAATAAATCCTGTCTGACTTTTTCCTTCCATCAGGTAAAGGGATGCACATTTTTCTTGATATATTACATTCAAGGCATGATTGACGGGGCAGATTCAGCCTAAATAAGGTGCTGTGCATAGCCCAAGGAATTCTAGCRAGGCGTTTTTTGTTCCTTCACATTGGTAATTCTCCTGGAAACGGCTGAGTGTTTCCACAAACAACATTCCTATTTGTCATCTTTGCACATGGAAAACATCTAGAAGCAGTGTTTCTTCCAATTTGATTTCCACAAAAATTACTTTACTTCCCTGAAGCCTATTGTAAATTAAAGTTTC
>NW_026623321.1:37289-74615 GCF_030028575.1 Malurus melanocephalus | reverse complement strand
TTTAAGGAAGAAGGAAACCAGCTTCTTTTCCTCACACCCCAAAAATGTGCCAAGGCATGTATTTTGACTCTTGGCCCTGTTAAATTTGGCAGCCTCATGGTCTCCCCTTGTTTTATAACAATATCTAAATTAAAATTAATTACTCGGCATCTTGATTCAACTTTTTATCCCTGGCACTGCCACAGACAATTAGCTTAAAGCAAGTTTCGCTGAGTAGAATTGTAGAATCACAGAATATCCACGAAGAAAATCAGAATTTTGTGGCCCTTGATTAATACTTGCTTTGCATAGATATTCATAATCAATATAAACCATAAATCCAGGGCTGAATGAACAAAAAAACAAAGGCACCCTCAAGAYAGAGTTAATCCACAATATCTCAGCAAGCTGTTAATACAAGGTATGGCAGGAGGAGAGCAGGAACAGCAGCAAGGAGGAGTGGAATGGGAGCACTGGAAAGCAAAAGGAATAACAAACACAAGAGAAGAAATCATAAATAAGTCAGAATGATGCTTATTCAGTTAGAAGGAGCTGTTCAGAGGGATGGTTAATGAAAGGAGTGAGGGAACAAGAGGGGGAAAAAGGCACAGAGAATGGAGTTATAGGGYTGTCTTTGATATGTTGAGAAAAGAGATTTACTCAGAGACATCTGAAGGCAAATGTTTGCAGGCAGGAATTTTCAACTGAGCAGGAATTTTTTTTGTTTCATCATTTGTAATTTTCAAGATTCCTAAATAGTAGGAAACCAGTTTCTCAGAATGTCTGCTGCTGGGTGCCATGACATCTAACCCACGTGAGGGGTCAGATGTATCCCMAAAAAATTCTGCCCCTCCAAAGGTGAGATATGTTTCCAAGTGTTTTCAGCTTGAGATGTCCCAGCACCCACCAGACAGAAGCAGAGAGAGCCTTCCACTCCAGCAGAACGTTCCTGCAGGGCTGGGGAAGCCTCACAGCCTCCTGTGCTGAACATTTTGCTRTCCTAGGTAGAACTGCTGTGGGAACATAAATGGAGCAAACCCCAGATTTTATGTTAACCTCATTAGCAATGCTTTGTGTGATTCACACACCATGTTTTGATTCAGAAGGTATTCYACTGGAAAAACCCCAGGGTTATAGAAACAGAAACTCCTCTTCCCAGTTTTCTTGAAAATGAAATTCCATTCTTCCCCAAATGACTCAAGCCACATCCTCTCACCACCACGCAAGGACATAACACCACAAAATGTTGTATTCCTAAAAACATGATGAAACTGCTCAGGATGTTTCGATCCCTGGTCCAAAWTTAAGCCTCACCACCTCAAACACATTCAGAGATGATGAGAATTCAACCATGAAACCAGAGAAATCTCTGCATCCTGCCTGCCAGTAAATTAGGGGATTGCCAGCAATAAATTGGTTTGCCAGACACACAAATATTTATTTATTTATTAACATTGCTTCATGTAAACTCAACAAAGCTCAATGAATGTTTGAAAACAAAACTACTAACAGATAATCCAGCCTTGAAAARCAGAAGCAAACAGAATCCACATTAATCCCAACAGCTGTCAGGCTTAAATAACCAGTYCACAGATCCAGTGCCATGATGAAAAAATGGTCATCTCCTATGCAAATCATGTTACAAAATATCCAGGAATAAAAAACCTCTTCCCTCTACTGACTACAGAACCAATACCAAGAAATCACTGCATGTAACATTTTCCATGTATCAGAAYGAATAAATGARTAAAGAATATCTGCAGTTCACGCCACGCCTGTTGAATGAGATCTTTATGACTGTTCAGTTTTAATATCAGGAGCGTGGGCCAAGAATGCAAATACATTGTGAGAAAGAATTCAGGAGTGAAGATGAAGGCCCAGGTGATATTTATGTGTTGCCTTCTCAAAATCTTGAAGAAAGAAGGCAAAATGAGGAGAAAGGGGGAAAAAAGCCTCAGAGAAGTTGTGGCTGCCCCACTATTGGGAGTTTTTAAGGCCAGGTTGGTGGAGCAACTTGGTTTGGTGAAAGGTGAATGGCAGGGGGTTGTAAATAGATTTTCTTTAGGGTTTCTTCCAACCCMAACAATTCCATCACTACATGATTTAAATTTTGCATTAGTATTAAGAATGATCCTCTTGCAGTAAAACAGCCTGRAAATATTAACTATTACAAACCAGTCACTGAGGACATTTGTACAAATCATGGATGAAAATTCTCATTAAACATTTAAAAGTAAGCACTAGTATACACTGAATTACACAAATCAAAACCTATTTTTTTTCATAAAGATATATTTCTTAGGCCACCAACACACTCTGAGAAAGCTTAGAAAACTCTGACTCAGCAGAATGTACATTGGAGACTAATCTCTTTTTGAAATCTTTACTAACATCATCAAAACAGAACTTAAAATTACCTGCGTGCATCAAAGAAGTTATTTCCACTATGGTTAAAAAACAAACCAAAAAATCCTCACAATCAAAACCACAAACAAACAAAACAAACAAACAAATAAAATATAACAAGGAGAAGAGGTGATATAAACTGGATTAAGAAAAATTGTGAATGATACAGGATTATGTGGCAATTGGGRCAAAGCTGTCTCCCTTAACTTCTCATTTCCAGATTATTTAAGTATTTCTTAAAACCAGACAGAGGTACAGAATTCCTCCCCAGCTTGGGAGTTTGGGTAGGTTTTTTTTTTTTTTTTAAGGATAATAAGGAGCAGGTGATGAGGCAAGCTGGATGCCTCTGAAACATTCTTCCACTATAATTGCTTTTCCCCTCCATTGTTTGACTTGTTACCCTATGCACTAAACCTAAGAATAAAGTGTTTAATACAGACATTAATGCAGCAGACAAGACAAGATTTGAGGGCATGTTTTATACTGAAAACGCTGATAGAGGGGATAAATCCAATGAGTTTTGTTTCAAACGCCAAATGAGTAACTCAGGAAAGGTAAATRTGCTTTAAGCCAGGTCCCAGCAGGTTTTTAAAACTCTTCTCACCTGGCTGGATGCAGCTAGGCAGGAATTTCCACGGTCTGTGGGTGCCACCTGGTGCCCATCTCCAGCGCTGGATCCCTTCATTTCAGCGCCCTCCCTGAACCGGAATTCATTTCAATAAATGCAACCAACACGAAATATTCACTGGAAAGAACTCCGGCAACCAGTGCCAGGGAAGAAAATTTATCCAGAATTCCCATCTCACAAAAAAAAATCTCGATATATTTCCCAATGAAGGACTCTTTAGCCCCAGGCCACTTCACCTCACTGCTGTCAGACACAGAGCGGAGCCGCAGCTTTCGCAGCACAGACGTCAAACAGCTCCTCATGCAAGGACAGGCTCAGCATGAAACCACAAAATGCTCTCAGAATAAAAGAATAAAACCTTCAAYGAGCCTGAAAGAGTTGCAGGGCTCCTCACTCCTATGCTCTAAGTTTACCTGGAAAAATCCCCACAAGCTGTGCCCGTGTTATTTTTTCAGAGGCAGGAAAAAATCCATTGTTACAGCTACTACTCCTGTTTTTCTGTTTGGGTTMGATAATAATCAGATTTACAAGGCTACTGATGGGTTTATCACAGGGTTTTGGATTCTGGCACTGTCATAGTGCCTCTATCCACCCTCTGAGGGCACCATACAACTGGGATGCTCATCCAAGACAGAAGGAGGGGGAGATGAGGCTGAGGACTCTGAACATTCAATAAATAATAAAATCCACAAAGGCAGAAAGAATAAGAGATGGGGCTGAGGAAGCTGAGGACTTTGAACATTCAGTAAATCATAAAATCCACAATCTGCTCCCAGGAAACCCAACAGACAGGAAACACAGGCTCAACTTTGCTGTGCTAAACACTGGAGAAATTGAAATTCACATTCTGTTCAGGTACCCGCTCAAATTCTGGCATTTGAGGAAGGTCAAATCAGGCCTGGATTAATCAGGTGTGGAAATCTTTAGAGGGGAGGTTATTTATCCTCAGCAGGTGAGGCTTAAATAGCATAATGCCAAATTAAGGCAATGCTGGGAGCTTAACAGGATGATAATTAGAAACCAGCAATATCATATTACAGTAGGCCTAAGATTGAACTTTAAAGAGGCATTTTCAATTGAAGATTTCTAGGAATATTCAGTGCTGTTTTCTATTCCATTGTTAATAGCAATGATCTATTCCAGCCCAATTATGTGGACAAATTACATCAATAAATCGACAAAGTAGCCAAAAAGAAATGGAAAAAAAAAAATCCCTTTTTATCTGCCTGTGCCAAAATTAGATTTTTTTTTTTTTGAGAGTCTCTAACATATCTATCTACAGATTGGTTTCAAGAAGTAAATAGTAGCATTCCATTCCTTTTTCCAGCTCCCTTTCTTGATCATTTCTCTAAGGACAAATACAATTCTTTCTCAGTTTTCAGGCTGTTGTTCAGCCTGAACTCTGCCACCTTTCCCAGGGCTCCTACTGCAAAGGATAAGACCATTAGGAAATGTGTCTGCTATTTATTAAATATTCAGAAAAAAAATTGAGAGGAATATTTTTTTAGGGTACCCGGTATGATGTCAGAACTCTGAACTCAAGAGCAGGACCATACACAACTTCCGAAAAAAACTCAAAAAACCAAACCAAAAAAACAAACAAACAAACAAACAAAACCTTCCCAATAAACAAAAACATTAAATAACCACCAAAAAAAAACCCTCACAAAAAAAACCAAACAAAATCAAAACCAAAGGAAAAAAAAAAAAAGATGGTTTCCTCTTTCCTCAGGAGCAGCTGAAACAGGAGTGTTTCCCTAGAATTTTATTTTGGAATGCTATAACGTAATGCTTTCGTTTTCTTTATTGTGAGGAAGAAGGTGAGGAAGTGTTGGAACTATATGAAGAGGAGAAAAAAATTCCCCCAAATGGAAAGAGGCAAGAAAAAAAAACAGGAAGTGAAGGAAGATCCCATTAAAGCAGCTCTGAGAGGATAAAAAGTGGCAATGACTCAAGTTTCCTCTGAAAAAAAAAAGGAAACAGAACAGCTGAGACCAGATAGAGTGAGAAAGTTGTTAGGAAAACTGTCACAGCAGCAAGGAACACTGCTCAGATCCCAGAGACCCTCCTGCTACAGCCCAGATGTTCACCAATAAATGGAGTTTAAAACCTCTGTGTCGTCCTGCAGCTCAGAGAGGAGTGGGATCCATTTTCATCCAGCATGATTTAATGTTATTGGAGTTGACCTATTTCCTTCAGTTTCCCTTTTAAGGGAAGCTTGGACTCTGCAGCAAAGTGAGAGGGCTCAGTTCCACGTTCTGCCAGGAACTTGCTCTGTATCTCTGATCATATATCTATTTTTCTTTGCCTCTGTTTACCTTCCCATTCATTTTCTTGGCTTTAGTCCGGGCCTCAAAGGGCTGGAAGAGAAATCAATGTCCTCAGTACCAAACTAAGAARCACAGGGCGGAGAGAAAAGGGGAAATAACTCTGGATTACGGGCAAATTTCTCATATTATTTCTTTGATTCCCTTTTTTCCTCCTAACCAATAGAAAAAGCCAGGAAGAAAAATCATCTGGGATGAAAAATCTGACTCAGCATAAGACACTTTGTGCAAGGATTGCAAGAAAAACATCAGAAATGAGCAGCAGCCCTGCAGATGATGTTTTCCCCCACACCCACAGAGTAGAATCTCAYACAGGAGTACCAGGAGGGCAGAGTGTCCCACTCCAAAGTTGGGTATTTCACCCCATTAGCACAGCCTGGAGTGGGGTTTGATGCCCTTAAATATCAGCTGGACCAAAGGAAAGTGGCTCCTCCACTTCAAGGATATTCCCCTTTCAGACTCTGCTTTGCTGTGTTTGGAAAATGGAAAGACAGCTCAGAGTGCAGTCAGCATGGGAACTGGGGTGCTTCCCAGGAATGTGTGGGAAGCATTTCACACATTGTAGGTAAACCACATTCTAACAGCAAGTGTTGAACTTGCTGAGTGCACCCTCTGTGTTAAAGAGAAAACCTGGGGGTATAGGAAAAGCATTTAGCTGAAGCTTCATTTAAGAATTATCATTAAAATCCAAATTCAGCACAAAACCTTCACTCACATCAACAAAATCAACTAACTATACCAAACCGAAATGAAAATGCCCCACAAAAAAGTCAAAATAACAACACAACAATGAATGAAAGTGGACAATTTACACAAATACAGGCAAAAGCATCCCACAAGTGTTTCCTGCTCCACTGTTTGGGAACACAGCTGTATCCATAACYAAGAGCTTGCTCCTTTGCACTTCTGCCCTCCCTTTCCACTGTGGAAGTGTTTTGTGGGACTGAGGAGCTCCTATCCCACAGTAAAATATCTGGAAAAAATATCTACAAGTGAACAGGTAACAAGTGCAAAGGTATACTCAGAGAAGGACATTTCTGACTCACAAACCCAACTCAGAATTAGCTTCCAAGCCTGGCATAGCATCACTTAAAATGTGAGACAAAGCAAACAAAATTGATGTCGTTTGTGCAAGACACACAACGGCAGCCTTCACCAAAGTATGTGTTTGAGAGATTGAATCAGAAAAAAAGAGTAAATAAGCAAATGGCCAGTCACCTGCAGTGACTTTCAGGCATGCATGATGATGTGTTGTTCAGGACAAACTGTGTTTTATTCACACGATTGATGCAAAGCAGTTCCTTCTTTATATTCTCTCTTTACACGCTCACTGCCTGAGCAAGTGCTGGCGATGACAATGCCTTTATTTAAGGAAACATTTAATACCTGGAGAGCTAAATTCCCTCAGCCTCCATTATAAATGACTTGTATGATCATCCTCTCTTGCAGCATGACAGCAACCAAAGGGAGAGGCCAGGCTTTTCTGTGTTGGGTCATTTTTTTTATCCTCCCAGCATTATTGCTGCTCCAACACAGAAATCTCAGAAAAGCGAAGTCTGCACTCTATTCTTTGAGACTCAGCAGATGTCTTTAAAACACTTAGTCTATTAAAGCTTATAAAGCATGATTAATGACCTGAGAGCTGCTGATCTGAGGTGAAAGACTCAGCAGAATTTGCCCAATGGCTTTTGCAGRTTTCTGTGCTCCACACTGGAAACCAGAACCATCAGAGTAATTATTTCACAGAAGCTCAGATGCAATGCTCAAAAAACCTCTCCAAAATACTAAAAAGCAACTCAACAACCAAAGGTGAAGGGCTCTGCAGCTCCAAAATCTCAGCTTCTRTTTGCTCCTTCATTTCTTTTCCATAGTAGTGCAGCAATAAATTTGTTTATTTGTTTATTTATTTCCACCCCAGATTTAAAGATGTTTTCATCCAGATCAAAAAAGAAATTAATTTTTGACAGACTTTTCACTCCAGCCAAGGGCATGGGTTAGTGGCTTTCATGATAGACACTCCCCAWTTAAAACCAGCACCCGGCAGTGCAAATTTGTGTGGTGAAAATATCACTTTGTTCAGCTTACAGACAGAGTTCAGACCAAAAAACACATCCATTTTGTATTTCTTTCTGGATCTGTAAGTAAAAAGGAGTCATTTCAAGACAAATAAATKTTTCTCAGCTAAATATCAAGCTCAAAATAACATATATAGATGGAAATATGTCACGTCTTTGGTTCATTGACATGTTTTCCTCATAATTCCATTTTTTAAAAAGTTGTTTTTTTAATATTTCTCTTCACTTATCTGGTGAGTGATAAAAGTACTGAGACTTTTCATTTATAGCATTATTTTTTGTTCTCAGGTTCACAAAACAAGGAGATGTGCAACTACTTGGGCTAACTCAGGACTGGTTTCTGAGTGTCAGTAGCCTCATGATGAWTTTTTTTTTTTCTTTTTAATCTATCCTCTTGTCCAGTCACTCCAGACTTTAGTAAAAAAAAAAAAAATCCATGTTTATGTAATTGCAGAAGATATTAAATAAAGCTGAACCCAATATGAGCTCTTGGGGGACACCACTTGTTACTGGTTTCCATTGGGACATGGAGCTGCTGACTGTTGAAATCAGCCACACAGACAATGCCTTATGCACATCACACTGCATTCATCAAACCTATCTCATTCCAATTCAGCAGGGGGGATGTTGGTGTGACCTTGCACAAGGACAGGTAGGTGACAAAATGTGCCTTATTTAATGGGCTCTAAGGGMACTGCTTTTCAAACTGAACCAGGGAGTTCCCACCAATTTTATTTACAAAGCCAGTTCTCCCAGGCACAGATTAATCAATCAGGTTGGAGGTAAGGCATAGAGAAAGGGTTTGTATGTCTTTTTTTTTTTTTTTGTGGAAACCTCTCCAGGGCCATCTGAGTGCCCTTCCTGTTCTCCTACTGCAGAGTCTTTTGCCAGAAGCCTGAGCAACCCTATGCTCACCCCTTACCTTGATTTATTGATCCTGACCACTCTGAACTCTTCCACGTGGTCATGAAATCTGTACAGAAAGTGTTCCCAATCAGAAAAATGGGGAAATGGCATAGGAAACAACCAAACAACCATAGGGTTTACTTCAGCATGAGAGGAAAAAAGGAAAAATATGTAGAATTATGAAATTTCCTTTGGGTTATCTCCACTTGTCCTGAGCAGTATTTAAACTGTCTCCATTACACCTGGAACTAGAGTGGCACCATATGTCTAAATGTGTAACAGTGATTCAAGTGAMCTTTTACATAAAAACATCACTTTGCATTCAATCTCCATGATTCAAGTTCGTAAGCACCCTTTAGCAAACACGACCAGCAACGTGCACTCCATTCATCTGTCAAATCCWCCAGTGTTTATGGACAAATCTTGTCAACTTTACTCTCTCCTGTCCTTTCCTTTGAATAGGATTGGTGAAGGAGCAAAGCTCCAGGTTACAAGTGGATGGGCAATGTTGTCTTTACAAGCCAGCTTGAAAGGGATTGGGAAACAGAGTCTCCGTGCCCTTGAATARTTCTCAAAGCCTTTTGTATTGAGGCAATTAGGCAGAGTAATGATCACCCAGCCCCAGGCAGGGCCACAGAGCCTGTGCTGCTCTACACAATGCCCTCCTGTGCTACTTCGAACACTGCCCTGACACACAGCACAAGGTGGGGTTGATTTCTGACACCACCAAGCTACAGAGGCACTACCAGACGCTGGAGGGAGAACAGATTTGCAGTTTAGGAGCTGATGGTCGTCASCAGTCATGGTTGTCTTCTGCCTCCCGAACAAGGCAGCCTCTGTTAGCAGACACTTCAGAGGAATCATGGAAAAGCTGTCACATGAGAGTAATTCTAGCGGCAAAAGCAATTTGTGATGTTTCCTATCCCCTCCCCTCCAGCATCTGCTCTTTGCTGCCCTCCTGAACTTTCGCAGCCCCTCCCAACATCTGAGCTGATCCTGTCCCCAGATTGCTGACACGACCCAAAATCCAGGKGAAGGGAAAAACCCACACCTGCATACACACCTAGCTCAGGACAGAAAATAACTCGGAAACAGGGAGTGGGGAGCTTGCTTTTTTCCAGTCCTGATTATTCCAGTGAATTTGTTGGCCTTGCATCCCCACAAACAAATGCATGGCTGGTAAACTGTGCTGCAGGATGKGACATGAGCAGCCCAGCAGACTGAGAAAGGCCCCTACAATCACATTCCATGTTTTTTTTGGGCAATAGGAACATTTCTAGGAGTGCCACACACCTGCCTGTGGGCCCAGGGATTTGGGAGTCTTTGGGCTCACCTTCAGCAGGGCTCTCAAGAAGGCAYAGGAAGTTTTCACAGGGACACTTTGAACACTCAGGATGGCATCTGCAGATTATATCAGGCTTTTCAAATMAGCAGTGTCAAAATTGTGACCAGGAATTACGATGACAGCCTTGGATTTGGARCTCATGATGTTCTGAGATAGAAACCATTCAAATACACAAAATACAAGATTCTTTGGCATTTTGAGCATCTACAAAGCCACAGAAATAAAGACAACATTTTACCAGAAAYGCTGAAATTTTCAAGTTTCCAGGTGCACAAAACATTTTTAAACTTTTTTCACGGGTGCCTTGCATGTCTGATTTTAACTCCTTAAGTTTTATTTCTGCATGAAATCTGTCTGATCATAATGACTGAATCAAATCCAAACTTGCACAGATGTACCAGGATGAAAACAGCCAGGCCAAGTGGCTTCCACGGCCAGGAGAACAGGCTGGTGAGCTGTGAGGCCTCAGGTTCAGGTCATACCACAGTGSGTCTGTGACCTCTTCAACCTTCTACTGCAAAATTGTCCATTCTTTGATCCCTGAGGCACATTTGARGGCATTTATCAGGAGTGGGATCACTGAGGGCAGTGGAACTCAGCTCAGCCACCAGAGGAGATTGCCTCTTTTTGCCAAATTCCCTCTTTTTGGACGCTTGCCAGCAGCTCAGGACATGCCCAAGCACCCTTGGCGAGTGCCACAGGAGGTTTGCTGAGCCCAGGCACTCTTTGAGCAGAGCAGAACTGGTGCAGGAGCTGCAGCTGAAGGATGATGGATCACCTGCACCCTTTCCTTGCCACCCTTCTTCCGTCACTGCAGGAAGTGCTGCAGATCAGCTGCCCTCAGCTGCCTTTGGCCCAGAGCTTCTCCCCTGCTGTTGTTTTCTTCCTCTCAGCCTACCAGGACTCCTTCAGCAAGGAAACCACGGCCCTGTGATTGTCTGTTGGGAGAATTCCCATCCTCTGCTCCCTCCTCCTGTGCAGAGGAGCCTGGTGACACCGATTTTCCCTCCCAGACTCAGCCATCCTGCAGGGAACTGAGCAGAACAGAGCAGGAAATTGTGTCTCCAGTAAAAATGAGGGTAATTTAATATGATGATTGTAATATTGCCGAGTAGAAGCTGGGGGTTGGAAATTCTGGTACAGAACTGATGTTTTGTATTAAATACCAATAAGAAGACTCAGATCTGGGTACCTGTGCTCTCTGGAACAGAGGGGAAAGGATTGATCACAGCCCTTTGCCATTCCAGATACCTACCTGGACTAAGGCACAGACCTACAACTGGGTCTTTCCCGTACTTGCCCTTTTTACTCCCTCAAAATCATCACAGATGCACATTTTGTATTTAACCTGTCCAGCACCCWGTCCAGCTCTTACAGAGACTTTTGTGCAATCAAATGCTACACGTTTCATATCTAGCAATTATTTCAATGTTTATGAAATTTCATTTTGATTCATTATCTCCAAGGTTATCCTTCAATATTCCTTCAAAATCCTCATGGAAAGAGGTTGTACCGGGGAGGGAGGAAGGGTGATAAGGGACAGGAGGAGAGGGAACAGCCTCAAGCTGGGCCAGGGAAGGGTCAGGTCGGACACCAGGAGGAATTTCTCCRTGGCAAGGGTGGTCTGGCATTGGCAGGGGCTGCCCAGGGAGGTTTGCAGTGACCATCCCTGGAGGTGTYCAAGGAAGGACTGGATGTGGCACTGGGCTGGTGACAAGGAGATCAGCCACAGATTGGATTCAGTGATCTGGGAGGCCTTTTCCACCCTAAATAATTCAATAATCTTGTCTGCCTGAGCTGTCTCCACTGAAATCACTCCCCTTGATACCCCTTCATCCCAGGCATTTATGGCTGGGACACACTCAGCAAATCCAAGAGCACCATTCTCATTTTTCTGGTCATTCCAGAAAATGGTGCACCTGAGGAGCTCCTGCCTGCTCCAGAGGAGGTCCTGGTGCACCTGAGGAGCTCCTGCCTGCTCCAGAGCACACTAAATCCATCTGCTGGGCTGTCTGCAGCAGGGAAGGAAAATAAGGGAGCTGTTTAGTGCTTTGTGCATCCCTCTGGGCTGACAGGATCATTCCTTGGCTGCTCAGGGTGGTGTCACRGCAGCATTGTGGCACGGGGATGATATAAAATGTTCTAATAATGGTCCTGAGGGCCTGGCTGGAGGCACTGACCAGAAAAGTAGGTCAGAAAGGAAACCTTGCTGCTCCAAACAGGCCAATGGCAGCAGTCCATTGCACAGGTTTATGTAAGGCACTGGCTGGGGCTGCTGCACTCTCATTTTCACAACCAACACAAGCCTGGTGCTAGAAATGCCTTGCTGCTCCACAAAAAAAGCAGGAACCAGCTTCGGTATTAACGTAGAAGGGCAAACACATCCCCAGCATCACAGTTTTGTGCTAACCTAAATATTTGAACACAATTAAGGAACGTTCCTGTCCCTCATTCACAAAGGACACACTAAAACAGTATCTTTGAAAGTACAACCAAAAATTCAGGGGTCTGAGGCCTCCTGCTCTATTCTCACTTATTCCAGGGTTCCTACRTGCCACACCATGAGAGTGGAGAGACCTTGAAAGGGTGTAATCAGCTCCCTGGCCTCTCTAAGAGAGAGATAACTCACGGAAAGGGATGTCTCAGCAGCACTCCCCTGCTCTCACAGGAATCACTATCAGCTGTGGAACTGCAGAAAATCGTGCTGTTCCCACATTTTCAGCCACCAAAGGCCAGAGAGATACAGAAAGYATCAGTTATGTCACAGGAGGTCCCACTCTGGTGACACACTGGGAGAGGGTTGAGACTGCGCCAGACTCCATGACGAAGTAGGGAAAAGTGGCTTAAAGCAAGCAGAATTTAYCTCCATCACCTTCATCTTTACATCAGGGTGCTGGGAAAGGGGAGCTGGGGTCCTCTTTGTGCTTCCAGCCACTTCTGCACTCCCACTGATTAAATAAACAGGCTGGTTTCAGAGACACAGGCTTATTCAGGGAACCAAATCATCAAATGGACACTTGACTTCTCTGCAGTGCCAGCATTCTCTCCCCAGCGATTCTGCTGCTGACCCTGCTGACTGTGCTCTTTTGGGATCCTTGTTTTTGAAATGCTCCAGTTTCCAGAGCCAGCACCTGAGYCCATCCCCAAAGGCAGCAGCACCTGCTTGGCAGTGGCAGTGGCCAGAGGCTGAAATGCATTCTGGAGTAACAGGACCTTCGGCATGTTGGGAAGCAACTGCTTTGAAACTCATTCTGTCACATTGAACTGCCTGCCTGGAAAGGGCTGATCAAACAAAACAAACCTCTTTCTCTAGTAAACACACCAGGTAAATGTATTCAACYGAGGAAACCCTCTAGTGGATCATGTGCACATTTATTTTGACACAAAGAAAGGGGAATATTTCATCCTGAACGCTTTGGGCTGTGCATAAACTTACCCCGGGCCAGGAACAACAACAGGAGCAGAAAAACCAGCAGTGGCTTCCCATCCCTGGAGCGGCTCATTCCCTGCTACAGAGTTTGCTTAGCAGATTTTCCAGCTCTCCTAGGCCTGACCTTTCACTTTTAGCCCTGTGCTGACTGTAAATGACCRGGCAGTGACTGTAGGAYTTTAATATCTCTCATCTATCACAAYGGGCCATTAAAGCTGGTGCCCATAAACACACAGACCTTGGGGTTACTGGGTCTGCTGCACAGGCTGGAGTTAACACATTCCCTGCTATGCTATTCAAAGACAACTGCACTGTTTTAAATCTTATTTTGGACCACGTTTTATGGTTTGAAAAGTTGGGGTGATGGCCCCTGAGAGCACTGAAGGTGCTGCATAAATAGAGTTTTAGAAATGTGGTGTCCTGTAAGGGATTAAAATAAACATTGCACACTCTTCATGCATTCAAACATTGATATCAGAGACAGGAGTTTCAAGTAATGTGGAAAAAAATGTTCAAAGAAWACAGTGAATCAAAGAACTGTGTAGCTGCAATTTAATCAAGATGGTGTCACATTGGTGTCTGGCAAATGCTGACATCTCTTCAGACAAACAGCTTCTGTAATTTATTTTTATTTTTATTTCTAGGAGCTAAACCTAACCAAACACTACATCAGATCCCTTGCTAGGTCCTCTCTCAAGTGAAAAAGGGCTTTCATAGACACTTTCTCTTAGGTGCACTTCCTTTGAGTGTCTCTCCCTCTTTGAGTGAGATTCTAAATTAACTTGTACATATTTTTTAGTTGTTACAAAGTATGAAACAATTTGCATTATGATGGGGCTTTGCTGAATATCTATAACTTTGCACATATATAGTGTTTAATGGCTTTGTTCCCATTTTAGTCAGTGTGCAGAAGCTCCAAACAGAGAGTTAGGGCAGCATTTTACACCTCTGATCAGTGCAGACACCAGTCCAGAAATTATTATCACAATACCTTTATACCCGTGAATCTAAGAAAAAATGGTCATAGCAARTCTTTTCATACATCAAAAATCTAGGAATCAGCAAAAAAATTACTGTCAAGAGATGCCACTGTAAATCCTGCTATATCTGAATTTTAGGAGCCTGCTAGTGCTYGTGATATTCACCAACGACCACTGCAACTATGTTCACAGAAAATGCCTGAAATATCTGATTTGGGGGCGGGGGGAATGGGTCAATAACTTAAGAGCAAAAGGTTTTGTGCTAGCAAAACCATTGACAGGTGAGAGAGATGAGCAGCAAGGCTCGGGAAAAAAGTGATCTCTCAATCTCCACCAAAATGTAAAGTTTCAGGGAATTAATCATTTAATCAATCAACTAGTCTTGGTGTACTTTCACATAATTTCATCAGTGTTAAAAAATCAGTCATCCCTTTGCAACAGAAAATTTTGGAGGGTTTGAGTCAGCAAAATCGATGTAGAGGCAGGGGAGCGTGAAATAGCCCTRTTAGCCCTGGCAYRGAGACTTCTGCTCTCTGAGCTCCAWAATTCCTCTCACAATCATCAGCAAAGTGTCATTTGCTGTCTGAAAGTAACTTTTCTTGTGACAGTTGAGAGGTGGTCACTTCATCACACCCCAAAAATGGYCACAGAGACAGCTCCCTTCTTTACTGCTCCCTTTCATGCCAGGGATGCAGGAAAGGACAGGAAAACTGGGTGTCACCTGTGTTAAGGGACAGTTCCTCAGCTGGGWACAGCACAGGGATGGATGATGGGTTTGCACTCACAAAAGAAATCTTGTCAGTCACAGTCRGTGAACAACATCCCTGCTAATGGAGCAAAAGACTTATTATAAAGAATAAGGGAGCCTTCAAGAAAGATGGAGARAGACAATTTACRGGASCATGGGGCTACAGGACAAGGGRAATTGTCTTCATACTGATAGAGAGGTGCCCAGAGAAGCTGTGGCTGCCYGTGGATCCCTGGCAGTGTCCAAGCCCAGGCTGGACAGGGCGTGGAGAACCCTGGGATAGTGGAAGATGCCCCAYGGCAGGGGGTTGGACCTGATCTTTCAGGTCCTTTCCAACCCAAACCATTCTGTGATGCTTCTGTGGTGATGATTATATGATTTTAGTTAAGAGCCCTCAAAGGGCTCCTTTCATATATCCCATAACAAATCCCACAGATCAGTAATTACAGGCTCAATTTCTGCTCCACTCTCCCTCCATGACACTTCACTTGTGGCACACCACAAAACACATTTCTGCCTCCCATTCTCTTCAGAATAAACCATAAAAAGCTTCGGATTTCATAAGAATGCARCACAGCTTTAGTGACTTTGAGGTCATGGGGTCCTTGATTTAGTAAGCCCTTCTTGCAAAATGCAGACCACAGAAACTCAGCAGTTTTAAATGCTGAGAGCATTGAACTGTGTGAACTCTTTTAGGAAGAGGTATTTAGGTAAATCAGATACCCAGCAGGAAAAAAAAGAAAAAAAAAAGAGAAGGATTTATTTTCCTATCAGCTAAAAAATTATTTGAAAGGAATTGTATTAGCATCATGACACAGCATAGCAAAAAATCATCCTGGAACCTGCTCTTCTTTTCAGAACAGTACTGYGTTTAATACCAGTTTTTTTTTCAAGATACACTGAAAATACCTCAATGATTTTATTTCTCCACTCAAAATATCTACTACAGAGAAAGARTTACACAAATGCCTCACTTTTGTAMGTATGGTTAAAACAAAGGTGCCCTTTTTTGTGTGCTTGAGGAAAAGCTGCCAGTGAAAAATYGAGGTGAGATTCTGAGACTCCTTTTCCATCCTGTGAGCTGGAGCTTGCACAGGGACACAGCCAGGTAAAAACAAACACAGAACAAACAGAAGGAACACAGGCACAGCTTCATGGAAAATTTTAGTTTTCTACAACATCTAAAAGCTTCTGCCAYCAGGATTTCCAGGAAGAGGTCACCCTTCTAGGTCACTAAAATCTGCTAATATCTTTAATGGAAAAGGTTTTATAAATCAACTTTTTTTGCTGTGCTTTGGCTGGCAGCTCTACAGATGGCAGGGSCAGGGCAAAAGAGGGAATACTACATTTTTAATTTATGTCAGTATACTCCTAGTCTGGTTTTCCCCTAAAGAGTGCAGTTGGTAGCAGAGTGTGACCCTTCCATTACAGCATCTGAGGCCACCACAGTGATTAATTTTATCCTCCCTATTAGCTTTGAAGTTGAGATAAATGAGTGGTCCAAGGTCACATAAAAGGCTGTGGTTGATCTGGRAACAAAAGTCAGATTTTTGGTGTCTAGACCTCTGTTTTATCTCTGTAATAAACCTCAGTAGTGAGAGGAGACAAGGAAAAAGCTGTTTATGGGACAGTTGGTTACATTTAGAAAGAGAAAGCCAAGAGAACAGAGAAAGTAATTTCTCCATGTGAGAGGTTTTTAAGCCAGTTGGCATGCATTTTATTGAGTTCCAACTCTTCTCTGCTCTGGAAAACAAATAAACAAGATTATCAATAGTTTTAAATTGAAATATTCACTTTTAAAAACATGGTCAGCCCATTATGTACRTCAATGAAGAGATTTTCCTCACAGYTGTTTGTTTTCCTGTAGTGAAATTATCAAACTGAGTGGGGGAGTGAACACTTTASAGGGGAGAACCTCTCTGCAGGGAGACCTGGAAAGGTTGGACCAGGTGATCATTGAGATCCCTTCCAATCTGGTATTCCAGAATTCGAATACTTACTCTGATGCTTTGTTTTCTCCCCTAGTTAYTGAGCTTTTATTCAAAAAGCTAATGAGGAGTTCAGCAAAAACAGTTGCTTGGGTTTAGTGCATTTTATATCACAYACCAAGTCTTCTTTTATTTCTAGTTGTTACAAAATTAATTTCACATGCCAAGAGTTTTATATAATACATACACTTGTATAAGTAGGCATCCATATTAAATATATTAATATTAACATTGATATTGAAATTAATATTAATAACAGCATCAGTATTTTGGATGCATTAAATAAATGCCATTAAATTTTGAAATTAAATTTAAGGTGCCACTAATTTAATCACATCACATGWAATCTAGTCATACTAAATCATTAGTAAAACCTGAGACAAGTACTTGTGAAATCAGAATTATAATTCTGAATTCTGCTTTGCATATCTGTATAAYCACCATTTGCTCTGTGAAGCTCTGRGCTGTACAAGTGTATAATGAAGTGAAYTGGTTCCCATTGCAAAAACTTCCAGACTTGAAAAGAAATGATTAATTSTATTGTCTTTTTTTTACTTCTGAAAAAGCTGTGAAATCGTCTTAAAAGGAAACTCACTGTCCTCATCCAGGAATTTGCTTTTTCCCCAATCTCCAGCCAGAAAAATCCACATCAAAAAGAAAGGATAGCACAGCTCAGTTTAATTGCTTACAAAACTGAGTGATTGCTTTAAAGAAATCTTGTCACTTGGATTGTCCTCTCTCTTCACCAGAAAAAAATTATACTAATTGTTGAGCCAGATTGTAATTCCTTTATTGTGAACACTTCATTGTCATCTATTCTTTAAGATACTCCCAGTATACACTCTTTTTTTTGTTCACTTTTTGATATCTCTATGTCCTTTCAGGAAATGTAATYTGTGTTCAGTGAGTGAGCCTTTAGCTTTAGCTTAGTTTCTTTAGCTTTACAAAATAAAAAYATTAATCATATTAGAATGGAAGTAAAGGTTTATGAGTCAATATGTTGGCCCTCAAAGCTTTTTTTTTCTTTTATCCAGTAGTCAGCTTTGTACATCAGTGTTTTTGCAGATGGAAAGCAAAGAAGGAATAAAAAAAAAAATCATGGCATAAAAAATAAATAATAGCCAAAAACCAAGCAGAGAGTAGGCAGTTCCTTTGTCATATATAGACAGGGTTTTTTTTGTCCTTCATGGTGAAAAAACCAAAATAATTTAGCTCTTCAATACTTCAAAACATTGCCCAATACCTGCATTACTACTTCAAGGAAATGTATTTATGAACACAAACAGAAACAGCCATTTCAGTATAACATTCTAAAATAAATCAGATCTTTGTGATAACTACAGTAGAAAACCTCAATTGAAATAATGTGGAAAAATGTCTCAGGGCCAGTAGGGTATTGTATTTACTAGCTTTACTTCAGATCTTTAAATGGTTCAATTTTTCAAAGGTTTAATAACCAACTCCTTTGGAACAGTGCCATAAAATCTCCCAATTTAAAGCATTTATGAGTCTGGGATAATATCAATGCAAATCACAGTTAATTCTAATTCTAATTCTAATTCCAATCCTAATTCTAATTCTAATTCTAATTCCAATCCTAATTTAAATCCTAATAATTCTAATCCCAATCCTAATAATTCTAATTCCAATCCTAATCATTTTGAAAATATTCCAAATGTACCCTAATGGAAATCAATTGCCCACAGCACAGAAGCTGCATCACAGAGAGCAGACTTTGGCTGGCTTTGGATTTACTTTCCTGCAAGTTTCTTGTGTATTTTGGATTAGGTCATCATTTGCTGTCCATATGTGAAAAAAATCACAGATAAGTAAAATTTTATCAGTTATTTTGGTGCTTAAGCTGAGCACTATTTTGCAATAACTAAACCACCAGTGCRTTATCAGCATTATTCTCATATCAAATCCAAAATACAGCACTGGGTCAGCTACCAGGAAGAAAATGAACTCTATTTCAGCTGAAACCAGRACTAAGATTTGAGAAGCCACTGCAATAATTCATACCATCTTTTGAAAATGAAAACTTTAAATTAATTTAAATAGTGTGGTGTTTCATTTAGGTGAAATGATATATCATGCAAGATTTTGTATTCATGAGTAGGTGTTGTCCTGGGAAATGTTAATATCRGCCTGTAGCCCCTCGAAGGGCAGCAGCTCTCACCTGTCAGAAGATTGCTGAGCCATTGCAGTGTGGCTGTGAGAGGAGAGGCTATGCCAGGACATCCCCAGCTTCAACCCACTCAGCTGCAAAAAAAGAAAAGCAGCAAATTTTGGTTATGATTGTTCCATACACTGACCTTGAGCTTCATAGCAAGAGCTGAAAATACCCTTTGTCAAAAAAACCCCAGCCTTCACGCAGAGTCAATAGCTTAGGAAATGCCCTCCTGACTGCAGCTGCTGTAATTCCTTTATGTCCTCTACTCTGCGCAGGGGCAGAGCACTGTGAGGGCAATCAGCAGACCAGCTCCACGAGTGGCACAGGGAAAAGGGAAGGCAGAGGAAATGCTGAAGGGTCGCTTCATTTCATGGAAAGCTTGTGCCAAAGCTGCTGGATTTCTGATCTGAATCTTTGCACCAACTGAGCACATCGAGCCTATTTTAAATCCATGACATATTTACTGTTGCCCTCAATCTCTTTCCTATTGTTTTACACTCAGTTCTTGTTTTCCTGTCTTTAATTAAACTGTGAGTTGCTCAGGGCACCACCATGACTACTCCTATTTATACAATGCTTGGCACAGGGATTTTGCGGCACTGCCAAATGTGGAGAGAAAAGAGAAAAAAAGAAACACAAGACAGCAAACTATTAGGAAGGAAGGTCTAACTTACTAATCTATCTTTCTAGATTACATAAACTTTGGGGATTCAGCTCTGGAAAAACAAAAGCAAATAAATTAATGGAAAAGCAATCAATAGGGAGAAAGATATAACAACATATCCACATGCCCAGGGAACTGGAAACATAAGCAGGCAAGAACAGCCACTTCAGAGCCCAGCCTTGGATCAGCGGGGCAGCACAATGTATGCAGGTGTCTTGCAACAGGAAGCCAAACAATTACTATGCCTTAGAATAAAACAAAAATAAACAGTCCCTGTGACTGTTGCCCTGGATTCTGCCAGGGAGAAGGATTTCATAGAGTTTAAGAAGAAGTCACTGCTCTGCAGAGTATTTTAAATCTTCAGGTATGGGACATATAACACATGCAGACCTTCGCTTCTCACAGGAAACTCACATCTGAAATCAGAATAAAATTACACAGATAAGGTCAGGGTCAAGCCATGTAATTTTCTGTTGTTTTGATAGGAAGAGTATTATCCCAGTGTCATCAATCCTCAAATAGTGCTAATAAAAAAGCATCTTGTAGCACAAAACCAGGCTTCCATAAAATTTTCCATGACAGATTTTATTGAACCGAGTCAATTTATATAATGGTGAAACAGATGAAATAAAAACAACAAACAAGCCCACCTTTTATCTAACTGAGCCCCCACTGGAGACAAGGCTCTAAATGAAAACTTCTCTTAAATYCTTTGTGTAACCAAATGCCTTTGGTTCTACTCCAGCCACATCTTTGCTGTGGTGTGTAAATCTGGCATAGTCTGTAGTCAGTCTCTGCACAGTCAATAATTTTATCTTGTTTTATTTGCCTTGCAAGTATGAATACATGAGRGTACCTGAAAAAAACCTGATTATGTCAGTAAGTTCACATGAAAGGCCAAAAAATTAAATAACACCCCTTGCTTGGGGAGGGGAAAACACACAAACAAAATATCCAACCGAATGGGGCTCAAATAGGCCATTGGCATGCAAGGATGAAGTTGTCCAGCAATATTCCTTTTCCTAACTTTCAGCTCTTTCAGCTACAGARCACCTTAGAAAAAAAGGGAGAAAACATGAAAAAAGAGCACCTCAAAGCTCCCCATGCACAAGCCTCAACACAGGCAGCTACAGGTGAACATTTTACCCGTCTCAGGCGCCGTGCTTTGTTTTGGAAGCCGTCCCTCCCCTTTGGGCAGCGCTGAGCTCATCACCCAGCCTTAGCAACCGCTGCTGCTGACCAGGGAACAGCTCGGGGGSAATCCAAGCACTTTCCTGCGAGAGTACAGCGGGATGACACGCTCCAGAAAAAGCTTTTTCCTGGAGCACAAGGGGAGAGTTATGGCAAACAGATGGAGGGAGACAGATCCAAAACACAGTGTGTGACCTATCTGCGATAGAGGCTCCTTGCGTTGTGTTCTGGCAGAGCTGAGGTCTCCCTGTAGCCAACAGAATGTTCCTGAGATGAGGATCTTGTCAGCAGGCTCCAGGCTCCAGCCCTCCCCCTGTCAGGATTTAACGGACAACATAGCCCAGCAGTAAATATTGACTCGAGAGAGACTTACACAAAAAAATAACATTACAGAAAAGCAAAACAAGAGTATTTTCTCGAAGTTGAGGGAGCACATTTTTGCCTTYCAGCTATGCGACAGGCTGGGTTTCACACTGGCCAGACCAAGGCTCTTAAAATCCACAGACAGGAAAGAAAATGAACTCTGAACAGGGATGTGCCCCACTGTTGATCTCCCTAAATCAAAGTGTGGAAACTGYGTTTTCTTTCTCTGTTTGACAACAGCGTGACAACATCCTGAGTGTAAAATGGAAAGTCCTGGAGCCCCACAGAGATTGCTAACAGAGGCATGGGTCAGAAGAAGTAGGGACCAAGACAACCAGCACAGCAGCTGGTGTCTGAAGGATTTAGGAAGCCTTTGGTTATTTACTACCTGCTCTCTAGAAAAGAATCATCACCCTTTAATGGCCTGCTAAAAGCCAGTGATAAAAACCAAGACAGAAAACAGAAGAAAGAGAAAGCAAGCTACAGAATGGCCAAATCCCCAACTGAAGACAGCCTGTGTGGCCTGTCTTCCTTTCTATGAGTCAGGAACAGAAACCATCACTGAGAAGAATGCCATTGATATTAATAGTCGAGAGTGAAGGAACACAAAACATTCCCGACACAGACATTTGAAATTTACGCTCCCCTGGGTTTTGATCTGCCATCTCAGCTCCTATTGGGGGCTTCCCCCAACATGTTTGAGCAAAACCAGCCCTACTTCTCCTCTCATCCTACTAGACCAGTCTGGCTTTTTCCTGCTTGTTCATTCTGGGTATTGCTGAGCTTGTGGAGGAGCACTGGGTTCAGCAGAGTGGTTTCTGTTTATTTTAGATAACCCTTTGTGACCTCTGTCTGGTGCTGATCCTTTCAGGAGCACGGTGGTGCTTGGAAATGAAAGATCTTAGATGTTCTCAGGGACYTGGACACTGAGGTCCTCTGAAATCTTTCTTCAGTCCTAAATCCTCCTTTAGTCACAGCAAACTGCTCTAAGTTTTTTTTTTTTGCGCTGGAGACTGTTTCTGACTCTGTTTTTACACTGCCAGGACAATGGGATTCAGATGTGTTGCAAGGCCTGTGGGGACTCCTGTAATACAAATAACACATCAGTAGGACATGCTGCTGGAAGTGTGAAAACCAGGGTATAAAATCCCAGCAGCTGCATTCCTCTGCTCTTCTGGCAAACAGAACTCCATGGCAAACCCAGAAAATGAATGTTTGAGCACCTGAAGCAAAACTGTCTCAGCCCAGTAGTGGAAACTGCTGGGCACTGTGAGCCAAGTCCCTGTCCCCAGTGAGTGCTGAGCTGCCTTTCCCACATTCCTCCCTCGGGCAACAAAGGAGCCGGGTGCCAGGATTTCTGCTGGCTTGGCATTGCACAAAAGGCCCGTGGGGTGGGTACAATGGAATTTAGGCTGGGCACAGAGGCAGCGTGGGTCTCCAACAAACAATAGCAACAGCGGGATCAAAACAGCAGGCACAAAGTGTGTGCACAATTACCAGGGCAAAAGAGCTGAAGCTGCAAGGRCATGACATCCCCAGCCCCTTCTCCAAACAGGACCCCACTGCTGTTAACCTAACCACCACTGAATCAGGAATGTATTCCACATGATGCAATGCACCTTATCCAAAAAGGAAGGCGAAAAGCAGAGGGATTAACCCCGAGCCATAAATTCCAGTCAGTTGCTGCTGGTTAATGTGGTATTAAACAAGGCAGTGCCCAGACCACACCACAAAACAGGGGCACGAGAGTTAATGCACAGGAGCATGAGAACAGAAAGTCAGGGCAATTGATAGAATCTGGTACAGGAGAAAGCAGGGGAATAAACTCAGTCATATTTGAATTGTAAGTGGCCAAATGAGAAACACTGGAAAAGTCCTCCTATTTGTAAGGAAACCCGACAACTTAATCCTCCCTTTTGGAGGAGAGGATGAGGGGATAAAAAAGATTTCTGCTCTCTGTCTTTATTAAATAGACCATAAACATCATAGATAGTTGAAAACCAGCTAATTTGTTTTGGGACATTTTCAGAAAGGAAAAAAAAAAAAAAAGGTTGGAAAAAGGTTCCATTCAAAATACTGACACTTTCACCTGTTAAAATTCATAMGAAAATATCTCCAGGTTTAGAGTTTCTGAAAGGCACCTGCTCTGTATGAGGTCTGGTTTTTGTCCCACTTTTTTCATATTGGCATTGAGGAGAGAGGGAGAGATGAGGATCCCAATGACACCAAGGGAAGTAAAAATGGGAGATTCAGGTTTTGATCATAGCTCTGTCAGTGAATCAAGGACATCTCTGTATGGACATCAGAATTTAGCACACCCAGGAAATAACTTGCAGAATTGACTTAATCCTTGGGGATTTAGACTGTGCTGGTATTCCTCATTATAAGAAGAAAATAGAAAAGGATGGAGAAGATATATCACATTTTTGTTATTAGCCAAAATATTGCTAATATGCAAAAAWTAACTATATGGCTAATATAGCTAAAATCCTTTCTCCAGCATGATTCTTTGGTTTGGGGTTTTGTGCTGCAGACAGAAGGAATAGGTTCGATGTTTGAACTTTTTTGTATTTCTCATAGTTTCTATAGTTATAGCTCTCCTTGTTAATGCCTCAGGATATTTTCTTGCACGTGACACGTGCACCCCTAAAATAAGAATATTAGAAATTAGAATACAGCTAAAAACCCAACCTGAATAAATGGAGCCTGCTCAATAAGTCTCCAAGTACTACACGGAAGCTTGACTAGGGAATTGAATGGGATTTAATTTTGAGAAGGCCTGGAAAATGAAAAGGCCTTCAGTGTGTAYGAAAAATAACACATGCAGCTACTTAAAAACCTTTCTCACTGCTCACAGTGGAGCAGTTCAGCTCTGCCAGCATGGCACTTCCCAGCTCAACAAGTGACACATACAGAATAGCTCTCAGTCCACTCACAGAAGAAAATTGTCAAGACCAAGGACAGAATGTTCTATACATTTCAGACACAGCTGCCAGGTTTGATTTTTGGGTTTAGGTAGCTAGAGGAGATTTCTAAATCTTTTTGTGTCACTATTAAGCAGGATTTTTTTATGGAAATGGAAAATGAGTTTTACTATCTGTTTGCAAATGCCACCTTGATGATTATTACTTGTTAATATCTCATTACAACTGCAGAGCCTAGGATCCTTAAACACCACATGGACTGCCCACAATTTTACCTGGCTTGCAAAAAGATAAAATATTAATATCTGAAACAGCACAGAGCCTCCCAATGTGAGGTGAGTATCAGCTGCTGATTACAGAGGAGCAAACCAGAGTCAGGGCATCAGGGCTCACCCCCTTATGTTTGAACATGTGACCTTAATGTGGAACCATCTTTCAGCAGGGTCTGGTACAAAAGTGAACGTGACAAACTGAGCAGCAGCTTGGTGCAATGAGATGTGGCTGAGGCAGGAGTAACAGTTGCTGATAAAAAACTGATAAGCAACTCCTCAAGGCCTACCTGGAACTTATTTCCTAAAATGGGCTGCAAGTCTCATCTTGTCAAATATTCTTTCAAGTGCATTAGTGCCTTTCCAGTGGAAAAAAAAAAAAAAAAAAAAAAAAAANACCCAAAGTAGCCAAGAATCCCAGTCTGTCTTGCAGTGGTTCTGATTTTGTTTGTTTGGATTTTTTTGATATAGAAAATAAATTTTGAAAAGGTTTTACTAAGAGTTTACATGATATTCTGTGATGGCACTTTTGTATTAACAAACTAATGCTCTAAAATCAGGTAAAATATTAAAACCTCTTTTTGATTAAGCATTGGGGTCAGTACTAGACTTGTTCATACAGCCTAGAACACCAAGTGAAAAAAGCTCTTATTCAGATCTGATCTGCCATGTGACTCATCTACTCCTGACGCTTTCTCAGCAGCTGAGAGGGAAAGTGAAGCAAAGGCTCATTCTGCAAAAGAGAAGCTGAGCCTAGGCAGATGGCTCTTTCAAGAGATTTCTGTGCTGCTGCTGTGCTCAGAATGGTTCTTTTCAGAGATTTCTGTGGTGTGCTCAGGATGGTCCTTCTCAGTGATTTCTGAGCTGGTGCTGACCTCAGGTTGATGAGGGGAGGGGGAAGAGAAGCTGCTCCCAGTGACAGAGTGAACAAAGGGAAGCAGGGCCCTGCCTCTCCCTGGAGCCRGGCTGATTGCTGAAAGCATCAGAGGAGCAGCCCTGGCAGCAGGCAGCTCTGCAGCCTCCAGGCCACCATAAAACAGGAGATCCTTTTTTCCACAAGAAAAGGGCAGTGTCTCTGCGGCAAACTCTTTACCACATGGTGGTTTTGGTGGGGARAGGAAGCCCGATGCTGAATCTCAGCGAGAGGGGGAGGAGAGGGCAAACCTCCTCCTTTTTCAGTGCTCCTGGACAGCCTTCTTATTTGTAGCGAACAAAATACAGGCAATGCAAGCACATCAAATTGTTGAACTCCTTTTTAAAATTCTTTTTCAAGTTTTTCAGGCACCAAACCTGTGTAGAGACTCCACAGCATTCCAGCGTTGCCTTTTCCGTCCCCAGSGATTCTGGTGTTTAGTACAGGCACCCTCGAGGTGTCCCTCAAGAGTGGGTGGGTGCTGCTCTCCACCTGCCTCACCCTGGCAAGCCCAGCCTCCATAGCATCCTTCATTTACAATCTGCTAATGATAAACACTAACTGTGCTTTACCTGCAGGGAAAGGGGGCAGGAAAAGCTGGGAGCCTTTTCATCCAAGGGGAAACGAATTTACTGAAGCCCTGCAGACACAGCAAGATGTCTAAACACAACGAATTATTGTTATGTACTCCCATCAGAGAAAAATTACAACCTGTATTTACACAGTCGGGTTTTTGTGAGAGCCAAGTTCACAACTGRGGTCACAAGAAATGTAGCAGCTCAACTGTTTTAAATATACAATTCCAGTGTAAGTGGTAGATTTTTAGCTAAAAAAAAAAAAAGAAAAAAAGGACACAGGATCTGTGTTTATCAAGAACTGGGCATTTCAGAATCCTTCTCCTCTATTTTCAAACTTCTAACAGGCTCTGCAGCAGAAGTGTTGCAGTGTTGCTGTGATTCTCCATCATATTTTGCTGACATAACTGGAAATAATGATACTCTAGCAGCAAACCACCTGAGCATTAAGTGTCTGCCAAAGATTTCTGCCTCCCCACACTCTTCAATCTTGCAAACTCTGCATGTGAAATCTTCAATATTTTTTCACTCACTTCATACAAATACTTTTTTCTATTTTTTTTTCTATCCACGTGCTCACAAGCTGACTTAATCAGCTTTAATYGTGCAGTCTGGGACTTGCTCTGCTTGAAGTAAAGGTTTAGCTCAATACCTTAAGGAAGGAAAAGATTTGTACCTCAATAAATGATCACAGCTCAAAAAGTGACCATGAAACACCAGTTTGGGATCTGCCTCCATATGTTGTGTTCCCCCTCTGGTGATGTAACAGAGCTGATGTCAGAGGAGTCAGCTATGAACACCTTTTCTGAGACCTTCACATCAGGAGCTGATGAGATTTGTTGGAACCTTGGGCCCTGGCTGCCCTCAGAGTTTTGAAATGGAGTTTGCAAAAAGACTTATCTGGAAGAAATATTTTGAAATTCAGATTTTCCTCCACACTCTTCAAAGAACCGTGCTCAGTAATTTTGCAGCGGAGCCAGACAGGGTTTCAAGTTGGAGCAGCCAAAGCAGAGACGTGGAGAATGTTTTCATCAGCATTCTGTACAGGTTTTGTTAGATATTATCTCCCCCATGCTGGTTGATTACTTGCTCTAACCCCTCCCACACATCCCTCAATTTCTTCATTCCCCCTCTTCCCAGAAAAGACCAAAATTAAATTGCTATTGTTGTGCCCACACATAATATTTCTCCTCCCTGCTTTTTGTCCCATCTATTTAAAATCCTAATCTATTCAAGGCAGAGGCTGTCTGCTTTTCTCTGTAAATTATGTGACAGATGATACCCAAAGGGAAGACGGGCCCTCACGCACAAGCAAATGAACTTTGGCACTTCTTGATGAAGTGATTAATGCATCTCTCTCACATTTCTGCCAGGGGTCACTGTCATCCTGGAGCAAAGGGAGAYGTAAACTTGCTTCTCAGCCATCTTTCACTTCACAGCTCAGGGTGATAACAGGAACAGCTTCCAACTGTCTGTACAAGCTCCTCTGCCAGGCTGAGCATTGCAASAACCAGGGAAAAACAATCAAAATACTCATCCATATCTTCCAAACTAAGTTCCTCACCTGCAGACTTCAATTTCTTTAGAACAAAAATGGTATTTCTGTGCTGGCATATTTGACACTTCAGAAGGATTTACACAGAATGGATTGTACAGCTCCTTAATAAACAGTTCCAACCTTCTCCACCAGTTTGAAGGGAGGTGCTGAAGGGACCACAGAAATTTCTGTACAGCAACAAGACAGCTTTTGTGGTATCCCTGGTTCTGCTGTCCCAAAGACCAGAACAATTCAGTAATTAACAAATATTTAGACTGKTTTTTTTTCAGTGGCCTGAAGCACAACCAGGCAAACTCAACTGCTGTTGAGTCAGAGAGCTGGATTTCTAATTGAATTTCTAATTCTGTGACATGAACAGACTCACTCCACAATGTAACAAATACAACTCGTGCTGGATAAACAGCTAATAACACCATTATTTAGGGTTTGACAGTTAAATATGTCACAGAAGATCAGAAATAGGACTTAGGACACTTGGTGTAGTTTCTTGGATTCCCTTCCCTTTCTGCCACAGCAGCTTGGGCCACCAAAGGCTCATGATTTTTACTCACAAAGCCCATTGTAGTAAGAAAAGGAAGTGGGGGACAGAAAAGGAGATCTTTTGGGATCCAACCAGCCCATAAAGATAACATCATCTTTCTTGTTTCCTTCTCTCCCAAAGGCATGTTGGCCAGACACAACTGCACTGCCCACAGATGAGGTAAAAGGAAATCAGCAGGGATGTCCTGTGGGCAGCAATTAGCAAAGAAAAAGAGAGAGGGAAAAAAACCTGGTATTTTCTTTCTACAGCATTGGTTTTTATCCTTCCTCTTAGGTTTACCAAGAGTTATCCTCTCTTCCTGACCTTATCCTTACMTCAGCAGCTCCCAAGCAGCTCCAAGGGTGACTCAAACCCAAACCAGGCGATTTTATCCTGCTGGGCCACTTTCACCCACCAGCAGGGTTCACTGGGAATTGTCACCTTCCTGTTCAAATCTAAACTCAGCTCTATGGCTGCATCTCCCTCAGTCCTCCTGAAGCCAGAGGGGTTTTATGATTCACTGGGTATCAGTGCTTAGGTCCAGCCTGTGGATAACAAGCTGGACTGCCCTAGATTTTGCTGTCAAAAAGGATGAAGTCACTCTTAAACACTTCTTCACTTCCTTTTTTTTTTTTTTTTTGTTTTGTTGTGGTTCAGATACACCTTCATAAGCGATTCCCTCTGTAAATGTGTAAGGGCATGGATCAGCTCCTGTGGTTCCAAGGTTATGTAAGAACACATCTGTTATCACTGAAAATATGGAAAGGGAGACTTAGCTATTCCATATTCTTAATTTGTTCTGGGAAAGAGGATTCATTTAATCAACCCAGAACTTTCTGCTTGACTAATCTTTCTCTTCCGGCGTTTCCCAATCCACATTCTTCTGAAAGGAGAAAGGGCCCTAAGCAATGACATGTTTGAAGTTTACCTGGCAAGGAAGGAGCTCTTGGACTGAAGATCTGTGTGTCCACAGATAAGGTGGGAAATGAGCACTTTCATGTGTTACGAAATTTGCAGTTTTTACTACAGGACAGCCAGACTGTGTTATTTCAAATATTGGCTGAACACTATTTACTGATTACTCTGAGATACAGTGAAAAATGATGTAATGGTTTGGAGTTGCTTTTTGTTTGCTTTACAGCAGTGAACTCTTCTTCAACAAAAGAGTGTGGAACAGTTTCCTTTTTCTCCAATAAAATAGAAAGGCTTGAAAAACAGGTTATGAAGAGCTCTAACAACAAAGGCAGACTTAAAAAATAGGACTGCTTCCTTTGTGTAAAACAAATTAGTTTTGGTTACTACAGCCAACCCCTAAATCATGTATGGAGCGCTCATTATATGAGAAAAATAATGGATTTATATCTCCTTGGAGCAACTTACAGCTGAATTCCAACAGTAGGAGATATATTTTGGTCTGATGCAAATTTAAAAAAAAAAAAAAAAGAAATATGGCACTGGTGATCATTTACAGCTGGAATAAAGTGCATCAAACATTTTAACAATGAATGATCATAAAGAAGATGTTGAAAAAAACCTGGAAGTTTAATAAAATCTTCCCATTTCTTTGTAAAAACCTATGTAATAATACCTCTTTTTTTAAGAGTCTAGGTTATCCTACATTTATGGTTTCATTCTATCTYGGCAGACCCTTCCTGCCTCACTTTCTGGCTCAGGATGCTCCACTCCCTTTTGTTTGAGCAGTAGGAAGTTCACAGCTCCAACAGGAAAACCCCACCTTTCCAAGACAAACCAGATRTTATTGCATGACTCACTTTTCAGGGATAACCTTGATAATATGACATACAATTAATTAAAAAAAAAGGTATAAAAATAAAAAGAAAAATCCAAACCAAGAAAAGAGCCCCACAGGAGTTTTATCTGAGTTTTGGCTACTCCTTTTTCTTTCCCTTGAAGTTTACTTCTTTGTGCCATGCTTTCTCCTTCCTTCAATACCTGAGAAGCTTCCATTTCTCAGTGTTGAGTAAAAAATGAAATGGCATTTGACATAGTGTCTCAGTTTTTGCATGCAACAAGTAATTGAAAGCAATTTCAGGTTTTTTATGCACTTAATATTCTATACAGCTTGATACCCGCCGGCCTAAATTAATACACAAATAATGTGAGCTATGACCTTGTTCAGATTTGGAGAGCCCTGTGTCAAAATCTTGTGCCATTTCCACGAKCTGGGACTATAAAAATTCATTATGTTATTCACCTTCTGTTAAAGAATTCACCWAGCAACACAAATTAACATGCTGCAATTATAATCAAATGGAAACTTCCTAAGAGTCTCATGCAATTTGGGAGCCTGAGCCCTGCTATGATTGCAGGTTTCTAGACATTAGATTTCTAGACATTCTAGAAAATGATGCAGGGTTTGAGTCCAAATTACTGCAGCAAAAGCCGGAAACATTTGACARCTCTTTATAGCTTCCACTGTGATACCTGAGAAACATGTGTGAGGAAAAAAATACTAGAGAAGTATTGAAAAGTACAAAAAAATGTTTATGCTAACTTCTGGAAGCCTCACCCTAATTTTACAGTTTTAATAGTCGAAGCGGATTATGGCTCAGATCAATTTATGTCTGCTGAAGCAKAATTTCTATTGTGGTAAAAATAGAAGTGATTTGAGATTGTAATTTGTACTCAGTRCATCAAGGAAACCTTTAATTGGAAAAGAAGCCAAAGAGGGCAACTGGTTATCTCAAGGATCTTTCCTTGTCAGGAGGGAAGTTCAATCCCCCACTCACCACTGCAGACTCATGACAGCTTCTTGGATGGCTCAGCTRTGCTTCCACTTGCCTTGGCTCATCCTCTCAGTGTCCTGCCAGGGACTTCTGGCACTTCCATTTATCCTGCCCGGGAAATCCAGCTTCAGCTGTTCAAGGAGGTGGCCATGTCCCAAAAAGGCACGAAACCCAGGATTATTGGTCTCACTTAAAATAGGGGTGAGCTGTCCCAAGTGATGGGGCTGTCTGACATTGCACAGGGGCTCTTTTCCAYATTTTCCCTGATGGTGAAGTGGGCTTACAGCTCAGGGAAGGGCATGGCCTACGGCCCTGGGCCATGATAAAAACCACTTTTGCTGCTCCAGCCTCAGACCCAGAGATTATTTTGGCATTTCCTGTTTCAGCAGCCAGGACAGTGGCAAGGGAGAGACACAAGAGTTTCTGGCAGGAATCACCTGTCTTGTTTCCTCTTCAGTACCCGCTGAGGCAGTAGGAAATGGGSAGGACAGAGGTGCAGGAGAAAGAGGCAAATCTCCCCCAACCCTCAAAAAATATGTTCAGCCAAGTCACATRTCTGCTAGTCTTCATTACTCAACAGCACAGCTTCCCTGTAAATCCTTGCCAAGGATGAGTGAAAGGAGAAAGACACCGTCCTTTCCCATATTGGCCCCAGATGGGAGACGAACATGGGAAAATGTGGAAAGAGGCARGATGCAGAGTGGCCATGAGGTCTGGGGTTGTCAGAGACAAATACTAACATCCAAGGGCAAAGAGAATATATTTATGGTGTCCCATGCAGAGCCAGGCACTGGACTCCACATGGATCCCTTCCACTTCAGGATATTCTGTGATGCTATAATGGAGTAGCTTGGTGSTCTCTGTGATGTCTCATGAGGAATGAATGGGTGCTGCTTGTTACATTTAGTTTCAAAAATCTGTTCTGATTACATTGTGAAGTGTGTGAGACATATGAAATTTAAATCTTACACATTCTCTCAAAACATTTTTACAGAATACTATACTTGAGTTTTCATCAGTTTTACCTCTCCTGGACAACYTTTGAAAGGATGAGATGAACTCTGCTCCCAGGGTGTGCAATGACAAAAATTCATGGTACTTGGGTTCACTTTCCATTTGTTCACAGGCTGTGCACTTGCCTGTCTCGTGCACAGCCATGTAATTCCAGTCARCATCCTGTTATCCTGCACAGATCACACTGGGGCTGGAAGGAGGAACTCTCCAGGCAGAAAACTAACCCTGTGACATTTTCAGTGTGACAAGAACCAGGACAGGCTGTAATTCTAACCAGACAACATGTTATTGAAAGATACATGGTCCAATTTCTTGAATAAAATGCAGGTTTTAATAGGGACCAGAGCTTTGGGGTGCTAATCCAAGCCAAATTAAACTTTGTGTACTTTGAGGCTTAACTCTCATTACCATATTGTGTAACTCTTTCATTACTTCTTGTCTGTCATGTAATATATTTTTATTTTTTTTTAATGAAAACCAATGCAAAATGTTAGAAAAAACAAGCAGCTCTGTACGCTACACATCAGTAACACTTAAACAAATAGAAATGAAATAGTTTATTATTCTTATGGGATTCATCCTGGAAAAAAAGTCTTCTGTCTGAAAACCATGGAAGGAGACGAAAGCTTCATATGGGAAGTTCAAGGTGGCCATAGAAGAAAGAGCACAGTGCTTGTGTCTGAAGATAATCTCAGCTGGCTTTCAGTCTGAATTTGAAGTGGTCTTTGGCAAGTTTGGAGATGCTTCTGTTAAAAAAAAAAAAAAAAATCCCATTTGAAGATGGAAGTTGTCGCCAATAGAAAACAAAAAAATTTGCTAAAGGCATGACTGACCAATCTGTGCTCTCTGTGCTGGGTGAGAGGCCCTTAAATTATAGAAATAGAAAAAAAAATACAAAAAAAAAAGAGGAGGACATCCATGCCAGTCTGCCTGAAAAGTTGCCATTGAGCTGCATATATTATGCAGACCAAAGTCTCAGTAATGCTGTTCCCTAACTATCTCCATCTGGATCACTGAGTTCTGAACTACAAGCTCTTCCCATTTGGATGGTGATTTTGACCAGAGCACTATATATCCCAGAACTTCTGGGCCAAGGGAATTTGCGTCATGAAAATGTCCCAAGAATTGTGTTACTGAAGGTGTAAATCATAGGTTGCTGTTTACCACAAAATGCTATGGGATACGCTGGCCAGCACCAAACCAGAATGAGGAATTACAACTGCTTTTGTACAATCTGCATCCTGAACTGACATGTATAGCAGCATTGTTTGTGCAGCAGAGGGCCCTTCTGGGAACATCTGAAAAAGTTAAAGTCCTTTTAAAATGATCTCACTGCCTGTAATACTTTGCATCCACAAAACACAAAAGGCCAGAAGAAAACTTGAGTGCTTCAAGTTGTGAGTTTCATTAAGAGTCCTGCAGACCTGACAGGATCCCGGCTGCCTCCAGATTTTGGTTTCCTGAGCTGAGGGTCAACCTGGAAGCAGAATTCCCCTGTGAGTGTGGCTGATGTCGGTGGTTCTCTGTAGGAATGAGATCTAAAGCCATGAGATGTGGTGTGGGACATGCTAAAGGGATTTCTGTGGGATATGCAGGGAGAGGCTAAGGGCTGAGAGATTATTGGGGCAGGCTGGATAACCCTTAGGGCTGCCTCAGCCACRAAGTGGGACAGATGTTAAAGCCTCATGGTTCTATTAAACCCCTGCACAAGTCCCATATCCTCTGTAATCCCTCTCTTTGCATCTCTGACATTCCTCATTTACCCATAAAGTGGYTGCACCTCTGCCCATGCCCATAACAGGATATTTCACTGCAATGTCACTTCCCTCCAAAGTATAAATTGGATCTGAAATCCTCAGTGGCAGAGGATGATAACTTGACCATCTTGCAGAAAAACTGACAGGCTTGATCATCTCTCCTTCTCCTAMCCCTTTGGTAGAATTTGTGCCTCCAGCCATGCTGGAATATACCCAGGAACACTTACACACAATGCTGCATACTCAAATTTTGTAAATGCAGTACAGTTATCGGTGGCAATCTAACAGATTCTAAACCCTGCTGCTTCAATAAATGTAAAACAAATAAATATAAATGAATCTAAAACCTGTTGCACTATTGGTGAATCTGCTGGTGAAAGCTACTGAACTAACTAAACCAGCCTCATGGGGTTGGTAAAATACACTATTAGGGACCACGAACAAGACCAGACTTGGAGAGTAACCCACACTACTGGTGCTTCTGCTCCCTTATTGCATGTGACCCATAACCAAAGTGTTTTTTATCAGAAATCCATCCCAGCTGCACCCAGCCCTTTGATTTCTGAGGTGGAAAGCAAGGGTATTTCTTTTCTGTCAGATTTCTGTACTGTTCATGCAGCAGTGTCTCTGCACCTGACCCTGTCCTTGCCCCAGGGGCTTCCTGGCATACATGGGGTCTGTGGGGCACTCACAGTTCTGGCCCCATTCCAGCCTGGCCTCCCTCCAGCCCTCAGTCTGTGAAAACCCCTTAATCCTGGTATTTAGCAGATAAATTAACAGGCCCTGAATAAACCAGGGTGGATTTGATCCCTCCTCTCAGCAGTGCCATCTCACCCCGAGCAGAATTTAACTCTGACTCTGGGACATGGATTGCAAAGCTATGCCCACAGGAGAACCCTGTCAGCCATGGTGGAGGTGTAACTCCTATTTGCCAGCCAAACCCAAGCACAATGGTGGAATGTGAAAGGGTTTATGAGGAGTACCAGGCTGGCACTGCTGAAAGCTCCATTCTTCAGTTTTTCCACAGACTCAGGCGGCAATAAAATGGTGTTCTCGCTACCGCCCTACTGAAAAGTGTGTTTTAAGCCACTGCTACATGGGGTGGAAAGTTTAACTCTGTCTCACTGCCTGTTCTATATTTGGCCATTAGGCTGAGAGTGCCAAGGGCGGGTTGTGTGAGGTTACTTTACATTAAATATATGTGTATATATATATTATATACATAAATATATATATATATATGGTTAGGTGTTCCCATCTCACTGCCCTAGCCTGTCACACAGGCCTGCACACCCCCAACCTCTCAAACACAAACCCAGCAGCCAGAACTGCATTGCAATCCCTACCACCTTGGTCCACATTTGGATAAATGGCTTGAACTCCATCCACTACAAATCCCTGAGTCATCCTGTTCTGCARTAAAAAAAAATTTCCGAGCTGGAGGTCCAGTTCTTATTTGCCCATATATTTTAGACTTGGACCTATGGATGAAAAATTAAACAAACAAAATGTTTTATGTGTYACAATGTTCTTTCAATCCACACACATTTGTGCTGGTTTCAGCTGGGGTACCAGAGTTATTTTTCTCCCCTGTGGCCGGTGTGGGGCTGTGTTTTGGGGCTGTGCTGAGCACAGGGTTGATGATACAGAGATGTTTTTGTTGTTGCTGAGCAGAGCTCACACAGAGCCAAGGCCTTTCCTGCTCTTTGTGCTCCTGGGAGGAGGTTGGGGGTGCATGGGAGGGTGGGAGGGGTCACAGCCGGGACAGGTGACCCCAAATGACCAAAGGATATCCCAGACCACGTGGCATCATGCTCAGGATACAAAAAGGGGGAAGAAGGAGGAAGGAGGGATGTATGGAATGATGGGGTTTGTCTTCCCAACTAATGTGTGATGGGGATCCCTGCTCTTCTGGGGATGCTGAGCACCTGCCCATGGGAAAAAGTGAATTAATTCCTTATTTTGYTTTGCTTGTGTACAGCTTTTGCTTTCCCTATTAAACTGTCTTTATCTCAATCTCAACCCATGAGTTTTCCAGCTTTTACCCTTCCAATTCTATCCCTGATCCTGCTGATGGGGGAGTGAGCAGGGGGCTATGTGGGCTGGGCTGCTGGCTGGGATTAAACCATGACTACACTACGTAATGAATTTTATTTTGGCATCTAGAGGTATCAAGAAATTTCAGACTTAATTTTTCTGCTCATCTAACATACATCTACACTCACATTTATAGCTCAATTTCTCTTCATGAACATAAAACCTTCCTAAAAGGTCTACATTTGAAACTAAATTAATTTTCCTATTTTTATGACATAGAATCTTACATATAATAATTTCCAAGAAACACAATAGGTTTGTTATTGTAAAGTAAGAGACCATAAGACAAATATAGAACTACCAGAAACAACAAAACTTCCTGTTTAAATAAGCCATTATACAGACATAAATAATACTAAAGTATGATCTTTATTTACATCGTATGCTGGGATTTCTTATATTTTAAACAGACCACAACCCTTTTTTATCTATTAATTTTCTGTTTGGCAATTAGGTAAAAAAATCCACAGAGGACACACAAAGTGCCCTCTGGCACCACCAGTCTCCCTGGTTTCAGACAAGGGCTTTAGGACAGTGATACCTAATGTATATTTMATTTTTATTAAAACCATCTCTTTTAATTTTCTTGCTGTTTGAGAATCTAAGACGTGTGTGCTCCGAACAACACTGACATTAATAAAAAGGTCAAATAAAAGTGCTTATAATGAGCCAACAAAGCTGGGATCTGAGCCAGACTTTTATGGACTAGCTTTGGCATAAAASGAGACTTTCCACTCTTCTGAAAGCCARATGGGCTTGGTTGCTCTCCTCACCACTGCAATCAGAATTCTTTGATGATTCTGAAACTAGCAAGTTATTTTTAACCAATTATTCAGTCCCTCCTTTACAGCTCTACCAGAAATTGGAGTACTGTGCTCCTCTGTCCCAGGCTTTATCTCAGATTTGCACAGGCAAAACTCTTGAAGAGGAATAAAGGAAGTGATGATTCCATAAAAAGGCCTCTGAACAGGAGCAGATGAGAAAATTGCCAGCAACCCTCCTTGGTTTGGCACCCTGAAAGAGTTGGTTGGGGCAAGTAAAGTCCAGGAGAGAATGAGAMCAAATGCTGAGTAGACGATGGAAATGGCAGATTGACCTCAATATTAATGGAAATAGTGCTGCATTAATTCCTTCTCTGTGGTTCAGACATTTTCTTGGACAAACCCTTTTATGAATCTCCCTACGTATTTTTTCCTCCATACTGGTGTATTTTAGTGCAATCCTACTACTACAGAGTAAGGTATTACTCTACTAAAGCAGCCACTTTGGATCTGTTTGGGAGGAGCTAAACCTGAAATGAGMAATGACAAGAGAGACAGATCAGAAACGTGGCATCCAGAAGAGGATAAAGAATGGAACTTCCCACTCTTGTGCCAAGATTCAGGAGCATTCTAATGAGGTGGTTCCCTCCCCAGGGACACTTCTGATAATAAAAACCAAATGAATCCTTCTCGGWCCTCTTATCCCCCACATAAATTCACACTCCTGTTGCTGTTGGAACACGCTCCCTTTCCCTGAGAGATTTTCCAGGAGAAAAAGCTGCTGTCCATAACTCAGGTTTTAAAGGACCTAACTACTGTGTGCAGAAAATAGCTGRAGCTCTGTCAATCCCATCTTCCCTGGCTCTGCAGAGCTCAGCTGGCACCCAGAGTGGAAGGAGGTGTCACAGGCAGCTRCTGCCTTTGGGACAAAAACTGTGATTCTAAGAACGTGGTATTTTTCTGGGGTTTCTGTCTTCTTGAGAGACAA
>NW_026623321.1:16984-35938 GCF_030028575.1 Malurus melanocephalus | reverse complement strand
TCTTGGGATTAATTTTAAACTTGTGGTGATATATAGTGTATGATGCTTTAAAACTGACAATTCCTTTTTATTACAGTCATGTGATAAAGAGCATTAAGTTTAATGGTGAGTGAGCCTTTATATATGACCTACAAAATCCAGAAAGATAAAATGGAAATGCTGACACAACAGTATTTGCCTATAACTACTCMTTTTTTTGACAATCTGGCATCTTTATAAAAATCAGTTTTGCTATGTTTTTTTTCCTGAACTCATACAAGTTATTTAAATGTCAGCCTGCAATTTTCTCCTTGCCAGTTATTTTCCTGGTGTATAATACAGGTCTTTTTATGTTAAGTCTTTCCTAGAAATATTTTTTTTACTGAATAAAATAACATGATTAGAACAATAACACTATGCCTATGTTTTATGTTCATGGACATGCATTTGAAGCTTAGATAACCTGGATACAAACTGATGGAAGGACATTTACTCATGTGAGTTCTTTTCTGCAGAAAAGAAACAAGAAAAATCCAATCCCCTATTTTAATGAAATGAAATGAAATGAAATAAAATAAATAAAGTTAGTTTCAGCCACRCAGGTGCAGTGGAGTAGCACAGCCACCATCGACTGCAACCAAATTTTTCTAAAACAGACCCTAAATTGTCCTAAAATCTGAAACTAAAATMTATATATTTATAAACACCAACGATTCAGGGTGGTTTCACTCTAATCCACCCCAAGAGATCTCTATTAACAAGAACCTGGGACACCCTCACTTTCAGGGGCAGGTCAGAAGAGAGATACCCCACCTTCCTGAAAAGCCATGTATTTATGGATGTAATCCTGAAATGGGGATCCTTTGGAGGGAGATTCCCTTTGAGCTGTGACTGCCAACAATGAAAGTGCTGAAGGCGAAGCTACATTTGAAAATAAACTAGCAGGAAAGTTGGAAAAGGTGTTTTCAGTTACAAAACTTCCAGTGGTTTGTTTTTTTTTTTGCTTGTTGAGGATTGTTTAGCTCTTAAAAATAGAAAGTATTTTTAGTATGTTTTGATTGTTATTTAGCAAACATTTTTGATTAAAACAATGCTTGGTTTTGACCTCATTCTGCTGGGTCATTCATTGCCTGTGTGGGAGATTTGAAATCATAATGTAACCCCTGTTTCAAAAGCTGGGAAATACAAGATGTATCCTCTCTTTTCCCAGATAGCTGGTGTTGTTCGCAAGGTGTTGGTCTGGGGATTTTATCTTTCAACACTTTAATTTRAAAATCAGTGCAATATCATCCTCAAAACTACCAGAAATTAGTGATCAAAGAGAAGAAAGCTAAGTGAGCTCACTCTACTACAAAAATGTTTTTTTGTGGGGCTTCATTGTTTTGTGTAAAAGACACCAGGATAGAACAACTTGTAATATGTAATGATTAAATTTTCTTGAAGTGAACCAAACAGATAAAYGCAGAGCATGAATAAATCCTTCACATGCCAAAACAGTTCAGTTTAGACACATCGCATTATCACAGACATAAAATGAAAGTCAAAATAAATCTTTGTAAAGTTCGCTTTTGCCAAATGAAATGTAATTGTCTTTCATTTTGACATCAAAGGCATAAATCATAATTTAAAATAATCACATTGCCTTTTGAAGTCCTTATTAAAATCAGGCATTGTCCCAATGTGCATATCCTACTTCCGTAAGGAAATATTTTATTTTTGCTTGTAGCTATAAAAAGAATTCTTTTTACTTTTCAGATAAAATTCCTGTTCTTAGAGTTGACAGGTTAAAGGAACTGGGCATKAAAAGAAAATAGAAATGTTTTATTTCTGACTTATTCCAGTCAGTGTCCTTATTTGAAGACTGAAGCTCTCCTGGATCCTTAATGTGTCACTGGGCTGAGAGAGGTCAACCAGAAAGCAAAGAAATTYAGAAAAATGGAATAAATGTATTAAAGAGGTAATTATAAATACAAAATTATACAGCAAGTAGCAAGAAAAATGGGGCGCATAAAAGAAGGCCTATAAATGAAACATTGAGAATTGAAAAGGAAAGGAAGAAGGGATTAATAAAAGAGGAAACATGTTGAATACCCTCTCAAAATCTTTTACAAGAACTGCCTTGACRTCTCCTGCTTTTGTGGCTGGCAGTTGCCTGCTTTTTCTGGCTTCCCGTGCTTCCAGAAATCTGTGAAGAAGCAGAGGATTGTGTGCCTGAATAGGCAATGGGTGCCCGAGATCAGCRAGGTGACAGGGAACTGTGAGTGTGAGGCAGCAGCTCCCAAAACCTTCAGGCTTCCTACTCCCACAAATCCCAAACAAAAAATGAGTTGGGCAAAAGTACTTGAATGTGAACAAAATAATTTGGAGGCAGATGTTTCATCTTGAAARCGTGGAGCAAAGAAATCTCTCACCCAAGGGAAACCTGGAGTGGGCAGGAGAAGAGCTCTGAGGGCTCCACATCGGATCTTTTTTGGAATGAGTCACGAAAAAAACTGAGYACTCACCACAAAGCTTTTAAGGGACATCTGCCATGACAACTGAAAGCTGCATCTGGGGATGCTCCTCCCATCAGGCAGGCCAAAAAGCAGAGGTAAAATAACTCTCTGCTGACGTCAATGGGAGTCCTGCCACTGGCTGAGGCCAGGGCCAGGAGTTCACTCCAGGAATTTTTTCTCAGGTGATTTATCATAATTGTTTTTACCTGGCAGTTTCATAGCGGAGAACCCACTCTGCCTTTTTTCTATATGGCACTAGAATGTATTCCTGTTGTTTAAAAATGGTTTCTGACAGCTGGAACAAATGTCACAGCAAGATACTAAATACAGAGATGGGTGTTGAAATCACACCACTGTGCACACTCTCATAAGTGTTATTTACCCTTCTAATTGTGGCTGCTGCTGTTTGCATGAGAGGGTGTCCTGTGGATTTGCTGGAGATTTGTCTCTTCCTTTTGTGGTTCCTGCTCATCACCAACATTGCAGTAAGAAATACTCCTATTCACAGAGGTAACTTTTGGAGCTGAGGGTATTTTTATTGTGTCCTAAAGTWAGAGTTCAATTTCTGCTTCTGAGAACAAAGACTCCTAGTAAATGAGTCAGAGTAAAGTACAAACTCGCCATAGTAAACTACAAACAATAACAAGGTTAAAATGAACTTCTAGATGTGCTCTTTAAATGCCATGAAACACAAATTCTCTCTCTTTACCAGGTATGCAGACAAATAACTCTTAAATTCCTGCAGAAAAGAATCAAATTACAAATTAAATTGTTTGTGAGTTCTTGGATTTCAAAAGTTCTATTTTTCTTCAAATTTTGCTTTCAACTGAAATAGAAAATTTGTGCAAACTAATTTAAGATGAAGGAGCTGAACTGAAAATCCTCTTAGAATTTTGATACCGTTTTTCCTCTTAATACAACAGCAAAAATGCATCATTTGCTGTGTCCACAATATAYACCATGTTCATAATAGGAAAACTCAAATAAAAATAAGGTTATTTTAGAAAATATTCATTTGGATATTAAAAAGTAATATTCCAACCTCATTGGTCACAAAAAGGAAATAAAGCAGACTGAGCATGACCTACTGCATAAACTTTATTTCCAGCCAGAAAGGAGATGGCTGGGAAATGCAAACAGAAGATGAAAAACATGACTTCTATTGGGTTAACAGCAGTGGTGTCCCTTCTACAATAAGGTTTTCAACCAGCCTATAGGGCAGATWACAGGATACCTCAGAAAGGGCATAATGTTGCTGAGATGGTCACAAACTGCCTGAGAGAAATTAAATATGCAGTGAAAAAGCGAGTAGGGTTCAGCATGAAGTGGCATTACTTTCATTCCACCAACAGATTTTTGAAATATGCATGATGTTTATTTCAAAGACAGGAAATATTTTAAGATTTTGTAATGGTTTTCATATGACAAAGATGTTTTCCCTTCTTTAGGGTCACTCCTACATGGTGACTGGATGCACTTCCAGGTGCACTTGATTATTAGGAATACAAAATCAACTGGAACACTTGCAGAAAAGTCCAGGTTGGGAGATGACAAGAATCAAACACAGGAATGAATGCAAAAACACAGCATTCCCTCCAAAAATCCCCAGAAGGCAGGAAAAGCAGGCCTGGGAATATAATGTAATATATATACATATATATATATATATATATATATATATATATATATATATATATATATATATATATATACATATACACATATATATATAAAAATACTTGCATGATTCACTGTGTTAGAACGGTACTGACCTACATTTCTGGAAATAAAAAGCCATATGCGTGAGTCAGGATCAGATTTCCAGATCTGAATTGTTGTCACTGACAAATAAGGAAGTWTAGCAAATAAACTCAATCCAGAAGTCATTTTCTTCACCTCTGCTTTGGATTAGGCATACCAAAAGCAAGGCTGTTTGCGTTTCAGGGAGAAACAAACTCAGATTTTCATCCCATTTCATGGTAAAATGCTCAAAATTTAACATGAATCTAAACTCACAATAATACTGAAAATTTAGCACTGCAGAAAGGCAATTTTTAAAATCTTTTTACTTATCACCAAGAGACTCAACTAATACTGAGATTTGCAGGTCAGCTCTTTTCTTATTGCTTATATTTGGATTTCCCATTGGAAAAAAAGATACATAAAAACTAATAAAATCCACTTCTAAATAAATTATTTCAATAAAAAAAGAATAATAAAACTACATGAAAGGTGTTTTACAACATGATATATCATTACCAGCAGACTCAGCAGAGAGTTTATGTTTTTTTGGTTGGCTTTTTTTTTTTGGATTCAACTACATTTGGAAAATGAGAGATGGGCTGAGCAAAGCAGAGTTACAATAAAAATGGCACAAGCTGGTAATTGGCATCACAATTTTTTTTTCAGGAATTGAATTTAAGGTCAGTTGCAGCATTTCCTATTCTTGCCCCTTTCTTTGTTGGGAGATTTTAAAACTGAAAATGAGGCCCAATACATTGACAAAGTATATGCACTAAATAATTATTAAATTAATTCAAGTGTTAAGTTTCCTTCCTTCACAAAATATTATGCACTGCCATCTCCATACAGACTTGGATCCAGGCCTCAAAATGTCCTTGGCTCCRGAATGGCTCCCAATAAAGCCTGGAGCCAAGGAAGGCATTTTCTTGGCATCGGTGGGACTGTCCCTGCCCATCCCAGAGAATGGGGCAATAAACAGCACTCAGTTTACAATTTTATACCATAAATGCATTAACCATTTACTCAGTCCTTTGCAAAAGGAAAAGGTAGAGAAGAGATAGAGAAGCCAGGTGGCTCTGAGAGGAGGAGAAGTCATGGATGAAAACAGGCACTGAATCTCACTTCTCCTTAAAATACTGAGATCATTCTATTGTTTTGATATATACAACTGATAACTGCTGTCCTTTAACCAGAGCCATAAAAAGTGAAATAGAATTTTGGCAAAATAAAGATGTGTTATTCCTCCTGGTCAATTTATCCACAGGGTCCTTCACTAAGACTCATACAAATATTTTCTACCTCTGTATAAATAAACAGAAATCCTTGAGCTTCCTCAGGGGTTTCACTTTTTTGCTGAGAAAGGTATCAGTGCACTTTTGTCTCATCTGGGAGATTCAAGCAATTAGGTTTTTATCTAGGCCTTAATTAAAAATGAAGACCATAAAAGTTAGTTAAACAGCCTATACAAAAAATCTGCAACTATAATGATGTTTATAAACAGCAAAGCTCTGTATACATTTCCTGTTATAAAAACAGCCTGGAACCATTTTTTGGTAGGAAAAATGAAACAAAAAAACAAGAAACGAAACAAAACAAAAAAAAAGGAACCCAAAAAGCAAGACACAAAGGCAAAAATGTAACATTTTGACGCATACTCAGCTTGGACTATTTCTGTAGTATTACCTCACTGCTGGGAAACCACTGTACTGTGCTCATTTACTGGAAAACTAAATGCATAGAATATGGAAGACATAAAAATTTAATAAACTCAAAGTAAATGCAGGGAGCTATGCTAAAATCGAGTTCTGAAGGATTTCAATTAAAGCCAACTAATTCATATGTAGAAACCAAAAATGGTCTTGAGAATTTTCACTTTCTTGTCGTGGCTACAGACAGGTAAAAGTCTTCCAAGAGCTATCACTTACATTTATTTGACTTGCTCAATCTTTCATTTAATGTCATTAACAGATGGTTAACCTCAAATGTATTTAACGCCAATTTCACAGCTTAAAGTAAATCCAGCGCTCCAACGGCGTTTATTTGTTTCAAAGCTCAAACTGTGGGAGAAGGAACAGTTCCAGTGAATATTAAAATCAGGGACATTCTTCTGCTGACTGAAGACAATTTTGACTCAAGCCACCCAATCTCAGGTGATGCAACTTAACTCCTGTGCTTAGGAGAACCAGTGACTGGGACCCTTTGTAGGATTAAAAATTTTAATTGCTCCATTACCTAAAGGACAGAGCAATTTCAGAACAGAGCTTAGCAGGAAGRCTGGGTGCACACAAATGGCTAAATATTAAAATTATAAATAACAGCTGAGTCATGAAATGCAGACAGCTCAGCAAGGGCTCTCCTGACATCAATAATCACCAACTCCCCAGATGAAGGTTAAGCTTCAAATCTCTCTTCTTGTGAAGACAAGAAACCTCATCTGATCTTGTTTGTTCCAGAGCTACAGTAAATACATAAAATAATGTCTTCACAGAATTGTACGTTCCTAGGAGTAGATTTTAAAATTTGTCTTTGGAGTCTAGTATTTCTCAGCCCTGTCATTCTTGTGGTCAGGAAGTGGCAGAAAGCTCAATGCCGTATCTTCTGTCAGATCACTGCTGCCACCTCACAATTCSTTAACAAGTGCACAGGGATGTAAGCACTGGTTTAAATCTCTCTCAGCTGCAACAGCCTCCTGAGCAATGGGTTCAGCTGAGTGGTGTCATGGAACCAGCAGTGCCATTTGGGTGGTGTGAGGAGAGGGTGGCACCCACCACCCTTGGCACGGTGACAGAGCAGTTCTGACAAGCCCTAAATGAGGCTGGGAGACATCCCGGAGACACGAACCCCTGTGTCCATTTATACTAGTGTGTTTTGAAATCAGATGATTGAAAAAAATGATGGCACTGAAAATCTAGGGATAAACAGGGCATGAATGCAATTTTATAAACCTAAAATATTTCTGAAAATTAAATGGGTGTTCTCCTGTTTTAGGACTGAATGGGCTCATCCCTCTCAGAAGATCAGTGGTTTCCCACCAGTGAGCAGATGTGTAGCTTTTTGTACTGCACACTCTTTGGGCTGTAAAAGCTGACATTGCTCGTGGATGTAGCTACCATTATGTGGCAACTCAAATGATTGTTTAATATAATTTTTAATTTTGTTTTCTTTAGCAGGTTTGTAGCCAGGCAAGAGTTCACAAACAGAAAGAGCTCCTCTCAATCCACATCTTCAGTCACCTGAATTGCTTCTTTCAATTCCTTCAGTCCCATGAGAGGATTCCAAGAATTTTTTTTTTCTTTTTTAGCTTTCATTTCCTCCCACTTTTCTTCCTCTTACACAGAGGACTATTTTTTTCCCACTGAAAATGTCAACATTTATTGCTTTGTTGGGCCAGCCCTGAAGAAACCAAAAGTGACCCAAGGTGTCAAGTCCGCTCTCTTCATTTTCCTGCTCTCCCTCCCTTTCCCATAAATTAAAGGAAGATTAAATAAATACCTTACTGTGAGTCTCAGAACAGGTAGATCTCAGTCAACATTTTCTTATGCTTTCTCACCCAAGATTTAAATGCATACTGGAAAAGTTGATAAAGAATTCTCTTTCCATCAATTTTACCTATTAACTTTAGTGCCACTCTAATTATTACACATTATGTGTGTAGCCTCTTCAACTGGAAAGGATGAAAAAATTGCATGGAACAAAACAAAAGGGAAAGGAGCACTTGTGTGTGTTCAAGTAACAAAGTGCCAACGATTATTCCCAGTTTTGAGTTAAGACCAAATGAATATCATTTCTATTTGTCTGCCCTGATCAAATAGCTGAACAGTACAGATACTGCATGCTTGATTTTGCTTTCCTTCTACAATCTCCAACTGTGCTGATATCTCTGTCCTAATGAAATCCAAGTAGCAAGGATATGAAGACCACAGACACTGATCATACTAGTAACTGAATAAAAATGGAAGATCTAGGATTTATTTCCTGTTATTAAGCAGGAATCTGCATTTTCTTTATTAAGATCAGASTTTTTATCATCTTCTCTGCAGCAATAACAGTAACAGTACATTATTGTTTTTTTGAGATTGGCCTTCAACACACAGCTKGATCCTCCAGGAGCAGGTGTCACACAATGGGCCAACCAGACACTCTCCAAGGAAGCTGAGACTCACAAAATTTCCTCGTTAAAATCTTGAACAAACGCCCCGAAGTTCTCTGACCTAGCCTAATCTTACCCTGATGCTATTTTATTTCAACACCTAGAAACCAAAGAAAGCTGTTGAGAGGAGAAATCCACTCAATGTCAGTAAATGTAACACCTTTCCTAACTGCCACCAAGAAAAGCACTGAAAAGCACTCAGAGTTTCAAATCCTGTATTTTAAGTTGCTCTATTCTTTAAGKCTACCTATCCATAAATTTCATGAAATAGAAGAACAGTTCTATTATGCCTTGGCAACCTATATTTAATTCTCTTTTATTTGGCTCAAAATTTCTGTCCCCATGCTTCTAACATGCTGTAGGTTCACTACATACTCATTCTAACATTGTTCATTTCAAAATATCCTTTTCCTTGAAGCTCTATTCCCTTGTATTTGCCAGCCCTTCAAAACAAGATTTGACAATTACTTGACAATTTGCAACTGAAACTGTTGCAAAACTACTTTTAAACTAGATTTTCTAGATTTGAGTATCTCCTCTTTTCCCTTCTCCTTCAGTTCTGTGATAGTGATAAAAAAAAAGGAAGGGGCAATAAAAAAGAAAAATTAGGTAGAAATRGGGAAGGAGAAATATCTAGGACCTGGAAATAGTAATTCTTGTAGTAAATTAATTGTTTTCTTCATCAGATACATGGCTATGTCAATCAACATAAAACTGACTCAGCTCTCCTCATTAYGCAAAACTTGGGAAGATTTCCTGCAGCTGTCTCCTGGTGTGTTTGTACTGAGTGTGGAATGGAGAAGAGAAAAAAGGAAATGAATAATGAGACTTGCTGTCTCTGACGTGCCATCCCAACGCACTGGGATCTTCTCTGATGTTTTCTCAGTTTGTTTTAATAAAATTCATAAGTTCTGCATTTAAATTTGAGTACTGGCTTGAATAAATCCCAGGACTCACAGTGAAGCATAGCTAAGACTGCCAAAATTTCATGCAGCTGTAAATCAAGACCACTCTGGATTCCTGCTATCAGCACCTAAAACAATAGATTGGCCAGGTTCTCTTAAAATGTGACCAGTCTGCCCCAAAATTCAGTGTGTTCTCTCTGGCCCAAGCAGAAAATCACTAATACTCYAAAATTAAATAGAATTTCATCTAGACTGATTTTTCAGTTCAGATGGATGGGAGTAAATTGCGTAACGGGAAATYAAGCAGTGATGCTTCACTCCCTACTCAGCATATCTTGCCCATTTTAAAATCGGCATTTACAATTTATCTTTGCATTATTATAAAAAATAATTTTACAACCAGGTTAGACTATGATAACCAACAGAAATGAGAGGTGTTTTCAAAACCAACAAGGGCCCCACAAGTTATTTAGAGTTCTCTTTGTGCACTAGGAGTTTCTCATGGATTCATTTTGCCTCACTACTTGTAGGAACACCAGGAAGGAAATTTGTGATTTGCTATTCATGCATATTTTACATATGATAAATACAATAATTTAAAAAATATATARATAAAAAAAAACAGAGAGTCTTCCCTTGTAAGTTTAGGTCATCATAATAATTGAGTCTTCCTGCAACCACAAATAAGACAATGAGGAAATTCCATCAGCTGTAGTAAAAGAAACCATCAGTTGTTTTTCCCTTGGTAAAAAATGGAATATAACGGAATGACAATTTATACCTTGCCATAAAAGGAAAAAAAGGAAGAATTTCAGTTTTTAATTTTGCTCAATTTCTACATGATTTTGGGATGAACTAGTAAGATTCTAGAAAACTTGAATACATCAATTATGTGAAAAACTTGATTTTTCACCCTACCTCAAGTGAACGGGGAGTTTTATGTATATGTTATTTTAAAATTTAAAAACATTAATTGTTCCTAAGAAAGCTCATAAAAATGCCCTTTACAAATGGACTTTACTGTGATGATACCTGGGGCCAATCAGAGCTTAAGTCAAAGCTCAAAGTGTCAAAACTTGACATTGGTTTCCAAAGGAGGAGAAATTCTTTTACACTCAGTTGCTGTAAAACTTCTTGTGACCAACCCCTCATGTCTAAACAGGGATTTTTCCTCCAAAGGCTTCAAATGCAAAGCCTTCATTCACTCCCTTCAAATTCAGCTGCAGGTGCTTCTCTTGAAAAGAGAGAAGGCAGTCGAAGAAATTGCTGTTGCTGTGGAAGAACTGATGCTGAAGGAATGAAAAAATGCTCCTATTTGACCTTGAACAAAGAGTATGGTCAGGGAGAAAGTCCCTGTGCTTCCRAAACACAGGCTCAGAAACTATTCTAAGCCATCTTTTAGACTTTGAACCTTTAAGGGAGGTTTGATTAATTAATTTCTTCAATTAATTGCTAGAAAACACAAAATTCAGAGCAAGGTGCCTGCTGTTTGCTACCTGCAGACCAACTGATACAGCCGCAGTGGAAAGATGAATTTTCACAGGATCTTAAGTGGGAATGAGAACTGTGGATCATCGGGGAGGRGTTTTCTGAGGAGGGAAGACATCAAAAATTTCTATCTGACATTCTCAAGCTGCCTGTGAAGACTGAGGAGCAGGAAAACTCAAGAGTAATCATTAATTTTGATTGTTTTTATCAAAATCAATGGTACTTGCAGAATCTCCCAGCACTGCTTTGTTTCCAAAATGAATAATTAACATTATATTGGATTCATATCAGCATTTTATCATGGCCTCCTTCTGTGACTGTGTTGCTTCCTGATTACTTCACGTAGATAAGTGTCTCGGTTTTGAGACAATGTTTTCAGAGAAAAACGTTCCAGAGAAACGTTTCCTCTGAAATGAAAATAAATTTGATAATTTTTTCCCCCACCAACAAGAAATAGATACTGGGCACAAAAGTGAAGAGAAAAAAAAAAAAAAAAGTAATTTATTTACACAGTGCCCACAGGACACAGTTAAAAGGTAACGGTTAGATATTCAAAAGAAAAAAAACCCCGCCACATGGCGCCGACAAGATGGCGCCTCCCCCCTGTACACAGATACAGAGTAACGGTTAGAAATTCAAAAACCCCGCCACGCAGCTCTGACAAGATGGCGCCTCCCGTCCCCGGGAAAAAGAAACAAAAGAAAAAAACAAACCACGTGGCTGTTTCCGTAACAGTGGCAAAAAGAAAAAAAAACAAAAAAAACAAAACCTGTTCCACAGTCCTTTCTTCCCTGTGACGGGTCAGAGGACTCGGTGTGTTTTCTGCTGCCAGCCCGGTTCCCTTCCGGAATCCCGGAGGAGGTGAAACCGCGCGGCTTTTCTCCCGGCTGGAGAGGAATCGCAGGAGAGGCAGACAGGGGTCCGAGGAGAGCTGCTGAACCTAACAGCCGAAACTGTAACAATGTAACTGTGCTGCACTCTGCGAGCAGAAGGACTCCCACGGAGAGAAAGCTGAGCGAGAGCTGAGCTGGAAAAAGCCCGGAATCGTGGCAGCGCTGGCTTTTTAAACCGGCCGCGCTGCCTTTCCCAGCAGCCCACGCGGCTTYTTCCGGGTTACATTTAAAGATACAGAACATCTTTTGGGCATATATGCCAACAGAAAAGGAATACAGAACAAAATTGGCACAAAAATCAACCCAAGACAATAAGTTTTTCTGATTCATCAATATTAGCTTTCCACTCTTCACTGATTATTACCAGTTCTCTGTGATTTTAAAATGGGTTTTATAAATTACTGATGCCTCTCCCAGTGCCTCCTCTTCAAAAATTCTTTTAATGAGGCCAAAAAGACTGGGTTTTGGGTTTGTTGTTTTTTTTTTTTGTTGCAGGTTAATGTAATTTATGAGCTGGTTACATGATATCTACTTTCCTTAATAAGCAYGTAGAACTTTGTTTGCACAGAGAGGGCTGAAAAAAGCTCTATTTAGACAAAATTTGAAATTCAGGCATTCTTTAAACATAAGAAAAATGTATCTGTTTAAAAGCAAGGAAACCCAAGTCCAAATTTCTAAGGGAATTACCACTGTTCATGTGTTAGCTTTCAAAATTCAAACTGTAAATAAATAATTATCAGCCCACCAAAAAATATAGCCCCTTAAGATCCCATGCAGACTGCTTTTGTTACTTTTCTGTGAAATTTTTATTATGACTAAGAAAAAAGCTCTAAAATTATTATAAATAAAGGACAAAGAAGAATTATTGGTTCATTAATGAAAATAAAGGAATTCAAGAGTAACAGATTTCAACTGCTGGATAAATTGGACTTTTTTAAGAGTTAAGGTGTAGATTTATTAAAAAATTAAGAAAATGAATATATGCAGCTATAGATACAAAATTTATATTCCTAAGTACAAATAAATCCAGTTTTAACTTGCAGTTTATGATCCCATAGAGAACTGGACACACTCAATGGAAACTTCAAGTGAGAGAACCACACCTTTTACCTATTGAAACCAGGCCAGGAAAAAAAGAAAAACATCTAAAACCCACTGAATCTTCCTAGTATGAAGTCTACTTTCTTGTAAAAAAAGTAAAAAAACAATTACCCTGATTTTTGTCTGTAACCCAGAATATTATAAATATTCTTCCCCCCAATCTGCTTTCTCACCCCAAAAGGTAAATGTACAGTGAAGAAAGCAAACTAATAAATTATAAGGAGTTTGGCACAAATCCTACATCTGATTCTTTGTTTTTAAAGTTGGTGAATAGTTTAGGAGTGTTACAACCTCGCAGAAGGAAAGAAGAACTGGAATGCCACTGGAGAAGGAAAATGTGTTGCTCCTTGGATTTTTGCCATCTTGAGATATATGTAAGCCAAACAGAACACGCTATTGGAGGTTGTATATGCTATAAAACTTACTGTGTATAAAAACAAAGTTTGTATAAATAGCAAGTCATTTGTGACTTAAAACTATATGGTATAAAGAGCTATTTTTTCAAGGTTGTGTCTTATAGCTCCAGGTACACTGATTTACTTTTTAGGATTGCTCTAACAACCTCAGTACTCCATACGTAAGATACAGACAACAATATACTCATAGGTTTTTTTCCATTTTCTCCAGATAAAAAGAGGAACAATTTTAARCAGCCTTAAATGTGTTCATTTCTACACTGACAAAATGCATCTCACTTTGATTTGTGCAAATCGATTGCTCCCACTCCATTAAAACGTAATTATCAAAGTGAGAGGGAAGCCCAATTATTGACATCTCTGGAAGGTGAAGTTTCTCTGCACTGAAAACAAAACGTGCTTTGGACATAGAAAATTTGTGGTTGAAACACAAAACACCCAGCTGCTGGTTTGCAGGGTTTTTAGATGCAATATACAGCCAAATTTCTAACCCCAAAGTTAACAAAGCAAATATTGACTCCCAGTGTCAGCCTATAATAAGGTCCTTAATATTTGCTGATGGATGCTGTGATTAACAAATATCAGGGTGGTGAGTCAGCACCTGCTTTCAGGATGCTTGGAAGGGAAAAATCAGGTTTCCCAGGCACCAGCAAAGTGCAAATAAGTGCCCTCCGTTCTGGCTTGCTTAATCTCTCACCTTTCTTCTTTTGGAATTTAATATTCTCAGTTCCCACAGAAAAGTTTTTTTGTTGTTGTGGTTTTTTGTGGGTTTTTTTCTTTAATTCTTTTTTGCTTGATATTTCTTTAGGGTTTTTTTTGCTTGGTTTTTTTTTTCTTCTTGTTGTTTGTTTTGTTGTTGTTTTGCTTTGGTTTTGTTTTAGCTTTGGAAACAGAAGGATACTTAATCAATTAACAGCGTAAAACGGAAACAAAACTCTTTTCACTTTTGAACTACAYGTCAGCAAGGTGTAACTTGCAGATGCTGTAAGAAATAACATKATTTTAAAAATAATTCCTTGGATTTTATTGTTTTTAACTGTGGACATTTAGCCTTTATGTTGAAAGTGCAAAGTTCTGTTAGTTCCAGTACTTTCCACTGACCCTACAGATTATCTACAGTAGAACATGTTTCCTGTGGTCACTGATTTTATCTTGTCTGCACATTGTTCTCTGAGCAAAAATAAAACATTTTAGTGCAATTTTGCCTACTTTATTTACCATAACAATAGTAACAAATATTTATTATAAAAACAATCTCCTTTTAAAATAAACTATTTTTATTCCATTTCCATTTCACTGAAATGCAGTCCAACTACGGTTATGCAGAGCAATAGAGTAATTAAAAAAAATCAAAAATATATTAAAAAGCACTATCCATATGCTGCCTTTCATGTTTGTTCTGAATACAAAAATAATTTGACGGTAGTAGATTTTTAATTACATGCAACATTTGAAAGATAAACAGAAGGTTCAGGAAAAAAAAAATATTTCTTAAAGATCCTTATTTTTGACAGAAAATATGGAACAAGTTTATTTTAGAGCAGACCAACACTCACATTCTTATGCACAGCCTCTACCCACAAATTTGAAGAGATATTTCTTTTCTGCACTACATAGAGGTGGAAGAAGGTAAAACGTCACTTAAACTGACTGTGAAAAAAGAAGTTGCTGTGTGATGTCATTAGAATTCAAGTCCTTTTCTAAGGATCAAATTATTCTGTGATAAAGTGTCCAAAAGTTGCTTTAACATGGGACGACACAAAAATAACTGTAAATGCATTACCTAATTATTCTCCAGAATCCCATATATAATGATAGAAAACAACAGCTTTTAGAAATTATACTTCCAAATGATTTGTTTATTCTGTACATTGGGATAAAGCAGTGCAAAGAGAGGAGATTTTATTCTTTTGCACTGCCTCATTGGTATAAAATACTTAGATAAAAATCATTAACTTTGGCATTTCAAGGATTTGTGAGTTTAAAAGTAGGCCATGTAAGACACAGAAAATGCCTTTCAGCAATTTGGACTCAACAGTGACAGAGCTTTGCTTTTTTGAGTAAAATTATTTCTCTTTKAAATAATTTTATTTAATGATAGATTTATTTATTTCTAGCTTTTATTTGAAATCTGAAGGGGTGCTTGTCTGCTTCTCATCCACATTTGGGAACAATTTCATTCAATGAGTATTTTCAGGGTGATCATTCTTACTGCTCAGAAGGGTGAATTCAAAATTTGAAGAAAACATGTCACAGGAATACAAGAAAACCTCATAAAAACATCCATTTCTTTTGATGAAAAGACAGTACCTCATAGAGTAAAGATTCTGTCTTCAAATGTAGCATTAAAAATGCAGGCATAAAGAAGCTGAAAATAAAAGCTGCTGCATTAAGTTGGAGTAGTTGGAACAGTGGAATCAATTTCTTCTGCACTGCTTTATAYTCTTACAAATAGTCCAAATGAAAGCTCTTGGTCACTCAGGAAACACTGTTTCTCATATAAATCTCCACATCACAGAAATTACAGTTGGAACTTTGGAACTGACTTTAGTGGAGCCAGGATTTCAGCCTGGATACCACAATTTTCTGGGGCAGCAAGGAAAAATGACACTGCTACATAACACCAGCTGTGAGGTTTACACACAATAAATTATCATCCCTACGTACTTTTTAAAAACCTATTTACTGATTTTCTAATAGAAGCACTGATGGGGCTGGATTCTTATGAAAACAGCTTGCAGCTAAGAAATATTCCTGCTTCTCTCTGACACAGACATGTTCACTTTGCAGTGAACTATTTGAAAAATCAACTGGTCCATTCTTTTTTTTCTTTGGTCATATCCAGTCCCTTTATTATATTGTAAGAATTTATTACTGGAATGGAAAGGGTGTGACCAGGATTCTTAGGCAGAATGGTGAAGATATGAGAAGTAAAACCCGAAGAAGGGATGAGATTCAAAAACTAATGTGATCTTGTTTTGCCTTCCACTTGAATAGAAGGATGAGTTTTGTGATTTTTAATGTTTTTATAGCCAGGGACCTCTCTGTGCTTGACCGCAATACTTAACCAGTCTTGCAGTAAAGAAATTCTTCTTGATGTCCAACCTTTGAAGTGGAAGTCTAAACTGGTTTCAATTTTCAGAACAAATTTTCCTAAATACTTCACCTTTAAGTTTATGAGTCTGTTAAGGTAATAAACAGAACAAACAGCACAATATTATATATATATATATATATATATATATATATATATATAGCACACCAATGCCCTGAGATTTTTAGTGAAACTTTATGAAGAGCCTCTATTACCTCTGAAATCTCATAGATAACTCAGATACGTTGCAACTGTATCATCAAAAATGCTGTCCACATGAAATTATGAAATCACTGCACCTGCACAAAATGTTTGAAATATACATATTTAAGGTTTCATAGTCGATTTCCATTGCAGATGTGGAACACTTCAGAAATTAGGTTGAACCTGTTCTTATTATTCTTAGTKATTAAAAAGAATTAAATTGAACCCTCTAATTTCTTATTAGGAGGAACCTCACAAAGCACCTTAGGAAACGTATCTTGATAAAGCAGATTACTTTGGCCCTAATCCCATCCCAACCACATATTCCTCAGCCCTGCCCTGAATTGAATTTTCAATTATGATTAATGGTCACGGATTAAAATTATGCCTTGCAATGCAAGCATAGGCCTCCTATGTAGTTCCAAGGAACGTGTGTACTTATGTCAGAGGACAGAAATTGGCTCAATATATTTAATAAAAATAATCTCTTTTGCCCTCTGCTGCCAGGCAGATTCCCAGTTGTAACCTGAGGATCATTCATCATTAATAATGCACATCTGTTACAAATGAAAACTCTCTTTCTCCGTATCATGTCCCTGTACCCATTAATAAACCTGTTTGTAATTAAATCCTCATTCCTTTGCCTCCTCCTTGCCAGTAGCAGATTCTCAATACGGATCCCACTTTTATGAGCCATGACAAATGCATCTGAGGTTAAAATCATCTTTCTCCAGCTCAAGAAGTCCTCTGGCACCCGGTTTCCATCTTGGCTTGTTGCAAATATTTTGGCAGCAGCAATGATCTGCAATGCATCTCTCAGCCTGATTGCCACTGGTCTGAGCTGATTTTAACAGACTGCTCCAAGGCAGGAACAAACCAGGCTGCTCAGGAGGTCAAGGGTYCCTTTGCAATGCACATCTTGAGCCCTCATGCTATGCAAGAGCAAATTAATCAGGGGAAGGGGAAAACTGGGGCAAAACAATGGGTAGGATYAGGATTTTCATGCCAATAAATGTAYTGGTAATTGAAAATTGGTGTCATGAGCTCATTGCTTTGCAGCTGAATTAATAGTTTTTCCTTGACAGGTTCCTTCATCCACGGTATTTGGAACAGCAAAAATGTTGTGACTGTTTCCTGCAGAATCCTTGAATTTGAAAATAATACTTTGACAGGTCTGTATTGAAAGTTAAAGCCAGATTGCTACCATCATGAAAATGCAGAAAATGGCACTATTAGGCTTTGTCCAGTGACCTGATTACTCAAACATAAATGACAGCTGTACTTTGGCCTTCCTTCTGGAGAGAAACACAAACCAGGATGGTTTTTTGACTCTCCTGAGGCCTCCTGAGTTGCACACAATCAACGTAAGGGCTTTGTAGGCACAGGGCCCTCCATGGGCATGAGAAGGAGGAATGCTGATTAATGGAATGCAGGGACCAATAAACAACTCTTCAATTCAACACAGCCAAGTAAATGAAGACAGCACGCATAAATCAACAACACTTCCATTTCATCTCCCCYCAAAAATTCTCAACAGCCAATTTTTTATCAGTGAATCAAGCAGAGGTGGGAGGTAATTTAGTTGCAAAACCCCCCAAAAAGTACAATCCAGGACATTTAAAGACAAAATAGTCGCGTGTAAACACTCAGATCATCCTGAGTTGTGCTACTGTTGAGTTGCAACAGAAGTTCCCGAGGCCTCCTGTTTACCTCTAAAGTGTCTGGAGATCACACAATGACTTGGATTAGCTTGAAATCACACCACAGATGAGACAGCAGATTGTATTTATAAATGGAAACASTCATAAAAGGAAAAGATTTATAAAGGTATACAAAAATGACAGCGCTGTCTTACTATAGCACAGAAAAAAAAACAACCAAACCACTAAGCAAAAACCCGACAGACACACATGAACAGAAGAAAGAAGTAAGAGGAGTCCTGAGCAGCATAGCTAACTGCACTTGAAAGGAGTGACCAGACCGAGGGGCTATAGGAAGCAGGTGTGGCAGTTAGACAAACCAATCCGATTTTTATTTAAGCCTCMGCATTTATTATATGCGGGGAGTTGTGTCCCCCGGGAAGCTCCGCCAATCAGGGAACAGAAGGCGCTCCCTGCTGCTCTGCGAGGACCACACCCCTCTATGGGTGGGGCAGATACCCGGATGTCCGGCGAAAAAGTGTGCAGAAAAAACGCGCGGGAAGTCATGCTATTGGAGGGCGAGGCGCATGAAAGCCGTGAACGGCGACACGGCTGCGGCCATTCGCCTTTGCTTTGGTCGCTTCCCCGAGGTAGGTCGTCGCCGCGACAACCTCGCGTTCGCTGTGTCCCCGGCGGTGCCCGCAGCCCCGGCCTGCCCGTGGCTGTGTGTCCGGCGGTGCCCGCAGCCCCGGCCTGCCCGTGGCCGTGTGTCCGGCGGTGCCCGCAGCCCCGGCCTGCCCGTGGCTGTGTGTCCGGCGGTGCCCGCAGCCCCGGCCTGCCCGTGGC
>NW_026623321.1:1587-16794 GCF_030028575.1 Malurus melanocephalus | reverse complement strand
TGGTTGCTCCCCGCAGCCGCCCCACGTGTGTGCCGTAGTCGCGGCAGCCTGTTCTCTRCCGCGTTTGTGCTTTATTTTTTTGGCTAAGAAATCTATTAAAAGAATCCTTCCCGACTCCCTCTTTTCACAGAGGGATGGAACACCCAGTTGCAAAAGAGTGGGATYAATAATGACATGTCAGAAATTTCTTAAAAGCATTAGAAACTGACTGAGGAAGATTGTGAAGTGGGGGTCAGACAGAGGTGAATTTATTATGGAAGAGTGGGCTGCCTCCATAGGCCTCCTTAGATWCAGTAGGGATCAGCCTAGGAGAAGACTGGTTTGCTTTTTATTGTTCATCATAAACCATTTTTTGAATGAGCTAGAGAATCATAGAGTTAGATTGGAAAAACCCTAAAATTAGGTTGTGAAGACGAAGACCAAGCCTGTGTTTCATTATAAATACAKTTTTGACATCTGACCACCAATCTTTCATGCTGTTGGGGATGTGAGAACATGGAATAGGAAATGGGGGTGTTTATAAACTCAAACATTCAACTCTGTCTTGTCTTTTAGGAGCCCCTCACCATTACATGAAGGGGAATGAAGATTAAGCACAAAAATAATCACTGGTGGTTTCTCCTAATTGATGGTTCCAACTGCAGCAATCTACTGCACATGATCATGTAATTCCTGCAGCAATTTAGCTTTGTATTCAATACTTATTTCTGCAAGGTAATTGTTCTACTGCAAAGTACTCTGATTTGGATCCTTTTTATTGGCAAACTTAATGCCTCAGGTAAAGGGTTCTTGTTTGAAGTTCCAATAAAAGGCACTTCATAATCACCACACTCACCGGTTTAAGACTAACACCTGAAATCTTGCTTTTGCATTTAGTTCCCCTTCTAGATACAAGCACAGAGAAAGGTCTAGGAGAAGCAAGTCCTTATACTATAGAAAACAAATTTTAAGGGAAAAAAAAMCCAGGAGAGATGGAGGGTGAAGAAGAATGGTGTCAAGGTGCATGTAGATCCAAGGGAAAGCCATTTCCAGCATTTGTCTACTTGCTGTTAAGTAATAAAAATAAGTACGAGTTACACTGTCATAACCAATAATGCAGCAAASAAAAGTAATGATTTAGTTGTTGATTAAACTATTTCATAAACAGTTCCCACATCCTAATTCTCTGCAGGTTCTTACTGCATCATGGCTGTTGATGCATTTTAGGATAATGACATCATAAAATTCTTGTCATTCAAGCTTCAATTTATTAAATACAGACTTTTCTCAGTACTTGGGAATATCCTCAAATTCAGATCTGAGCTCAAGTTTAAGCACCACTGTGAGTTAATACCATCAGAAAAGGGATAGAAGGAGAAGGATAAATATCACAGGAATGAAAAAGTTTGTGATTATTTTTTTCACACTTCATAGAAAGCAGATGTAACTGTGAGAGCCCCTGATTTTTTTTCTTCTTCAGCGATGCTGTCACAAACAGATGCAAGATTAGAGGGGAATACCATGGAAGTGGGAGTGAGTGATGGGATGGTGTTCCATGAAAGATAACACGTTTCCTCAGCGTATTGAAGCTTAGTGCATTGTATCCTGAGTTAATGGAGTTACCTGAAGTAAACAGAAATAAAATATAAAGGGATTTATGTGGCTGAGTGTTTAATAATGGACAAGAGGCTAAATCTAAAATAYCTTCAGAAATGCTACTCCTCAGATTAACGCTCCCACAGAGAATCTCCAAACCAAGAGGTGCTGGTTCAGTCCCACCCTCCTCCCACCAGAGCARTGTTTACCTTCTCCTAATTACAATTAATGATGCTAATATTGCCTTATGTGACCAGCAAAGAAACCCGCAGCAGCTCAAGGAGCTCACTTATTGAGTATGAATTAATCTCAGCCACAGTGGTCTCACAGCTTACTTGGGTGTATTTTTTTTATTCATGGATGTAGGTATTTATGTATTTATAAATATGTATAGGCAAGATTTGTTTCATGTGAGGAGCAGAAGAGAAAAGGCTGAGAAGTGCCTTTTTTGAAGGGATCAGGAAGACATCTTAGTGACCAAGGTTAAAAAGACACTTGRAAGAAAATGGGATTAAGGATTTCTTGCACCACAGTAACAACTACTTGCACGCTAACTCAAAAAGATGTGGTTCTCAATAGTCCCAGTAAAACATAAGATAAAAAGAAAGCAAAAAAAAACAACATAAAGCACAGAGTGATTTTAACCAGCGACACGAAGTATGCACTGAGTCAGTACAATCTTAACATGAGTGAATATGTTTCAAGTGGCTGCTGTTGACACTAAATTTTCCTGCTGCTGATGGTTTATCTCTCCATGCCTRATGATGCAAAGGCTTTTCAAGTGCAAATCACTTCAAAATACTTTTATACAGCTACATTCATACTAAAATTTCTGAGGGTAAAATATTGTATGCCAAATAATTATTTCCCAGTTAATTTTACTTAACACATTTCAGTTTAAAACCTGAAAGGGAACAGTWTTTTACACTGAGCAGATTCCAATTTATTCTTATCCAGAGAGCACACCTGGAATATATCACTCACTGCTGCCTTTCCTGTTGCTGTGCAGAGCACYTAGATAACAAAGCTACAGTGGGACAATCGGTTAAGATATGAACTTGAGGGCAACTTTTAATTCAACCTTAAAAAGCAGTTATTGCTGGGAAGCATTAAATAGCTAATAGAAGAAAATTCAAGAGGCTCAATACTACACATAGGACATTTTTTTTTTAAATCCTCTGAATAATTTTCTTAATATTTTTAAAAGCTGTGTGGTACTACACAATGGAAGAGGAATTATGTTACAGTTTCAGATGAGGTGTGCGGAAAGACCCAGGGCTGATGCAGTTTGCAGCCTTGGAGTTTGCCTTATTTCAAACCTGTGTGCCAGCCACAGGCTCACCACAAGGGAAAAGCCAGAGTGYTCCCTGTGTACGTGACCCGCTTTACGTGCAGCCCTCCATGATCTGCAGCAGACACTGGAAACGTGTTCGGTATCTCCACTAAACCCAGGGAGAGATTCCAGTGGCCAGATAACAGCTCTGTTTATCAGCCTGTAAACAAAATTCACTGATAAAACTGGCCTTTTCTGTTTTCCATAAATCTCTCCGCTGGATTTTTTTTCTTTTTCCTAACAACTGTCAYGATGCTGATGAAAAACAATCTCTTTGCCTTTTTGAACCTGGTGTCTCTTACGACAGCAATCTTTTATAAATCCAAAGAAAGCAGAAGAGTAGTGCTTTAAGGGGATGGCTTGGGGATTTTTTAGGGTTTTTTAAAATAAAACCCAATAAATCCAGCTGAAGTAAGAAACAAAAAACAGTTGCCTTAATAGCTGAAACAGTTGGCTTATAAATAGGCTTGGAAGCAAGTGAATTATTTCAGGGAAGYTAAGTAGACTGTACTCAGCTACAAATTTAATATCCAAAATAATACTGCTGATACTGGATTTTTGGATCCCCTTACTTAGTTTGTAAAAAGATGACATCAGCTGAAGACTTACTTGGATTACTGAATGTTGAAGGGTAGTTTATCTACATAATTCAAACTAGACTAAAGCAGAGAATATTTGTGTACAACATACAGCATAACTAAATATGTCCGGCTTAATGGTACTGGAAATSTGATTTTTTTTCTTCAAAACATAAAAAAAAGTTGGGTTCACCTCCCCCCAGTTCCATTTTGCATAAAATCCACATTTAACACAACAGACAATCAAGCAAAATCAAAGGAAATCTGGAACTGTGAGGACTGCCAAGTCAGATTCACATGCTTTGCTTTGCTTTTCTATTACAGTTTTACCTGTCCTTTGTGTCTTTGCAACTATAAGCAATCCTCAAGAAAGGGTTTATTTAATGCTTCTTTAACAGAGTGAAACACAGGGAAATGTAAATATCCCTAGAGAGCTACTCAATGAGCATTGAAATGGACTGGGGAGGGTGGAGAGTTATTTTTATTTGAATTCCATTCCCAGCTAGCAGAGAGCATCTAATGAATTCACACCAGGCATCCTCCCACTGSACATTAATCTCCATTATGGAGCACAGCCCTTAATGGGGCATAATTATGGCCCATCACATCCAAATTATTTTTCCAATATCAGAACTCTCTGGGTGCTTCACAAAAGGCAAGGAAAAGGTGACCAGTCATAGTAATGTCTCAGGACGTTATCAGAAAATACTAAATGGGCCTATTGGTAAATAAATACAGATCATGCCCGCGCAGAGTTTCACTGCAAAATCCATTCTCTGTAATATTTTCCTGCCTTGGAAAATGCTCTCTTCAGTGGAATATTGAAGAGGATAGAAAATAATGTTAAATGTTGTATTTCCCCATTAATATCGCTGTAATACCTGTGTGCAGCATTCTTTCCCATCAGTGTGTATTCTGTGCCCACAAAGATAGATTCTATTAAGAATTTATCAGCCCTGAAGACATTCCTAGGAGATAACAGGGGAATAGGCAGAGGTAAGTCTGTGACCATATGGTACATCAGAAGAAATGTCTGGTAGTAAAGATACTACCAAAAATAGTAGTAAAGACAYTGTTGTTGGCCCCCCCATCTCCAATGTGATCACAAGTATGGAAACATTTTATTTTAACATGGCCATTGAGTTTGGTGAAAAAATAACTCTTATGTAGAACAAAAATTTCACAGGAATCAAGAGAGCCACATTACCACAGAAATGGCAATGATTTGGGTAGAAGTGATCACATCGGCCACAGCCAAAGACACTTTCCAAACAAGGGGCTACTTCATTATTTTATGTCTGAATAGAGTAAGTGTTCCTTTTGGGTTCAAAAATCATCAGTATTTCAAAAGGGCCATTAATACACAGTAGTTAACAGTGAGAGCACGAAGAGCACCAACCACAGAATCATTAGAACCAGAAAAACGACCTCCAAGATCACGTCCAACCTTTGACCAAACACAACCACATCAACTAAACTACAGCAAAGAATGCCAAAACCAGTGATTTCTTCTACACGTGCAGGATGTGACTCTACCACTTCCCTGGGCAGCCCCTTCCAACACTTGATCACCCTTACAGTGAAGCAAATCTCATGGTACAACCTGAACCTCCCCAGGCACAACTTGAGAGTATTTTGTATTCAGTGTTTGGATTCCTGTATTTCTGAAGTGATTTAACAGAACATGAAAACCAGATGACAAAGAGAATTCCAAATTTGACAGGTAACTTATCTAGTGTTTTATCCTGAGTTTTTATCTAGTGTTTCACAGGTGGATTTGCTTGCCCTACCTGTTTTTTTTATGTACAAAATACTAAATTCTCATCATACAATTTTTTACAGTATTTTGCCATTATAACTACTGAGAACATTGTAAGTCTTAGCACATATAATAGAATCTGTTTCCTTTAATAAGGAAACTCTTTTCAAGGGRAAAGAGTTCTTTTCTGAGTTCACTAGTTTATTTATTGAAAATTTCTTCAGGTAACTCGTCTCATTAGATCAGAGGGACATGATAAATCCCAGCCTTTGCCTTTGTCTGATTTACAGAAAAAGAAGAAGGTAATGAATTTTTTGGAGAAATGCATCTTCATTATTTGCTTCAAATACGCTACAGTAACTTTGTTTTCCTGCTGTGCATTAACCTTCAACAATGGAGTAAAATGCCAAGACATGTACATTTCATTAATAGGTGTGGTGATAACTGGGAGGAAAAATGAAAGCACAAAAGCATTTCCAGTTCTGGAAATCAGCCTGACAGAAGCAGATGGAACCATGTCCTCTCTCTGATAAAACTATTATCTCCAAGGTCAGGGCATTTCAGGACAGCTGCTGGAACATCTGATGAGGTGTTTACAAGGAAAATTAGAAGTACCTTGCATTGCTGTGCTGGCCCTGAGCACTTTCACAGACCTAGAAGCATTTATTTAGCAGGAATTTGTCCATGAGTGATAAAAGGGGAAACTTATCTCATCTCATGGTGGGAGGCTCAGCAGATATGCAGTATAAAAGCTCAAATAATGATGATATTCTTTGTTCATAGAATTCTCTGTGAACTCCTCTGAAATAATGGACAAGAGAATTGACACAGATCTTGGAAAGCATCAATCTGAGAAATCAAATTTCTRATTCATGTTTTCTACTTAAGCAAGTGATGAATACCATTGTTATGGGGCAAAGGGGCAGAGAATTAACTCAAAATGTTAGAAAAATTAAAATGAAGTTCCCCTTGAAGAAGATAATTAATTTCATAACTATGCTTGATCAAGGAGAAAACAGAATCATTTTGAATTTTGAAAACCTCTCTGGAGAATTCAAACAGCAAAATATTTTCTTCTTTTACTGCCTAAACCACTGTTTATCCTTTGGGGTCACTGAAATGCGAAAGAACTGCGCTGGGTAGACCCATTCAGTATCTCAATTTTGTACTTCAGCCCAGGAAATGCAAGACTCGAAGTGAAACTAATTTTGCTTCCTCTGCTTCCCTTTGCCTTGCAAGACTAATATTTTTAGTGGGTGCCAATTGGACTTAGACACCCTGGCAAAGGTTTGATCCGAGATTCAAATTCAGTCCCCAAAGAATATTAAAAGAATTGTAAACCAATACAGAATCCTCTTTAAAAGGCTCATGCAGTTTAAAACAACTTTTCTGTCTCTTCTGACTGATTTATAATTTAAATCAAGAAGGAAACAGAAGACTGGAGCATGCAGATTTCCTAGATGCAAACCAGAACATACTTGGACTTCTATGCTGTAAGGTCAGCCACCAACATAAAGATTAATTAATTAATTAAGATAGCTGAATCTTTTTAAGTAGGAAATGTGTCACAGATTTTAGAAAGCTTAAAAGTAAGAAAAATTTCTAAGCCTGAAAGAGTTAATGGGCTTTACCAGCCCATCAGTGCAAAAAATGTCTTCTTGTGGAGGAAATCAGAGGTGTGGTGCTCCTGCCCTTAGGTATCACCAATGACTCCACCTCAGGAAGCTTTATCTGGGCTGCTTTGGGCCACTGCACTTGCAACTCCTGCTTCCTCTGTAGCTTCCCATCCTTTCCCCACTGTTTTATGTGGAACTCAGCAGTTCTGGCACTTTCTGTTTAACTCTTCCCCCACAGGAACCAGCAGTGAGTGAAGTAAACAGTGTGCTCTTGTTTGCAGTGCAAAGGCGAGCCAGGCCTGGCATCTTTCAGGGAGGCTTCTCTTTGCCAAGCTGGGAGCACAGACACTCAAGCAAATACAGCTTTGGTAGTGCTGAAACTTCCCTGATTTTGGACGAGTGTGAAGCTGTAAGACCTCTGCTACACTGCACAAAGGAGCACCTCTCCACCTTTATCCCTGCAATTACTGTTTGCAGTTTGCCAGATGGTTTAAAGGTGAAAGAAATGGCCTGAAGGAGGACTCTGGCAGCTCTGTGCACACTGGAGCAGGCCTGACCCTCTACCAAAGCAGCAAATGGTGGAAGATGCCAGCATGCTGAAGATAGAGTTCAGTTTTGTCCTCCCACCTCACAGTTTGTGCCTCATTGAATTTGGCTCCAACTACCCCAAACAGTTTTTAACAGCTGGTTGCARCCCACTGCTCCTCAGAAAAATTCTGACAAACMTTCACATGCTATTTGAAATGGGTTTGGTTTGATACCAGTACTGCCACTCCTCACTTGTGATATAGCACAAACAACAACTACAAACCCAAACATCAACAAAGAAAGGTCACAGGTGTGAGAGTTTTGTTTTTTGGATCCCACCCCTCTTACAAGAGCCCTCTAGAATGAAGACATAGTTTTAATAAAATAGTCTGGCTGTATTATGGAAAGCACTTAAAACATGGGAACACTTTATCCGTTGTAGTGTCAGTTCTGCTACTTTTCAGTAGCTCTGCTACTTTTTCCTGCTTGAGTTACATCCACCGAAACCTTGTGAAAATGAAGAAAATTCTGAAGTTAATTCAGTTTTCTCACCAAAAAAGTAATTGTTTTCATGCTGCACTCACAGATCATTCCCCTACACACTCCGTATTTCCAAGTGACATTTACCATATRCAAATATCTGGTGCTATGCTGTTTTTGATTTATGCTTCTGTGCTTACTGTTCTAAGAGGCTTTAATTTGTTTCTGTTGTGCTATCTCAGACTACACATGGGATGTGAGCAAGTCTCTACCAAGTTTTGAGAGTTTTCCAAACAGATCCCTTGAGAAAATAAATGAGCATTTCTTATTAAATCTGACTACTATGTAATCGTACACTAAAGGCCTTTAACAATTCATTTGCCCAGTCATGCCTGCAGGGAAACTGTAAATCAAAAAAAGCTAGTGGCCAGGAGATTCAACTCTAGGTCCAAGATCAACGAAAAAAGAACTGTACATATGCCAAATGACATCTTCCAAGTCCCTGACACATCAAATGTTAAAAAGCCATCTTACTTTTCCACTTAAGTGTGTAATAGAAAACATTCCATTCACCGATAGATGTAAAAAAAGCACTTGCCTTAAAATAATGCAGCACTGATGTTATGTGCAGCACATTCAACACATCATGCCAAATATAACAAAAAAAAAAAGGAATTTAAGTCTACCCCTTCTAATTAAGACACAAAGACTTGCATTGTTATAAACAACTGAGCGTACCTTATTCCTACTTATTTGATCCAGGCTTGAAAGGTTATCAGAGAACTTCTGTGTTAAAAAAGTGTTCACACACTGCTGTACCCTTCCAAACAGGGTTTCCAAAAAGAAAGGAAATTTATCTGAAAAGGGATAGAGAGGAAGAGAGTGGGAAGACTTTTTTTCGTTTGGATCACAGTGCACTTGCCTGCCTTTAAACAGCTTAACTTTCATCCAACCTTAAAACCCCAGAACATTTACTTTTCCAGTGTCTCTATTCCTCAATCCTATCTGGCAGTCACGGCACCATGCCAGGGAGACGAGGAGAGCTCAGCACAATCTCAGTGTTTGAAAATTCAGACCTTCACTTCTCACACTTTGACCTACTGGRAAAAAAATCCTCTGAATTGTGAGCTGAACATTTCTAACAAGACCAGAAAAACAAAAAAAACAGGGAGCAGGAGGAGACAATTTTTCTGCATAAAGAAAACACAGGAAATTGATCCCACAAGATAAGAGAAACTAGTAAGACAGAAAAAGCACTATACAGTGATACTTCTTGGACTTTGTTGCAGGAAAAGTAGCTGCAGTCTTAATGTAGATTGAGGAATGAAAAATATAAGTTGTTTTTTATTTGCAGTAAGTTTGAACTCCCTGAAACTTTCTGTGTTTTTGGAAACAAGACTTTTGTGCTCAAAAYGTATATTTAGAAACTGAGAAATGCTGTGCATTTCTGAAAAACCTTTTGTGTTGCTCCTGAATGTATGCCTCCAAATCTGGACAAGGTGATAGAAAAACCCAGTGCGATCCTTGAATATTAATGGCAACAAAGATAATCAGAGAATCTGTTCTTGCTAGAGAGCTAGGTTTTCAGTCCAGCWCCAGGGCCCCAACCAAAACGAATGAGCAAAGCCAAAAATGCTGGGTCTGTGTAAATGATTCCACCAAAATTCTAGTAACAGCTAGCCAATTATCAGCAGAGAGTTTTACACAGTTGAAAACTAAAACATTTTTTTCTTATTAATATTCATAAATATATATAAAGCAATGACTAACATTTACTAATCCATCACAGTGGAATCTCCAATTCTGATATTCAAGATTATAATAAAACAATTGGAAAGAAAAATTTAAACCTCGAAAACCATCTCGGGATGAAAAATCTTCTGCCTACMGAGGAAGAAGTGAAGATATTGTTATCCTATTGATGCTAATATTTTCTGTGATTTAGTCATGAAATGGATAACAAACCAAAGCAAATAAGTATTTAAGAATTAAAATCATATAAGAGAAAAATAAAAAAAAAACCAGACAAAATATTATTTTTGAATTACCAGAATTATTTTTGATTTCCCAGATGTCCTTGAATTCAGGAAGCAAAGAAAAAAGAAAACACGTTTTCCAATAAACTTACACAAAGAGACGTGGGTAACAATTTTGATGGGAATTTTTATTAAGCCTGGCACCAGAATAAGAGCATAGAAAATAATAAAAGTAAWAATATAATATACTTGCAAAATAAAAGAAAAAACAATATAAAAATTCTACTGAAAACGTAGAGGGCGACATATACACAAGTAAACCAAATGAAAAATACAGCGAAGGAGGGCACGGGAAAAAAGGCTGTGACGCGCCCCGAGTACGGGGGGACCACGCTGGCCCGGGGCCAGCAGCGGGCACAAATGCCCTGGGGCTGGGGAAAAGCCCAGCCCTGCTTACAGGGTGGGCCGGGCTTCGGGAGAGCTCCGTTTCCCCCCTCGGGTGTGGAGACAAGGGCTCGCACCCTCCTTACAGGGTAGCCCCTTCTCTCCGGCAGCCAGAGGAGCACAACGGCAAAAGACCGACGAAACAAAGCAAAGACCCAGGCCCTGCTTGCAGGGAGGGTCGCCCAGCGCCAAAGCCAGCCGCGGCCCACAGAAGGCGCGCGGGCCATCGCGGCAGTAGTGCCCTTTGCCCAGAGGGCCTGTCGTGCCCCCTTCTTCGGCTCCTCGCCGCTGCTCCCTTTGCTGCCTCTTGCTTCGGCATCCCACGTGTTCTGCCAACGGGTCGATAACACGCTCAGGGCCCGAAAAGCTCCGGCTTCCGCGCCCCAGGAAGGGAACCGCCGCCCAAGGGCCCCGCACCCACATCCCCGAGCTGCCACCCACAGACAACCCCAAACCCCACCCCCACCCTCAGCTCCACAGAAGCCTCTGACTTCATCTTCGCTCACCATCTCGTGGCGTGCGACGCCGTCCCGCGACGTGCTGGGAGCCAGGCCCTCTGGGCAAATGAAGCTGGGCGTGCAAAGGCAGCGGCCAAAGAGGCTGCAACCCTGCCTACAGGGGGCTGAGGCTGCTGCCTGGACTGCAAAGGGCCCGGGCCTGCAGAGCACTGGCCCCGACTTACAGGGCTGCCCTGGTCCCCGAGGCCTCCGGAGGGCTCCTTCTCTCCGGTTCCGGGGCGCTCCCCGCTAACAAGGCGCTCGACCCACGCAGGCTGCCAGCTAATAGAGCACAAAGGCTCCCAGACCCAGAGCCTGCTTACAGGCCGGTCGACACCCGGGGGGCCAGGGARCTCGGCCGTCCCCCGTGGCAACAGGAACGACACTCAAAAGTGGGGCAGTCGAGCTCACGGCCTAACGCCGAGGGGCCGGGAGCCCAGCCCCGACGACRGGGASGGCACACGCCCGGCCCCAGAACTCCTGGCCCCGTGCCTCTAAAAGGCCGGGGCCAGGGATACCCGTCCCCAGTAKGGGGGGGTCCCACCAACCGCCCGCCAAGGGCGGGGGGCGTACGCAACCCCACTTACGGGGCCGCCCCCCGCGGCCCGGCTCTCCCAACAAGCCCCACGGAGCACAGGGCTCTGGCCTGCGCCCCAGCACAGCAGCACACACATCTGCGGGAGCCCCGGGAGCCTGGTGAGCCCTAGCGGCACACGGAGGTCACACCGGCCTAAAGCCACGCCAAAGGTGGGACCGCGCCCTGCGGCACRGCACTTCTCCGACCTGCGCCCTTGGAAGGGCCARGCACAGCTCGTTCCTGTCACCTGACTAGAGCAGCCTCCCCCGCCCTGCTTACAGGGAGCCCGGGGCTGCTCCTGGGGACAAGGGGCTCCACAAAGTCGTGTCGCATGCCCCGACCACGGGGCCGGCACGCTGGCGGGACTGGCAGCCACGCAGCGCAGGCAGAGACCCAGGGCCTGACTACAGGCGGGTCACGCTGCCCACGCTACCGCTAAGCGGCTGCGCCGCCGTCCGCTCACAGCAGGGGCGCGGCCGGAGGCTTCCCCCACCCGTGTGGTTTTCGGGGACGACCCCGCGGCTGCACAGAGCTCCTCTTTCCCTCCTGGAAAGCCTAAGCTACTCTGTCTCTAAAGGGGGCCTAAAGCACAAACTCACTCGCTCACTGACACCAACCAGGACAGGGGAACACAGGGGAGTGAAAACAGCGTCCCAGAAAAGGGAGCGAGCTCTGTGCAGCCACCGTTGTGGCGAAGCCATCCCGACAGCTGAGCGGGAGAGGAAAGCCTCAGACCCGCCCCTGCAGTGCGCGAAGGACACAGGGGCTGAGGCGCGCTGAGGCGCTCCAGGGCTGGGGTGGGGCACGGGGACAAAGGCTGTGACGCGCCCCGAGTGCGGGGGGTCACGCTGGCCCGGGGCCAGCAGCGGGCACAAATGCCTTGGGGCTGGGGAAAAGCCCAGCCCTGCTTACAGGGTGGGCCGGGCTTCGGGAGAGCTCCCTTTCCCCCCTCGGGTGTGGAGACAGGGGCTCGCACCCTCCTTACAGGGTAGCCCCTTCTCTCCGGCAGCCAGAGGAGCACAAGGGCAAAAGGCCGACGAAACAAAGCAAAGACCCAGGCCCTGCTTGCAGGGAGGGTCGCCCAGCGCCAAAGCCAGCCGCGGCCCACAGAAGGCGCGCGGGCCATCGTGGCAGTAGTGCCCTTTGCCCAGAGGGCCTGTYGTGCCCCCTCTWCGGCTCCTCGCCGCTGCTCCCTTTGCTGCCTCTTGCTTCGGCATCCCACGTGTTCTGCCAACGGGTCGATAACACGCTCAGGGCCCGAAAAGCTCCGGCTCTGCAGTTAAGGGAACTGCCCCCCTACATTCTCACACTGTGATCCTCAAAATACCCAGTCCAGGTATTAGCAACAGATATTCTTAAATATTTCTTCTCGGCATTGTGTGTAAGCATCCATCTCTCAGGTGAATCACACTTCAGTCATTTCTCTTAAATAATGCATTTTTTTTCCCACCATTATTTGTTTGAATGTATTGAACTTTTATTTAATAATTAATTTTTGCTAGCTTTAACACTASTGCTTCAATTCTGATTCAAACCATGCATTATTATATACTTCTTTTTAAAATTCTTGTCTTGTGTAGTAATGATTCTAATTTTTTTTTCTAGCCAGTACCATAACATATCCTTTACAGTTATATCCATGTATTGTGTTTGAAGAAGTGTTTGTTTTTAAAATAGAATGAGAAATATATATTTTATTTAATGTTTGTGAATAAACTTTTAGATTTTAGTTACTCAAACCCTCAACTGCGCTATTTATGATTATCCCAAATATCAAAACGAATAATATCAAACTCATGTTGAGCTCACTAATGGTAACTAAGTAATGTATTCGTACTATAATAACCAAAAAAAWTTAAAAATTCTAAAGCAATTGGAAGGGAGAAGTGTTTTTGCCATTTATTTTTAAAGCGTCCCCAAAATAATTGCACAAATAAGACATACATTTTCTGTAACTATTAGTGGAAGTGACAACACCAGAACAGAACTCAAAACCTTTTTASCAAGTTCTTATCCAAATCTACGAAAACAAATCTAACTGTAAATAAAAACCTCATATAAAAACTTGCAGTTTCAAATACAGTAATTCGTTTAGTAAAACAATTATTGTTAGAAAATCATGAAATCCAAGAAAAAAAACTGTATTTTGAACCACCAATTAATAATCCAAGTTAAAAAAGCCCCTTTACAAATAGAACCTAAGCTTCAAAAAAACAATATTAGATTTGTAGCCAACATACGTATCACCAATTATGTCCAAACTAGTCAAGAATCTATTATATAAAACACATTAAACSACTATTGTTTTTATTACAAGCTCAGAAAAATCAGTTAAGAATCAAAATATATTATTCATTTTTTTAAAAGTAGTCAGTTATTACATCCTTGACTAGAATAAGCACTAAAAATAGAAAAGCAGCCAGCAAAACAAATCATACAACACTATAGACCAGCCACTTTAAATCCAMATGCATATCAAATACCAACAACCCCACTTATAATTTCAATCAAATAAATTAATTACAAGTTGTCTTGGAAATAATAACCAAACAGCTGCAGCTCTTGACTTTTTTGCTAATCAATCCACTCAAATACAGAACACAGTATTCCTACATTAAATGGTACTAGATTATTTCTTAATAAAACAAAGTGCAAAAAATTAAATAACTCAAATAACTTTGCTCTTTGCAAATAAATAACAACAAAAAATAATGAAACAACAACCACAACAGGTTTACTCATTTACAAGTCCAAACATTGAAAAAAAACCAGAACATGTTTTCACAGTTACCTTGTAAAGTATGAACTAAAGAAATACTTTCCCCCCCTTATTTGCTTATCACGCATAATTCCTTACTTAGTGCAACTTATTCAACATGTAATCCAAGCAATACATATACAACCATGCCCACTAATCCAGAARTGGCTACAAAAAAAMCCACAAAAATCATAYCACTATTAAAAAACCCCAATTTTTAAACAAAAATTARATAAATAGTAACTAAGACTTATAAAAACAATTACTATTTTTGTCTTATTTTTGAAAAGAAAGAGAGGGAGAGGGAGATGTCTTTACTAACAAACTATGGGGTCYGTTGGTAAATAAGGCCAGATACTGATAGGTGAAAGGAGCAGTGGGAGAAACCGTAAATTCCACAGGAATTCTACTCATTGACACACACTATTACTCACTTAAAACAGTGCTAAATCCCTGGACTTAGACAAAAAACYGGAGACACAAAGARTAAAAAGGRGGRAGGGRAATGCATATTAGATGGGGGTCTGTATTAGGCGATTCAGGCAGTCAGTACCTCTCAAGTACCTCAGCCAATGGGAAAGAGAGAGGGAAATGCAGCTGGGAAGTAAAGATTAAAAGGAAACTGCATTCTGTAGCAAYTTGTGAGACGCCATGGAAATCTCCCATGGCCTCTCCCTTTATTAGAATAAAGTTACAAGMCTCCTTTATTTCCTTTTTTGATATAAAGCGTTGGTGGATTTTCCTAACAGTTTCATCTTAATTATCTCAGGTTTCCTGTAAAAAATATGACTTCCACGCCCTCAAGAGATCACCTCAAATTTTCCCACCGAAAATATCCACTACACATCCTCCAAAGATTACAGTAGCTAGGCCAAAATGTTAATTCCGCGCCCTACAGGTGACGCCAAGGAATTCCAGCATTTCTCCTATGAACTTTTTACTTTTCCCCTTGAAGTACCTGAGTTTCTTTTCCTCGYAATCTGAAACACGTGCAGCTCTGCCACGACGCTGCCTCTCCGCCCGGAGCTCCTTCAGGGCCCCTCCCACACAGTGTATATCTCCCCGCCCGGCAGCCGGGAGGGGGAA
>NW_026623321.1:0-832 GCF_030028575.1 Malurus melanocephalus | reverse complement strand
CATTCTCCACAGATTAGAAGCATTTGTTCCYATACGGCTTAACTTTACACCAAAATGTTCATTCTGTGCCTTACAGGCGAAATCGGAGAATTCCAGCCCTCCCCTATAAGCTTTTTACTCTCTCCCTCGAAATACCGGAGGTTTTCTTACTGAAACACGTGCAGCTCTGCGACGACGCTGTGCCTTCCTCCTCCGCGTCTCCGCCCCAGGCGTTGTTTCAGGGCGCCTCCCACACAGCTAATATTTCCCCACCCGGCAGCTCGCCGAGAGCGGGGACAAAGCTGGTTCGAGTTGCCACCGCAGCGGCTGAGGGGACCGGCGGGGCGGGATTTCGCCCGGCAGCTCGCCGAGAGCGGGGACAAAGCTGCTCCGAGTTCCGCCACCGCGCCTGAGGGGAGCGGCGGGGAGCGCTCCCTCACGCGCCTCCCCTCAGTGACCCTCCCGTCCCCTCAGAGCGCTGGAAAATAACGCCGTTTAAAAAAATTTTATATTTTTCATCAGTGGTTGTGTTCGCCTTTGTCCCGGGCGAAAGGAATTTAAAGTTTCTTTCCAGGGCCTTGTTACACCAGGTGAGGTTTGATGAACCTGACATCCCAACAGACTGGGAGCAGCACAGAAGATAAAGGGACACTAATGACTGTGATAAATTGATCCTCAAGAGCCAATCAGAGGTTAGAAGCCAATTAACAATTTATTAATTAAAACATTAACAAAAGAACAGATACTAACCAGATACTAGTCAAAAGCAGCGCTGGGCGGGCTAGGCGGGTGGCCTGCCGCACCTAGGACACCAGCTAGGTGGGTCGCACCCACCAACACCTAGGCACCGCGC
>NW_026623320.1:2399899-2422561 GCF_030028575.1 Malurus melanocephalus | reverse complement strand
AAAAAAAAAAAAAAGAAAAAGAAACTGAACAAAGAAAATGCAAGAAACTTAGCTTATTATCATGAGTATCTCTTTTTACCATGTTCATTCCAATTCAATCCTCTTTAGCAAACTATAGGGACAATTGCCTAATTACAAGTAATTAAAGGTTTTTCTCTATCAGAAGAGGTGACATGTGGTATCTGATTTTTAATTATGAATAAATCTTGGTCTATTCATACCTGTAGTCTCCTAATTAACTTCTAAAATATTTATGAAGGGTTTAAGAAAACGGCCCTGAATTTAATTTCATGTTTTTTTGCAGTGTTGTTAACAGAATAATGGATATTATATGGGGAACTATAARCTATTTTAATTATCCAGTTATTTGGGTATAAAACAATCCATGACTACTAAGGAAAAGAAAAATGTCKTAGAGAGCAGAACCTCAGCTGGTATAACTCAGTATTTAAGTTTATAAGCTTATTTACTTGCAAACTTCACCATAAGTGGTTTTCATGTCTGAATAATATTCTTACAGTAACTTTATAGCAAACTGGAACACAACTCATGTTTGGGTTAGATTTTTTTTGTCATCATCTAGGCACAAAAGTATCAAATAAATCATAAGTATGCCTAATAATCTATTACGTCCAAAGGTACAATCCTGTCCATAGGTACATGCTGATGGAATGCCTATAAATATGTRCACACGTGCTAGCAAATAACACAGATACTTAGAGGTTTAAAATTGGYAATCAAATGTCAAGATATTGCAGTGGATGAAGTTACCAGCAAATATTTTACTAATTAGTAGTAGAATATTATGCAATCAAGAAGAAAGGACTTATTTCCCAATCTACAGCATGCCCATACCTTACAGGTATTTTTCAAATAAGAAAATGTAAGAATGGGTGTAATGGCAGCACACATTCATTATTTGTGCAGACACACCATTTTCAGCAAGGTAAGTAAAAACATCCAGAAACAGCAATGTGTGGGAAACTATTTTACATACAAGAACTCATTTTCATATGGGTTCATTTTTACAGCAATTTTTTTGGAGACTAGGGGGAAAAAAACTCCTGGATAAATTTGATATTAGCCGAGGTTGCAGTGGGGGAAAATACATGCAGAAACACCAAGTACTGCKGAATAACATTGTTTGGTTTTGATCGACCAAATATGCATGCTCGAAAAAACATGCCATAAATAATATCTGGTGGGGGAAAAAATGATCACACTGGATACAATTGCAAGGTTTTACTTTGTGCATAAAAACACTTTTCTGAAACTGCAGAATTTTTAGTCTGACAGTGGGTACTTGCACATATAAAGCAAATGAAAGTCTGAAAGATGAATTCTCCCATTCACAAACAATCTAAAGGGGAAGTATGGAAAAAAGATTACACTGTTTAATGTATTTATATATAGCATTATAAGGGCTATGTAAGACTGTATTCTGGTTTTATAGAAATATAGCATACCAGAAAATGCTATTATATTCTCACATGAATCCACCATCATAATAAAAAATTACTTCTTTGATTTCAGGGAAATACACCTTCTACTGATTATGGAACATAAATTCACTTTACACTTTTGAAATGCATCCAAAAGAGCTGAATCACGGCAATTTTCAGTGGAAATACCAATAAACAACATGGTTTTACATGCATATGTAAAAATTAAATACTCRTTTAAGGCTAAAATGTGACTAAACCATTTTAAATAGCTTCTCCATTTCACAAACCACAAGCACCTACACAAAATTAGCCAGTGTCTAATGACTTTAAAAAACACCAAAACAATAACCATAAAACTTTAACCTCATCCTTAACCTCATCCYGCCCTACACTTACTCTTGCTACAGTTTTACATGTATTTAGTATTAGTAATTTTATTGATACTACTCTACTTCCTCCCCTGTGCCCTGATGTTACTTTACGACACTGTGGCTATTGTTGGACCTCATTCTAAACCAAATTCACTGTCATGGTATCAAACAATGAATAATGCAACTCTAAACTTGTACGAACAGCACTGATATTCTCCATGCTCATCTCCCAACTCCTGCACCATGGTTTAGGTGCAAATGACTGAAAGATCAGTTTGCAAGCTTGGCTTTACACCACGTAGTTATTTCTATTGATCCCCTGGAAATTATTTGCAGCAGTTAACAACAAGCATTTGACTGGCAAATTTATTCAAGTCTGGGATCTCAGCAGATTAATTAATGAAGGGGGAGTGAAGAAGTGGTGGGAGAGGCCAGAGGGAAGATGGGGAACCATCTCCTTTCCACCTTCACAAACAATGTGTGCTGAAGCTCAGGTATGGAAGACAAATGAACAGTTAACTTCTGTATGGTGTTGCAATACACAGTGACACAAAGCTGCTGGCTCCAGCATAAAGGATCTGCTTGTTTTAACAGACATCAGTGTAGAAGCAGGATCAAATGCCAAACATTGCAAATCCCTTTCACAGCTCCCCAGTATTGCTTTCTGGAAAGTTTAGRTGAGCAATTGTTAATGACATGTACAAGGTTTTCTGGGATTGGGCTCTCTACTTGCAAATCACCAAGGCAAGAGATTATGGGGAACATCTGATGGAGAACTTGAGTGCTTTAGGAACATGTCATGGAAAGTTGCAAGCACACTTGGCGGTGCCATTTGAGGATTCCACTAAACATGAAACAGAGCTCGATTAAAGACAAATGAGAGCGTGGCACCAGCTCAGGATTGTTTACTGTATGCTAGTGATGTATGCAACACTCAAAGAAGCTTTGTGTTGCATGTGTGAGTAAATGCAACTCAAAGCCAAGATAGTATTTTACATGTAGATTATTAATATACATACTAGAATTAAGTTAATATAAAGTTTCATATATAAAAAGGAACTTCCATGTACATACATATGTGCATCTGTATGTGTACATATGTGTATATGTCTCCATATGTACGTGTGTCTCCATTTGCGTGCACATAACAGCAAACAAAAAGATCTTCTGCAGACACATGAATTTTCAAACCAGAATGTGCCGTTTGTTTGGGCGTGCATATATAATCTTTGCTTGCTGGTAACTGTAGTTAAATTAGAAGCATTTCTAAGGCTGTTACATTTTTTAAGGACCATTAGTCCTTCCGGAGATCATGTTATGTGAATAACGAATGTATCAGTCATACTGCAATGGATAAACTGAACCACAWACATAAACTTTTAAAGCCTTGCTGTTTCTCTCTGAAGGAACTTTAATCTGCGCTTTGCCAGTCTGTGCGCTTATTCCCGGCTGTCGAGTAATGTGCCGAGCTTGTTTCAAGGGTTTACACTTGCAACCTAAAAAAAAAAAAAAAAAAAAAAAAAAAAAAAAAAAAAAAAAAAAAAAAAAAAAAAAAAAAAAAAAAAAAAAAAAAAAAAAAAAAAGATACAAAAGGTTAAGCAGAGCAGCCGGCATCTGCACACTAATGACATGATTGTTATGATAGGTGTTTGCTTTACCCTGGAGTGGTAACATTATAATTCATCCACTGCTGAATGAGTGGGGACAATTAATGCAGTCAATGTGTCCCACGTGTTCCCTGCAGCATTAACAAGGCAGCTCCAGGCCCCTCGGCATACACGGGGCTGAAAATTGAGCCGGCTCTCCCGTTGAATGTGATCCTGATTACCTCCGCGGGGGCCACCTGCTGCTTCGTGCCTGCCGGTTCTGTGCGCTGGCCGCCTCTACCCGCGGGGYCCCGGGGGAGCGTGGCCCGGGGCCGCGGGCAGCTGACACCAATCTGTCGAGCGGGRCAGCGACAATCGGGCCCCACGTGCCCGGCAGCGACACGCTGCTCTTGGCCACACCGAGCCTCCACGGGCGGGCCGGGACCGGGGCCGGGGCAGGGCAGGGCGCTGCTCCCGCCGCTGCTCTGTGAGGGGGACCGAGCGCCGCTGCTCTGTGAGGGGGACCGAGCGCCGCTGCTCTGTGAGGGGGACCGAGCGCCGCTGCTCTGTGAGGGGGACCGAGCGCCGCTGCTTTGTGAGGGGGACCGAGCGTCGCTGCCGCCCGCGGGTGCGTGTCGCGCTGGGCCTGCCCGCGCTGGCATGCCGGAGCTGCTGGAGCTGCTGTGATGCCGGAGCTCCTGGGATGCCGGAGCCGCCGGGATGCTGCGGCATTTTGCTGGCGTTCCAAACGCCCAGCGGTTGTGGGCCTGAAAATGCCTGGCCCCTATGTACAGTGGGAGACAGCTGCTTGTGTCCCGAAGTCTATCTATGTCCAGTGAAAAGTTTTCCTGCAGTTGTCGCAGTGCTCCTAAAGCAAGCCCATGAAGCGACAGGAAAGCCRGTTTCCGTCTGTGGGTCAGCAAGTGGCAGGCCCTCAGCGCCCATGGCATGCTCAGATGCTGACAGGTGAGGGGCTGGTGCTTTTCACCTGCTCATCCCATCCCCGGTGAMAGCAGGAGGGTTCCTGCGAGGCTGGGCTCAGCTCTGCACTTCTGTGCCACCACAGCTGTGCTAGGAGGGCACTGTGCAGCACTGTCCAGGATCCACGCAAAAATAGGAGGAGTAGAGAGAGAGGTGAAAGAGCTGAGTGGTGCCAGGTGAGCACTGATGTGGATCAGATCCTAGGTCCTGCAGGGTGAAACACAGGTTTCATTATTCTGTAGTGTGAGGTTCTTGCACAGGAAGTTTGGAGGGGTTTAGYAATCTGCTTTCCTTTGCCCTCTGCTAAGTGAAGGGCATTTGCTTCATGAATATTCCATTACCCTGCTGTTCGCTGCAAGCCCTCAACCAATTTTGAAAATAAACAAGTGTACACACTTCTAGGCAACAACATCCAGGCCTTCCTTTCTTTTTTTTTTTTTTTTCCTCTCCTCTAAATAGTAAAAAATGGCAGATGTTTTCTGCGTGTAATCTCTTAAATCTCACACACAGTATGAAAGTGTACTGCAGATAGATCCCAAGGAACTATCATCTCCTCATGCCAGGCTATTAATCTTCAGTTTACTGATTTAAATTATTTTAAGAAACTCACTCCTTCCTTAAAGCTTTCCAAGGGCCTCAAAACTCCTTTCAAAAGTATTTTTGTATTCCTGGAGAATATGCCACCAATCAACATTATGAGTCTGAGCTCCTATGACTACCTGTGTTACTGCACAAGCCAGCTGGAACCTGGCCAGAATCATTTTCTCTATTTGTAGACCACACAGACAAGCTCACACATAAGAAATAGAGAAATTTCTATGTATTATTCATATTAATTATTTGTATTCAACTGAGGCTGGACTCATTGTGGTATGTATTTTAACAGATGTGTCATTTGTATAAATGTGCAAGAAGTGGGATTTCAGTTCTGGAGGGATATTTGTGTTTCCAGACCTTGCTTTTCATACAAGATGGGCACTAAAATCTACCTAAAATAACAGCAGAAAAAAATATAACCAATATTTTGGCTTCCCCCCCCCGCCCCGTTCTGCACATCTAGACCACTTTCAAATCTGGATTTTAATCTAATATTTAGCTGATTCATCCGTTCTAATTATGAGTTGGGGTGTCTGAGTTTGCAATCTTAGACTTCTGTGTCTTGTCATTTCTCAAGATAACGGAGATAAGATGACTTGCCTCAGGGAGAGAGCTGGAAGATAGGTCTGATGTTATCTCAGAGGACTCAGATAATGGCATGTCTGTGTATTTGTAGGTAGATAGAAGAATGTTTGGAGGAAATTATCTAAAAAAAGTAATAGGGTGACACCATTCAAAATTTGGAGTGTAAGAGGTACAAGGAAAGGAAGATGATTCTTCCACAAGTAATGAAATTGGTAAGTAAAATACAAGCTTTCAAAAAATAAGCCCTTTTTGTTTTGCTTTTGCTGTCAATGGAATTATATTTTTTATGGGGAAAAAGCCCCCAGTCTTTTAAAGGAAACAAAACTGTGCTTTGAGAATTGTCACTCATTAAAAGTATCTCTCAACTGGTTCCAAAAGGCAAGAAAACTCAAATGTCCTAACTCCCAGACGAGAGCCCACCCACCGAGTTATTTGCCTCCCCAGAGGAAACTGATTATTTTGATGCCATGAAAATAATATTAGTGCACAAAATTCAGATTCCTAGGGATATTAGCATCTTTTCAGTCCTGAATTAATGAACAAATTTAGTTCAGAGTTGCAGCGAGCAATTTTTTTTACTCTGTGATAACCAATTCAAAATGAATTTATCAGCTTTTATCTGAAAATACCCAAATTAGAGATTTTAGCAAAGAAACCTGAAAGCTGCAGCCACTGAACTTTGAGCTAGAAGCAATGCTTACTAACTCCAGGCTGTAAATAATTCCCTTTCTCTAAGGACTGGATAAAAAGTTAGACACACAGTGCTGTGTGATCAATTGATTTTACCTGCAGCTGATCTGGTCAGGAGGACCAGAAGAAAGGCTATGGCAGCACAGCCAGTGAATAAACTGCTGGCTCGACCCAGGGTGTAACCAGTTTGTTCTGAAAAATATACCRTCATAAATATGGCCTAGTGTACTGCAAACTACTGCAGAGGCTTTCCTCAGGGCTCTATTCAAACTTCTCTGTCTAGAAAATAGAAAATACAGTGTGAATAGCATTCAGACCTTTATATTGAATCAARCCCAATGGCATTTGAGATTTTCTCCAAGGTGAGTCAATTCATACTCATTTCAGCAGGAGTATAGTTGAGTGGAAAAGTGCTCAGCCCCAAAAGTTATGTSAAGTCACGTTTATGCTGTTAATGTAGGCCTAGCAGGTCCTAGGAAATGGGAATCTCAAAGTTTCRACAGGTTCCTTACTTCAGTTTTTAGTAAATTTTGTGTATGTGTCCCACAGATTTTTTACTAAATCTACTCGAGGTCCTGGCTCAAATTTGAAAGGCTTTTTTATCTCTTTTTCCTTGTAAACATAGCTTCCTCCGKTTTCATGCATATTGAAACCCCTACCTGAATCTTACAGAGAGTATCAATTTGGAGTCAAAACACTAAGATCAGGAATTGCTTTCATGCTYCTCAGCTTCACTTCCTGGAGGGCCCAGTTTGTGGAGTAAAACCTTTGYTGACAATTTTTTGTCAGCAATTGGATTCTTCCCCGCCTGGTTACACAAGACACCCGTACTGAGGTAACCTTTGTCAGCCAGGCACAGCCCTGCCTCCATAATGCCCATTTGATAAATTATACATGGGTGCCTAATGTACTCTCATAAATGATTATAGGCTCTTTTAGCCCTGTGCTTTATGGCGATGTGTCATGSCACAGAAGCAGACAGTATATTGTCCCAGAAGATGCCATGGATTCTGAGATGGCATTGCAAACTCTACCAGTAAAAAATAACAAATTGAGAGCTCTAAAAGTAGAATACTTGACAACGCCTCCCTTAATTGAAGAAAACGTTCCTAATGAAAGCGAATTGTTGCAGCAATCGGTGCTTTGGTGAGCGAGAGACAGGGTTTGATTTAGGATCCCCTCTGGCTCTCTTGTTCCCCAAGCAATCAGGAGGAGCTTTGAGTGCTGAGCCCCTGGGGAAAGGCAAGCCTTACATCACTTGCCAACCACGCCTCGTGTGATTAAGGGAAGAGGTAGAAGCCTTGGAAAGGATTTTCGTCCAGTCCTTTTCACGAGGAGGAAGCTGAATAATATCTTCAAACTGTGGCCTTAAAATGTATCTAGAAAGGTGGGATGAAGAAGGGTCAGTGGAATCGAATACCTGAAAGATGCAGTAGCCACATCCTGTCCCAGGGACAAAATGCAGTGAGAAAATTTAGGACCGCTTCAAATGGGTCTGCTTTTTGTCTCAAGATTAACATTAATCATTTAGGATGCTGCTCTCCAACATAGGTTACAGCTATACCTAGAAGGGGCTGTAGGACAAYATTCAGAAAAAGGTACTACTCAGTGTCAGAAGGGCTGCCACGACTGCACCCATGGACTCTGAAGTTTTCTTTCTCCACCAGAGTGCAAAAATGATGGCACTCACAAAGGAATCACATTTAATTTTAAAAGTCKTAAATTGTCTGAAATTCACAAGATGATGGATATATGCATTTAAGATGTTCTCATACCTTAGGATTTAGAAGTCTTTTTCTTTTAAAGGATTTTTAACATTTTACATCAGAGGCACATTGATTTTCATCCAATTTTTCAGAAACACACTTAAGCTGTACAGCAGAACTTCAAGGCTGGTGTGGCCTTAAGGTTAGGATCTGTAGCAMAACACTTGGCTGAAAGTTTGCCACGCATTTTAGTGGACAACTACTTTTCCCTTTTGGTTTTTTTTTTGTTTTTTAAAGTATTACTTCAAGGGATATTTTTTTTCTTATACAAAGAAATAATTTGATTTATAGGAGAAATTTTACAGTTTTACAGAAGAAGATTAACTTTTCAAGGTAAAAAGTAAAACTTCTTTGCTTTTTTCCTGCCTACCTTTACTACAGTGCCAAATCAGCTCTAGGAAAGAGTTTGCCAGTCTAACCTAAAGATTTACTGCTGTGGATCTAGAGCCATAGTGTAAATGACATTATACTCAGGAAAATATTTCTCATGAAACCAGAAATGCAATGTTTGAGAGGCTGGAAAAGTTTTTACAGAGAAAAGTTAAGAAATCTCATGTTCTTACATCTTAGTCTGCTGTAGAGATTTTGGGGATTCTCTTTTAATACACTGYGTCAGTCGAATGCTAGCTGACTGTGTACCTTGACTAAGAGAGTCATTTTCTTTCTAAGTACCTTTCTAAGAGAGTCTGTGAAATGACTGTGATCTTTATTTTTAAGAAACTYCAGTGCCTTAAAACTTGAGTGGCAGATGCTACCTTAGGGTAGATATCAGTGGATATCTGATTTGTGAAATACTCTTTGGGTTGGTTGTGTGTTATAGTGCCATAGCGTCTCTCATCAGCCAATGGTGCTTTTTAGTAGGARGAGATGTACAAAGCTCAGTCATTAGAAATGGCATCATTGCCAAGACAAGGTCATGTGGTAAATGTGGAAATTCATAAAGTAGCAACTAACAACRATATATGGATAGTTAGGAAATATTATATCTGAAGATTTTTAGGCCGCTATGCAAGAAGTAAGCACTGATCATCTATTTCTACTTTTGAAAACAAAGAAACTGAGATCCAGGAAGAAGTGACTTATGTAAACCCAGTGATGACAAATGCCATGACATTTGTTGTCTGTCTTCTGTGGATTAGCCAATGCAAGTAGTCGGCAGTCAATTGACAGGGAAAAAAATGCTCGAATAAAAGGAATAATTTTATCCAAAATAATTGTACCAGGGGTACCAGACAGATAACCTTGTCCATGGGGTCAGCCCTGCCCGAATGCAAACTGTGTGGATGGAGACAAAGAGAGGGGAAGAATGCTTGGCCATCAGACCAGCWCATACACATACAGACAAAATCCAAGGCCAGGCTACCTCTGGCAAATATCTGGCAAAGCCAAGGGAGAGATTAGAAATGGGCAGTGACCAACATCGRTTATATTTTAAGTTTTCATCAGGTTAAATCTATCAAGAGTTGGCACAGTGACATTGAAAACAGGATTTCTCTTTGGTGTTTTTATTTTGTTGGTTTGGTTTTGGGGTTTTGGGGTTTTTCTTTTTCCCAAAGGGGGAAATTAGGCTCAGTGACCTCAGATAGCTCCCTTTGACATTAGATCCTTCCACTGACTTGAAAAGAAATTGTATTGAGCCCAAAAAGTCCAGAAATGAAAGAGTGCCTGCAAAAAAAAAAAAAAAATCAATTTCCTGAAATAGAAAAGGGTAACAATTAGAGAAGGTTGCTTGGCCATCTTCTGAAAGATGGTGTATGAAGAGCAGATTCTCTCACTGTTTACAAATACACCGTATTTTATAAGATTATAAAACATAGGCCTGAAGTGAGACTTCCGTGGTTCAGTCACAGCTTTCTTTAGCCTGAACAATAACTACAAGATACTTGGTCAGATTAAAGTGATTTACAGAAGTTCTGAAGATCTGATCCACTGTACCTGTAGGGAAGTTGCTTTTTGTGACTACAGCTCCTCTGTGGCCTGTTTTACCAGCATTTACAGGCATCATGGCAGCTGAAATTTCATTTGCTAGTGTGTTTATGTTCAGAAACAACTGCCCAGGCAATCAAGCACCAGTAGCTTCATCCAACAGTGTTTGTTTCTGCTCATGATTACATTCTGGTTTATATTTTTTTCATATTTACTCACAAAAAACACTGATGATTTTTGCTAATTTATTGTCCTGAGAGTAGTATCTTTGTACRGCAGAAAGGACTCAGTTATCTTATCCTCATCGAAGCTGATACACCTCAAGGGACCCAACATTCATACAGCTGCTTCAGACTAGCAATGAGTAAAGGAACATCACCAGAGTGGGATTTACAGCTTCCTCTGACCACTGTTAAGTACCAGTTCAACAAATCTAAGTTACAGTCATGGGTAGGAGGCAGCTAGAAGGATGGGAAGCTGGTTGGAAAAGGCTGAACATCTCCTTTTGCTGTCATGATGCTGTAGTGCTGCAGTACACAAGCACATGGGTGCAAAAAAAGAGATATAGCAAGAAACATGCTGGTCTGCAAGGAAATTCAGAACAAAAAAAACCATCTGAAACTGCTAAAGAAATAAGACAACATCGTGCCAAACTTTCTGCTGTGTGCTTGCAGCTTTATAACATTTAACTTTTTGAAAAATTTTAGAATTCAATTACTTTATTTCTTAAATATGTTTCAGAGCCTTAACACATCTAATAACAGTGGATCAATAGGCTCATTGCCCTACAGTGCATCACAGCACCAGCAAATACCTATGTTATGAAAGTAAGTGAATTTACTGGAGTGTAAACCCCCAGTGAGTTGTCTGTAATCAGCCAGCAGGCCTTCAGGGCAAGAGAATTAATGTATTTTAATATTTTAGGTTATCTTCCATATGGCATAATGCTATACCCCATCTGTATGTGTGAGTGTGCAAACAAAATGCAGGAGGGTTTTTTTTCAGAAATAATTTTCCCTTAGTGGAAGCTCACCTGCCTTCTAATGTCTTTTATTATCTATCCTTCAAACAAACTCAGACCAAAACTTGGAAGAGTCTACACATTGCATTAATGTCTGTAGAGCGGAATTAAATTATTTCAGATTTTTTTCTCTTTACAATGTTGAACTGCCTGTCCTATTCTATTTTAAAGGAGTCGGACATTTAAAAAACAAGGCATCCTTCAAAGAGACTTCTTTGTGGRACCTACCACTGAATCACAAAACAGCATGTTCAAGGTTTCATATAATCATTGTCACATAAGTGTTCTGAGAAAGTTTACCTCTTGTGGTATCCCTTTGTGGACATAATGACGGAGCAGCCATTGGCCACAGGGTGTTTCGTTGACTTAACAGGCTCAGAAAGACAGCTCTTGGTAAGAGCAGGTAAAAGGTGATGCCAAAAGAGAAAAACACCTGCACATTCAGATTTACACAGGCATTTATACTGGTTCCCATGGAGCATTAATAATTTTTAATAACTCTTCAGAACAGCTGTGGGGAGGCAACAAAGAGGAGCAAGCATTCCTTGCTGAATCCTCGTGTCCTGATCAATAGTCAGGATTTCACCTCCTTTGGTGCCCTGTTCTTAGCTCATGCAGACCTGATGTGCAGTAAGGTCAGCAGTAGAGGTGTCAATGACAGCTCTGGCAAGCAACTACATAGCTTTCCCAAACTTGGCTGCATCAGGTCTAGTGAATCTCCTGTCAGAAACTCAAATGAAGTAATTTTGGCATCATCATTAGATAATGTCCACTATTAAAAAATGTAGATTGGTAAGGATTTAAATTCAGGATTACTTCACAAGTTGTACAAACTAGGACAGCAACTCCCTGGGTTTGTGCCTGCAGTAAAATATTTTTAAAAGAGAAGCTTTTAAAGTTAGAGAAAATGCAACACCATCAGTACTGCCACAGATTCAGTAAGAGAGAGTACAGCCTGACGATCGCACATTAGCTGTCATGTGCCTTTGTAATAGAGGTATTTACTACTTCAAGAAAAAATAAACGGCACTATTTRTTTGATCTCTGTATCAGAGAAGAAACAAACTGCAGAGACTTAAAAAGTGGCATTGTTAACTAGCACTGTTGGATAAATTCTTTTATCAAAAAAGAAAGGAACTTTAAAAACAAGTTACATAATAGACCACCTTTTGCAGCATGTTTTCTTCTGAATCCTGAAATTAATAATGCATTTTTGATATTGTAATAAACTCATTGAAGCACTGCTGTTGTGAACAGGAGGGTGGAATTTACGGAAGAAAACTCCCTTTCTGGAGACATGCTGTCCAGGTGAGTAGTATTTAGTTTGTTTGTTAGTTTTTTTTTTTTGTAGTCGTGTGGGAAAATGCATTTTGTTGAACTGTTGGCAGCTGAAGAAGTTAAATTCACAGATGCAAGTATACTGTTAGGAAAACAGAGACTGTGAAGGGCTTCCGTGGAATCCCAATAGCACCACATGGCATGACAAGCATTTGTGTGCACACCCTGGTGCAGCACACCYCATTTTTCAGGTTGTCCCATGGTGGTACAACCTGCACTGCCTCTGCTCCTGCTCTGTGTGAGCAGTTACCCGCAGCCCAARGATGAAAGTCATCCACAGCCACAGATTTTGCAGAGCTGGAGGCCRAAGAGTTTGGTGACAAGTGGGAAGCAAATAAAAGCCAGAATGTTGTTGCAGAACAGGAGGTATTCAAATCAGAAGAGAATTTTTACAGAATTTTGGGGAAGAAATCAGAGGAACTTAACATACCAAATGGTTGAGCCCTGTCACCTAATCATACTCCTACATCATCCCTACCCATGTTGATTTAGGCCATGTCCTCGGCATTCCTCAAAGCCTAGAACCAGTCTTTCACCCTGTTGCTGTATATTTTTTCACAGACCTCCTTGAAGTAATTTTTCAAAGTCCTCATTTTGGGTGGTTGCCTAATGAAATGGGTTATGTATTCATGTTATTCATTTATGTATGTCTGTTTCATACTATTCCTGATCCTTTCTTCTTAATGTAACCTCTAGTTTTAATGGTCAAATCCAATAGTTATGCTAACATTTTCCACAACCAAAATAAGCTAATCAAAATAACCTAAGAGAGGGGGATTTTTTTAACCAACATTTTTTTCAGACTAATGTCACTGGCTTCTTTCCCACATATCCCATCATTTATACTTCTCTAGGTTTCGTTGATTTTCTACATCTAAGGAAAAGTGTAACAGAGAGAAAAAAACCATAAAGCAGTGTAATGGCACAAAAATATAATTTGAATCCTAGTGCATGGCAAGTTCATGCTAGGATCAAAATTATYGGTTAAATTTGCAGTTTCCTCAAAGCAGATCCCAACCCACTGCTACATTTACATTTGATCAGTTTTTAAGTGTGCAAACTATTAAAAAAAAGGGGTTCCTTACAAAGACTAATGATGCAGATCACAGTTTTTTTCATTAACTTTCTCACAGCTTGACACTGACAGTTTAGCTGGGCTGGTTTTTGGTGTGGCTTGAAAACTTGCCTTTAATTTTGCCTATTTCTTGGACTAGAAATGTTGTATGTTGGGATCTATTTCAAATAAACAGGTTTAGTTCTGGAAGCTGATGATYATCCTATCCCTATTGATACACAGCACTCTGAGACAGCTCTGTCTTAGAGCATGAATATTCCCCTCAGTGTGAGTTTTCCTTTGAACATATAATTGTATCTATTTATACAGCAATTCTAATACAATCTTTCATAACAAATGCATGTGCTGTCTATATATGCACACACACATGTTTTTTGTCTCTAACTGGACTGTCTTCAGAATTTCACTTCCATGGATCCAGAGATCAACAGGTAAAAGAATATCTATCTATTTCTCTTTAAAGAAACTTTGACCATGTCATCAGTTTGAAAATACACTATGTCAAATAATTGATAATGAATATGTATATTGGGAACTGAAAAACAAACTGGTTTCATGGAAATTCTAAAGTAAACTGAGATTAGAATTAGAAATTAGAAAGTGATCCAAGAAGTAAAACTGAGCAATCTGCTGCTAAATACTAAGGATTTCCTCTGCACTGTATATTAATTAGTRTTCATTAATTTGTATTCACAACTTCTCTACAGGATGTGTACTTCATTTTTAGACAAATTGAGGCAGTGAAAGTGCCTTTAGAAAATTGAGGCAGACAAGTTAATAAGATTTAACCCTGAAAAAAAAAAAAAAAGAAGAAAGCAATACTCAAATACAGATTCCAGTTCAAGGGTTGCTGACATAGCCATCATCGTGTCTAGGTCAGTGTAAGTGAAGTGGAACAGTCCTGTCTTAACGCAAAAGCAGCAGGAGAACTGCTACAGGAGTACAGACTGCAAGCTCCATAGGAAAAATAGATCTCTCTTTCCACTGAAAGAGTATGAAACCAGGGTGGAAGTAATGTGTCTGGCTCTCTTTTTAGTCTAGTTTTTGCCTGCCTTCTACACAAATCTCATATTACCTCCTTTTTCTGATTGTAAAAGGAAGGGCAGCTACACTTGCTGTTATGGTTAAGATTTTTTCATATTTTTTGTCACCAGCACCTGCTTGTTCCGTGGCCTGAAGTAAGGTGGGCCTTGGTGGGATTTTCAAGAGGGCCATATTTTATAAATTTCTTTAGAAATCTGRTGATATAAACCAACATACAGTTCACTGAATCACACATATCTTGCCAGTTCAGGTAMTTACCGAGATCCTACAAGGAAACTAATTTTCATGTTTTAGGAATTAAGTGCTAGAAATGGTTAAACACTTTAGATGAAATGGTTTCCCATCTGCAAAGGCATTTTTGTCAGATTCAAAGCATTTTACAGAGATGAGGCAAAGTGTATGACATTTCCTACAACTGAAAGTCAAACTAAATTGGATTGAACTTATCTCATTAAAGTAGATGGTATTTCATACAAATAAAGGGAAAAGTATAACTTTAGTGTTTTATTTTGAAAAAAATATTACATATTCAATAATACAAAAAGCTAGACTACAAACATAATTATGTTGCAATATTAAAAAGCAACCTGAAAACGTAATATGTTGGTGCTTCCAAATTGAAATTTTAGTTTTATGAGAAATWTTGAATCTGTATTTTGATTTGATATAAAAAATAAACTTCAGAGTTTCCTAAGCAAAGGGAATTTTTATTTTTTTGTAAGCAATTCTAATAAGATCTCTGAAAATCTGGCACTTAAAGCTGGCTTAGCTCTGTTGGCTTTCATGCTCTTTGTAATATTCCTACAGACTTCAAAGGAATCAATTAGCTTAATGCTAAGGATTTTTAAAAATCTCATTCTCTTTCTGTTCACAATCTGTATAATGGGGAAGTGATTAGAATATCTATACTACAGAGGTAGTCTGAAGTTTTAATTAAGTTCTAGAAATTAATTCAGGATCCTGAGATGGGAGAAATTGAAAGAAATAACATCCTCATGTGCTCTGGAGCCTCTGGCTGCAGACTATGAAGCTGTAGCCACTTTTACCACTTCAAAATATGGAACTTTTAACTCCCAACAGAATGATCTGGAGCTGAATGCCTCTAAGTTGGGAAATGTGGAAAAAGCTTTGTGTATTTAGAAAAATCTTTACTCATATTTTGTGATGTGATGTCCAGTAGTCTCAGTCTTCAATCTTTAATATTATTCCTCACTAGGATTCTTTTTGTCAGACACTTGTATATGTTCCTCTGACTGCTCACTCTTCTTTCCATCTCATCAGAATTCCTCATTTCAATAACAACACAGACATTTTTATGATAGGTTTTTGGGATCTTTTATTATTTCCTTGAGAAATACTATTTCTGTCTGAGCATGGTCAAGACTTGCCGTCTGCATACGTCTGGATATTGATGTGCATCCTGGTACACTTCTCTTTAGAAGAAAAATTATTTAAATGTTTCCCTTTTCCACTATGCAATGTCAGCCTCTTTAAAATCTCTTGAGTGCAAAAGCCCTGTGTGATTGGAAAGTGGCTGCTACTCCTCCTTTGCTGATCCTTCTGAGCACACTGGAGGTGGCACACATCCTCCTGCTTTTGTGAGGACATCACTCCATCAGCAGGTTTTCAGTCAGAGTGAACATGTGAACATGTTACCATGATCCACAGGTAAATTAAATGAGGTGGGTTGTGTCTAGAAACTGAAAGCACAAAGCTACATGGTGAGAACACTGAGAAACACCTTCATAGCCATCCTCAGCTTGACAGGTTTGGAAAGCTTCTGGACAATCTGGTTTATTACTCGTAATGCACAAGGCTAGACAACTAATGTTTTCCTTTCCAGTGGATTTTGATACTTACTCTGCTTCCACCCTGAACCTGACACTGAAACTATCCTTTCTGATCAAAGATATTTCTGGAACTGCCCTAACCTCAGAGCTCAGCTGTGGGGTTTTTGCCTCCAGGCACATTTCCGTCCCTGATGGTAAAGTAACTATCACAAACAGCATCTCAGAAAACACTGCCCCTTACAGCATCCCCACTTCAGATAATACCTCTAATCATAGCCTTTTACTGCCAGATGGGGCCAGTGAGACTTAGCAGCAGGAGCATGGGCAGGACCCCGGGGCAGGGTGTGATGGGCAAAGCTAACACACAGCTGCAGCAGTGCCACAAAGCAGAGGAGTGTGGGCCACCTCACCAGGTGTTAATGGGCTACCAAGGGGTCATAACTTCTGCTTAAAACCCTCCCTTGCTTCTTTGGTTAATCTGCATCTCCAGTATTTTTGTGCTCAAGCAATTTAGAAAACCAATCTGCTTTAAATGGATTGGACTGGTCAGGGTAGGAAGWGCAAGGCATAGTATCACAAAAATACCATGAAACGTTGAACTTTAAAATAAATGTTGGCCACTTAGATCGTCCAAAATCTAGCAGTTTTCTACCCATATAATACACTGTGAGAGAAAAAAAAAAAAAAAAAAAAAAAAAAAAAAAAAAAAAAAAAAAAAGGTAGTGATTGGTTTAGTTATATTCTGAATAAATGGCATCTAAAAATTTTCAAATTTAGAAGTGGAAAATAGAAAAATGTCATCCAGAGGACTATTTTCATCTTGTTCTTCCAGGGTATTTAGTTCCTGTGAAAACAAAACAATACTCTTAAAAACAGAAGAATGGGTACCACTTTAGAAATGCACCAACCGTAAAATATCAAGTTCCTTGTGCTTCTGAGTAAAAAATGCCTAATGTGACTGGCTTTCCAATATTATTGTTTTCATTTGCCCCAAACTGCTGTGTCACAGTTTCACACACAAAGTGGMTGCATTGAGGAGATGGTAAAATAGTCCCTCCTCAAAAGGCTTCTGCAGTGTTGGTTGGTTTACAGCGATAAACTGTTGTGGTTTATGATTCACCAAGGYGAAAGCATGCAACAAATATCAGATCCCTCCATGGCTCAAGATTTTTTTTTTTTTCCTCACAAAATGAAACCTTTTCATGATTCTGCAGCTCTGCCTACACAATGTAAATAGATGCTAAGATGAAGCAACAAGTTTCTTTGAGCTGCATTTCACTGCTGTGATGTCATGATGACATGACTTCACTCAGTCTTTACTCTGCAGGTACCTCTCTTTCTTTTTTGCATGATGCTTAGTTACTGTCTCCAGAATGGGGATGACAAAATTAAAATTTTCAGCCTAAACAATTTAACCAAAAGCAGCTATTCAAAATGTAAAGAGTGGATCTCCTGTTCGTACAATATAACTGGGAAAACTTTGAAATTTGTCCTGTCTGTTCCCTCCCTTCTTTCTTTCCCCAACAATCTCCCAACCAAACATTTATGGTTATTCAGTTGACAGCCAATAAATAGCGAAGTGTTTGGGGGAAATCTGTAGGTTTTTTGGAAAGAAACCTATAAAAGAAAGAGACGCAGGGAGARAGAGGAGGAGAGAGGCCGTAATCTGTACACCATCTGTTGCCTAGTGCAATTCATGCTGACACAGGGCTTTTTGACATTTTATACCTCGAATGCAAGCACATAGATCATTTCTACCTTGTACTTTTCCCGTCTCATTATCGGAATTTATTCCCTCGCTTTGTTGTTGGTGGAGTCCCTATTCTAATTGTTTCTTACATGTGCTGTAAATCTGTCCTCCAATCAGTAAAGCCCTGGAACATGAAACTGAGACCTAGCAATTTCCTTTGCTTACCAGTGCATCTGCTGGAGCGTAGTGTTGAAATAAAATGAAACATGTTTGCACTCTTTTTCTATCATACTGTAATGCGCCTTTCATTTCGCTCAAGGAATTTTTAATATTCAAGCCATACCCTGTGCATGAAGTCATTTCCCTTCGATATAATTGTAATGGTAATACTCATGGCCTAACTGGCAGTGGCACAGCTGGCTGCTTGCCACAGCTGAGCCTCGGTCTCAAAGACTTTAATTCTGTCATGCCTCATCTGGTTTTATGTACTCTTTTGTAGTTAGTTCACAAATTTATTCTAGGGTATCCATTGAGATGGGCAGGCCATTGACTTTTCTCTAAAGATAGCGCACTAAACTAATGAAGGGCACCAAATATGTGCATTGATAACCTGTGTGCATACTGAATAGAAATCAGATTATAAGTCAATGTGCCTGTGTGGTCAGGACTTATTGACAGATGCTTAGACCCTGATTGTGCAAAGATTTAGTGGCGGTGAATAAAGGTAAGCATCGGCAAAAGTCTTGCCTCATCACTGCCTGCAGGATCTGCTGCCACAAGTAGCGAGTGGYACAGGGTCTGCACAGGCTGCATTAGCAGCTTGTTACCCCACAGGGCTATTTAATGGATTAACAGCTGTGGGTTTTTTGCAGGTTTTAATTAACTGAGTCTTTCTGCAAAATTGTGGTGCAGCTTCAGTCCCAAGGAACTTTTAAAGTATCTCTTCGGGTTTGTTTCCACTTACAAGGTCAGAAAAAAATTTCTTCAGCCTAAGCTACCATATCCTGATGCTTTATACACCTACCATTCCTCTTTCCCTGCATCTATYACTGGGCCCAAAATTGCTGCCCCCAAAGTAAGGTTCTGTGTTTATCTTTCTGATTTCATCCCTTGCTGCTTTCACTAAGGCCTTCCATCTTTATTYCTCTAACTCCGCGAAAAAAGTGATTGTTTCAAGAAACCAGAATGTCTGACCCCTGCTTCCAATTACCCACTGGAAATATACTTCAAATGATGGTTACCATCTCCATCCATCCTCACCTTTCTGAGTCTGCTGTTTGTCTCCTTTCTATTTGTCCATAATAACTTAGAAGATTTGCTTTTGTCTATAAAGCTCAATGCACATCTACTGAGTTACAAGAGCAATAAAGTGCTGTTTACCAGGTTTATGGATCACTCACTTTCAGTCTATCTTTCAAATGTGAGCCCCTCTGAAAGTTAAAAGCTGTTGGTGTGAATCGATTAGGACTTCATTTTATGCTAGCTGAAATCAATGACCAAGCCTGTTTCTTACTGTGGAAGAAAGGTCTTACTAGCTGCACACACTGCAGATTTTCTTCACTTGATGGTGAAGCCATAATGCTGAAAAAATGTTATTTGAACAAAAAAATTCCTTCAACCTTAGATGCAAATTTTTTTAAGTTGTGAATTAATTATAGCTGCTCTAAAATGTTGAAGTGAAATTCAAAAGAAAATGCTGATTCAAAATGGAAAAAATATGACTAGGGAAATAAGCAAGGGCTTAGTCTTCTTTTAAATTCACTTTTTTTTTTTCCTTTTGGAAAAAAAAAAATTAACCAGATCCTTTTTTAGGACTGAGGTAGTAAAAAAAATACAGTAAAGCAAATAGGTTCTCTCAGCCTCATATTTGCTACCACTCTCAAGTAGTGACTCAGCCAATGTGCCCTATAGATCACCTCTGATCTGTACATTGGGTGCAGGAGTAAATCAGCAGATACAGGGGAATATTGGTACCTTGTCAAGTCTTGCCCTGATGAGAAGCCAGAGACATAGTCTACATTTAAACTTAAGTTCACAGATATCATGTTTTAGTAAAAGAGATCTCAGCCCTTTCAAGAMCATATTCTGCTGTTTTCTTTTGGTGACTGCTTTGGGAATAGCAGCTACCACAAACAAGCAAAAAGTTTTCCAATTTGAAATCTAGGAACTGAATGTGGCAGATCTAAGAAGGAAAGACTGAGGGGTGACTTCATCACAGTCTACAACTTTCTCATGAGGGGAAGAGGAGGGGCAGACACTGATCTCTTCTCTGTGGTGACCAGAGACAGGACTGGAGGGAATGGCCTGAAGCTGTGTCAGGGGAGTTTTAGGCCAGATAGTAGGAAAAGGTTCTTCCCCCAGAGGGTGGTTGGGCACTGGAACAGGCTCCCCGGGGAAGGGGTCACAGCACCAGCCTGACAGAGCTCAAACTTGTGTGTGTTTGGGCACATGGTGCAATTCTTGGGGTTGGTCCTGTGCAGGGCCAGGAGTTGGACTTGGTCATCCTTTTGGATCCCTTCCAACTCAGGATATAAGGATATAACATGATTCTGTGAAAACTCAMAATTTAAGGGCTTAAATTCTCCAAAATTAATGCCAGTTTTCATTTGAGCAATTCCTTGGTTTATGTCATTTGAAAAAGTCAGATCGCTTAGTCACATGCTCCAACTACTAAGGATTTAACTGTAAGCATTTAGTKTGCAAACTCTTGATTCTCCTCTCCACTGTGCCAATCTTTTCCCCTTCCTTCATCTCAAAAGAATCCAAGTTTGGAGCCAGTGCCAAGCAACCACTTTCCTAATCTTCCGATAATCAATGCAACTGACTGATATGATAATAAGGTACAGGAGTTAGTTACATTTGGTGAAAGCACAAAAAAAATCATTTAATACCACCCCCATCTCTGAAATACTATCCTGGCCCATGCTGTTCATACATACCCATGTCAAAGGTAGCCTAAGGAAAAAACTACTTGTGCCTCCAGTACGTGCCTGGGTTTAGAATTTTCCAGCCCCTGTTTCTCTGTTCACAATTTATTTTCTTCATATCGGCTTTAAATATGAAGTAGGTTCCCAATGTTTACTTAAATTTTTCAGTTTTTAAAAATAGTATTGCAAGCATATGATTCTCATAAAGCATTTTGTGCAGGGAGAAAAGTAAGCCTAGAGGCAAATCCTGTAACTCTCCAGACTGTAAAGACAGAATGATGACAAATTGTATAAATATGTGCAAATTGTCCAAATGATGTCATGTATTCAGGCTTGCAAAAGGCAGGAAGAATACTGGAGTCTAAGGTCAGCAGAGACTCTGTCTTGGAATAAAATTGAGCAATTAGATTCAATTTGCTTAAATTTATCACCAAGAAAAATGTTTTGTTTAATCTTAATCTTCRTCTTATTTTTCAAGCATTTTAGAACCTACTGTATTACTACATCAGTGAAGGCCCCCGGTAAATTCAGGAAAAGCCTGATGGCAGCATGCATTAAGCAGGCTGCCTGTTGGAAAGGATTGGTGAAGTAGGGCAGCATATTTGTGACCTACCACATTAAACTTCTTTATACAATTTAAATAGCAAATTGCAGACCCTTGCAAAGGTGGGTTGTTTTTTTCTTTTTCTTGAAACAAGCAGCACTTTAGATTACTTGGGAAAATTGCATATTGAAACTTTTTGGGTCTAGATGACAGGCATRCGTTCTCTGGGCTCCGACTGGTCTGTAAATGCTTATACTGGAGTCCTTTTGATTTACATTACACAGGTCTTCATTTCTCTCTTCCTCTTTCTCTCCCTTTTTCCCTCTCCTCCCCTCCCCTTTCAGTATCGAGGTCAACCTTCTCCAATTATTTGTCTGCAAACCATTTCATTCTTCAAGTTTTCCCATTTACATTACATAGGTTGGTGTCTCCTTGGGTCAAGCTGCTTTAACTTCCTCTGCATTATTTTCTCACCTTCCAGTGCTTTGCTTCCTCTCCGGTCTCACCCTCCACCCTCAGCCCTTCCAGATTTGGAGAGAGCAAATTACTGTAAAAAGGGAAAGAAAAATGGATTGTTTCTGCTTTCCTGACAAACTTTTTCTAGCCACAGCCACTGGAACACAGGTCTAGCTGAATGTGCAGGTGGTTTTTAACCATGCATTGAGCTGCTTGTTGTTCCCTCACACATACATCTGCTTGTAGTTGTGACAGACAATTCATTATTTGTTGTACAGGTTGCATACTTTTGTGGGGGTGTCAATGTCTACGTAGACACTCTCAAACCGATGTCTGAAGACTTTGGAGCATCTCAGTAATATTCATTTGACTGATTGTGAAATTGTGGTTTTAAACAGTAGATATCTATTCCCAATATCAGCTGGATTTCAGTTCAATTCCTATCATTAAAGCAAACAAACTTATATTTACTTATTTTCATAGGTTTAAGAATCAATTTCCACAGAGAGAAGGATGACAAATGAAAACCCCAAAATATTAAAATACACTGTGGCTCTCTCTGTGTGATACACACGGTTCAGTACATTAACAGTAGTGCCTSCTGCATTTGAGAGGTCAAAGAGATTTGTTGTAAATATATAAAGTGCACTTGCCTCTATCTCAGGATCAGAGCGCCTGCACACTTTTGTGAGCCGTGACTCATACTAGGAATCGATGGGAGTAAAGGGTTTGCTTTCTAGCCTGTCTGTTCAGGAAAGAAATTAAGAACAGATGGAACCTGTTACAAAGGAATTCTGAAGTACGAGCTTTAAAAATGGTTGTATTTTTTT
>NW_026623320.1:2390304-2398388 GCF_030028575.1 Malurus melanocephalus | reverse complement strand
CAGGCCCGGTGCAGCCTCCGTGAACTTTCCTTTGCTGAGTTTGAGTTTTTTGAGTAAACCCCGTAACTGCCAACTCTGACACTCCTGGCCATGGATTTTCACTTCTGTGAGTMATTTACCTCCTTTTACGCATTTTGCTGCCAGCTTCCTGTGGGGTCAAAAGGAATTTGGTCATTTGCTTRCAATTTCTGACTCTACTGATTTTCCAAGCACTTGAAAATCCCAGACAAATGGTCATCTACTGTAATAAACCTGATTAACATCTCACATTCATGCTGGTTGCACTGAGCTTGCTGAGCATGCAGAGATATATTTCTCAGTCACGACACTGGAAATCAGGTGCATCCTGGCTAGACGTGGATTCTTTGTCTATAAAATTGTGTATAAATCYTGAGCAGTTTGATGGAACTAGGGCACAAGTTTACCCATTTTCTGTTTCACACAGCACCTATAGATTCACAAGAATATCTATCCATCAAAGAGAAAATAGTTTGCTTTTCTAATCYCATGTGGGGATTTAAAATCTGAAATAAACTTCATCTTCTGTCCTACTTTGCTTCATACCTAATAGACTTTTTCCTGCAATGTCTAGCATATTGGCCACTCCCCTTGCTAAATAATTTGTGTGTYTGTTTAATACTTCCCTTCATAATCCATTTTACCAATCCTTTGAGCAGTTTTCCTCTTCGTGCCCTAGTGCCCTAGGCACCTGTCTACACTAGACTTCTGATCCAACATGGTCATTTTGCAAAATTTCTGCTACTGTTAAAATGACAGGCACAGGATGCTCTGCTGAATACCTTGCTCAGAGGATCAGTGAAGTCTTGCCTTTTCAAACAACAGCAGCAGGAGRATTCAAGCAGGGAGTGCCTGGCTTTTCAGGAGGGAAAGCCAGCCCACAAGAGCAAGATGCTGCTGGTCTCTCCAAGTGGCATGGAGAGAGGGGCAGGAGGCTCTCCAGGAGCAGGCAGCCGTAAGGACCAGACTCAACCTATCTGCCAAGTCTGCCACTTTTAACATTTGAAATGTTGGCAGGGATGAAGCCAGAGCATGGTTTCAAGAGCCCTTGTAACACCTCAAACTTCTCTCACACCTCCGATGTTCACTGACAGCTCTCATTAAATTAATCCCTATAAAGCAGTGGGGATTTGAACAATTTTGCCACTCTCTCAGAAGGTGCTAYACCTCTACTTCACCACCATTAAGAMGCCTGGCCACCCAGTCTCTTGTCCCAGAAAATCAAAGTACTTGAAAAAAATCCCATCAACAGAATTCTAGGAAAAACAAGATTGCCCGGGGAAGTCCAACCAACAGCTAACTCTTACGGACTCGAATAAACAGAGACCTACAAGAAGCCATCACAAAATGAACATTTTAATGGAAGCTGAGGGAGAAGTTCTCACAAAATTCAAAACAGTTGCAGCCACGGGATATATAAACTTCTTTAGAAGGAAAGCTCCCCATACAATGATTTAAAACTTAGTAGATGAATTTTGTTTTTTTAAGTTTTTCATTGGTTGTGTTTGTATGCGCTCTCCTTGGACTGGGCCCTTAGGCTATCAGTGGACATGTTGCCCTGGTTAAAACCATTTCTAACTCTGGACAGAAATAAAAATCTATTCATCACCATTTTCAAGCTAAAAATGTTCAGACTCTGCCTTAACTCCAAAAATTACTTCATAAAAGTATTTTCTGCCAAGAGATCATGAGGTAAAATTAATGACATTAAATTATTTGCCTGTCTTCTCCTTTTGCATCTGCAATGCCAAACTGTCTTTCCCCATACTATACATCATCAGAAAAATAGCTAGAAATAAACCTGTGAAAGTCCTGCTCTGATAAGCTGATGAGACCCAAGGGATTCTGGAGAGCATGACTTGTCTGCAATGATGGCAGAAATATCCTATATTCACCTTGCCAGCATCTTTTGCTGGAATCACTAAGCCCTTTATTTTACACAGTAAGACTCAGTMACATCTGAGAAGCCTTATTAGCCACCAGGAACTAATAAAAAATAGCCTGAAAGTGAAATATTCTCTGTCCRAGAACATGACCCCTTCAGACAAGTTGTCATGGAACATGGAACATGGACAACTCACCAAATAAACTTTTGTGCTGCTGACCCCTGGAAAGCCAGATGTGATGGAGAACACATGTGATCCCTCCTCATGGATACCAAAGACAATTTTCATAACTAATCAGAAAGCAGAAGTTTCCTTTTCAATAATGCCTTTTACTGTAGATTAAGTCCTATTTAAAGATTTCGAAACTTTGCTTAGGGGCCTTTTTTAGTTTGTTTTTTTTTTAGGTGTGATGCTTAGCACTGGACCTCACATGGAGATATCTTAGCCTTTAGCTGTTATCTGATCTATACCCAGAATGTGGATTCACCAGCTAAAGAGACAAAAATAACTTCACTGATTTYACAACTTAAAGCGGAACTTTTTCAGTTGTCAGTTTCCCAAAAGTTTTCATTTCATGAAATAACAAAGTCAAATCTTTCTCAGTAAAGGAGAAAGATTGTCAKTTCAGGATATTTTTAATTATTAGAAAAATCAGGTTTTAAAAACCATAGATTTGATGAAATTAAACTGCTTAGACTTGGTTAAACTGTAACTGGATTTTGGGGGTATAATTTTAAATGTTTCATGGAGTCCAGGCAGAGGTATGTCAACCATAAACACATTTTGCTRTCATAAAAATCAGGTTGGAGAATTTTTATTACATTTGTGCATTTTAGTTTTGACCCAACAGGAAGCAAGAGCAAAATACCTTCTCACTTGGGGCAAAAAGCATTTAARACAATCTCTGCCAAATCACTGCAATTAGAGGTGGAGTATAACCCGCAGTTCCAAAATTCRTAATCTATGGATTACATGGAATATAAAGTCATATTAATAATTGCCAGTTATTAGYCTGAATCTTGTTAAAGGGGGTATGATTCTAAATAAAAGTATTTTATTTCATTTTCATTTGAACATGTGGATGCTGCATGGAGGAATAATCACTGAAACGTATGATGTACATTAATCATGTTCATGTTGATTCTCATGTAGTTAGAAAAAAGAATGTCAAAATTTTTGTTATCTTGTATCTCTGAAAACCAAGAAATAGTAAGCCTTCAGTGATTTAAGAGCTGAAGTGCGTTTGAAATATAAAGGGGCAAAGGTATTTGTGGTACAATAAGCATAACATCCAAGGAGATCAACAAACGTTTACGTGGATGCTGATTCAGATCAAAAACCTGGACCATTTTTAACTATTAATCACCCAGTTATTTCTGTATTTGTATCAGAAAATAACTGAGATCAAGTCCCTTTAAACATGTGTTTAAGTTGAAATTCGGAACCTAACAAAATATCTGATGAAATGAGCCAGGCCCCATTCTTGATCCTAGTTGGCTGATGGCTTTCAGGGCAGTCTGAAACCACTGGCAGCAGTTTGAGGGGGTCTCATCATCTATTAGACGCACCCACTCCTGAACACATTACTTTTTTCTTTTCTTTTTATTCTTTTTTATCTTTTTTAATTTGGAAATRGTCACCRTGATGAAAGACCATTTATCCTCCTMWTCCTTTGCAGTTCWGCCACAACATTTCAGYTGYGTGCAGCTTATCAACCACACARTTACTACAAYTGGGAGTGAAAAACTCATCRAAGTTTTTAGGTTGCCAAAATGACAACTGGAGRCAAAGACCATTGTCATAAAATGGAATTGGGCTGGGGTTTTAGTAGTCACCTGATACAGAGCAAGTTCCTTCTCTTAAACTGTCCTGGAGWCACCTGTGCTTTCCTGCACTGGGGAATTTACAAAGTATTCAGGGCAGGAAAAACTGGCTGAGGCAGAAAGCATTTCTCCTAACCAATTTAAAGTTGCTTTTTCCAACCCAGTATCAAAAAGATTTTTAATTTTTTTTAAATGCTGACACCCTCAGAACAATCAGCGCAATCACAATTACTTTGACAGGCGTGCTGGAATTGGAGTAGGCAGAAAATGGCCTTAATGGGAATCTTTTACAAAGCAGCTGTTAGAGTGTGGTAACAAGACTCTGAATAAATGGCAGCTACATAACTTYCCCTAATCAGATTGGAGCAATCAGCTTGAAAAATTTTCCCATATGTTGAAGAGTGGAGCTTAGGCCTAGGGTTATGGCAGGGACACAGGCCATGGTAAGGTTACAAAGTCTGKCTACAATTAAACACTCACTGCAGAAATTGTGATGATGCTTCGGGGAGCTATTGCACTTTAGCCATTTGTAATTGCACGTTCGGAAATTACTCACTCCAAAATTACTCGGGGCCCAGTTACACAGTTTACAAACATATGTTCTCAGAGAGRGGGAAAAACATTATCCTTCCAATGGGCACCATTTATAGATTTTTTCTTTTGATTATTAATGAAATGTAACTTTATGAGATTGTTTACTAATAAGTTCATGATTTTTAGGGAGTTTTTTATAATTAATTAAATTATTAAGGCACATTTCTGCCTAGCAGGGTCAAATCTGCGATTCTTGCAGTCTTTTAATGCCCTGGTTTAATGCTTCTCCTGTCAGCACTCATTGAGTAACCCTAGCAGAGCATTTCTCCTTAGCAAAGGTATTTCTTAGTTGTTTGCCGACTGCCCCACACTTCTGCGGATCACATTATCTAGAGCAGGATATGTGGGYTGGCACCTGATTTGTGTATCAGTGCTGCCACTTCAGATATATTTTAGGGCTGATAAAGTGTGAAAGTTATGTAGAAAATTAGCATGTCACAAGCTTTGTAATTATATGGCTTTTTATGAATTTAATGAAGAAAGACAAGGCCTTCAGGGTGTCTCTTTTTACTGGTAGTTAATACAAGGAAATTTTCCATTATGTTCCAAAGCCTATCCTTCCTGCATTTCCCAAGTCTGGGAAACAGACAGGGAGCCCATGTGCTTTGCAGTTCTGGAGAACAAGATGTGCTGGTGACTGACAGCACTAATGACCTGTCCCCTTTATTGAAGGTGAAGGGAGAAGCACAGTGCACCAAGTATGTTCATGGTGCAAATGGGGCTGATCAGCAAACCAACAGGAGGAGGTAAGAATCATTTTAGAAAGTGCAGTCTATAACCTTTTCAAAGGCAATTGGTTCACACACAGGGCTTCAGAAAGGTGGAGAGGTGTAGTGCTTGATATATTGTTTGGAGATTTCACTCTGTACAGTAGGAACTCCTGTAGTTTCCAATGTTTTGTACAAAGAATGAGGCATGATACTCTGAATCTCATGGGAGGCTTTAAAAGTCAGAAAATTTTCCCAGTGCTGTGGGGCACTCTTAAGATCTTCAATGTTGTCTCATGACAGAAACTGAATGCAAAAACATGCAAATAAAMAGCTACATCATTTGCTTTAAACAGAGTAGATATGATTCCCTCTGTTTTTATTTATTTATTTTAGCTTCCGGCGGAGGTGCAAAGCTATGTAACTTGGGGACAAATTTGGAAAACAAATTGCTCTCCGGTAGGTGACTGAAGTTAAACAAATGGTCTTCCTCATCTCCGTGCATAGTCTGGAAACACAAGTTTTCTCTTTGAGAGGGTAGCTCAGACCTGCTGCTCTGAATGGACGAGGTTTGGCATTGGAGCACATTCAGGGCTGGGATAACACCTCAGAGTGCAGCACTTTCCCGTGAGCCAAGGCGCTCCCTCTGAGTACCTGTCTCACCCTTGCTCCATGTGTAAAATATGTTATTCTCACTCTTGCAAGTGTTCCAAGTGGCATAAACTAGTGCAGGACCCTGCTTTAGGATTCAGATGTTTCACGCCCCCCTTTCTGTTTTGTAATGGATAGAGAAAAATCTCAAATTCTATAAATATGAATTAGACTCTGTTAACAATGTCCTTGAATTCACTTGCTAGGCAAATATTTTGGTTTGGTTCTTTTTTTACAGGATTTTTWAAAAATAATTTTACAATTCTTTTATTCAAAAAGAAGTTGTTCTAGCTCGCTTGTGTTTTCTCACGTGGTCCTTTTTTTTTTGGTCTCTTTCTCATTCTGTGGGCCAAGATACCGTAGGTGGGTAGGATGCCAATAAAAAATACTTGTACTAAGATAGTCCTGATATCAATTGCTATACTTTTTATTTGAGGCTGTAGATACCAGCTTTGGATTTCAATTTCATTTGGAAGTTGGGAAACAGGATTATTTGTGCTGCCTTCTGGAGAAATAGCATTAAAGGGCACTGCACTTTATTCTTAAATGCATAAAAAGCTAATGTGAAAAACTTTTTGCTTTGGGATAAATTATGAAGACTCCTGCTAAGATTGTACTTTTAATTTAAAATATTCTTGCAGAAAATTATTTTGCTTCTTTAAAAATCTTTCTTTCCTTTTACTACTGTGAAAACTATATGAAGAAAAAATAATTCAGATTTTGACAAAGTACCTTAAATCTCTATTTGATGAGAAAATTCAGACAAAAAGGATATTTGTATCTTTCAACAGTGCTTATTTAATTTTCACCCCATTCTGGTGCTAAAACAAGAAAAAGGATGACGTAAATAGTGCAGTCCTTCAGTGCAGACAGCTTTCTGGCTCAGAAGCCACTTCCAGGACATGTCGAGCGCAAAGAGCGCTGTCGATGGCTTCTGGAGCCAGGCAGCTGTCTGCACCAGGGCTCACTCTCCTGTTAATACCAGGCTAGTGGAATCAGTGCCTCTTCAGATTTTAATCAAACTACCTGAAATGTTGCTGAATACTGTGTGAGCTGGGGGACAGAAGGACTTAAATTGTTTTCAGCGCTGTTCAGATATGGTCACTGTTGACACCAGTCGTCAGCAGCCAGTACTTTTCTTAGGGTACATGAGGCCGTAATGTCCTCACAGCTTGAAAATCATTCATTCTCACAATGCCCACACAATCTTCGTGTRGTAGGTTTTCCTGAGAAAAAATGCAAAGAGATAGTCCAAATAAAACAATACTTGCATTAAAAAAACCATGGCTATTCACAGGGGTTGTAGAAATGTACTCATTTGTAAATTGGTTATAATGTTTTCAAAACTTAAAGACAGACACAGCCTGTGGTTGTTAGATATGTCGATTTCTTTCTCCCTCTTAGAGAAAAGAAAACATTTATRTTCAGCTTAAAAATTGTTTTTGGAACTAAGCTGCAATTGTGCACATTCATTGAAAAAGAGTGGAAAGAGAGRAATGGTAGCCTGTCACCTGAGAGTCCTGAATGTAAATGAAAGACTCTTAGAAAGAAAGCAYAGCTATCCGTCCTACTATCCATCACTGAGGTGTTAAGGTTAAAATGTATCCCCCTCGGAACCATGTCTAGTATTTGTGTAATGTGAGGAAAGTGTAGAGCTAGACCATAACCTGATCCTCCGGTACTTACCCACACCAAGCCTTTCAACACCCTGGATGTGTGCCAGCAGCAGAGAACGGGGCTGTTTCTGGCTCAGCCACACAGATTGAGTGACACAAGCAGAGCCCCACACACAGGGGCATGGGCTGCTCTCGTCTGGGGGTCATTCCTCCTTCACAACTCTTCACCCTTTGGTTTTGCCCAGCCACTAAGTTCCCGGGCCATATGCCAAGGACCTCCCAGCTTCTCCACCTACAATCGGCCAGGATCCTTTATCCAACCTCTCTGGTCTGTAGGGCACATCCCTTGGAAGGGAGATAGAGCTGCCACCCATCTTGCTCATGGATGTCACACAGCCCCTCGTCACAGCAGGGACAGCAGCTCTGCAGATGTTCTTGGCAGCCAGGTCATTGCAGGGAATCTTGRAGATTGTGGAAGGCCAAAAGTGATCTTCAGACAAGTCTATGGATACAAATTAGCTCTTTCTGTTCACACAGAAATGGCATAAAGGCCATGCAGGTTTGATGTGTTACACTCCAGTAAAGCTTTGAATATGTCATAGTAAATGTAATGTGAGGAGATTATGGGTGGGCATGATGGAGCGAGAGAGACAGAGAAAAAGACAGAGAGAAAAGAAGGGAGGGAAGGAGGAAAGAAGGGAAGGGAGGGAGGGAGGAAGGGAGGATGGAAGGAAGGAAGGAAGGAAGGAAGGAAGGAAGGAAGGAAGGAAGGAAGGAAGGAAGGAAGGA
>NW_026623320.1:2379636-2390034 GCF_030028575.1 Malurus melanocephalus | reverse complement strand
AGAAAGAAAGAAAGAAAGAAAGAAAGAAAGAAAGAAAGAAAGAAAGAAAGAAAGAAAGAAAGAAAGAAAGAAAGAAAGAAAGAAAGAAAGAAAGAGAGAAAGAAAGAAAGACTGAGGATTTCCTGCTTTAGTTAATGGTGAGGAAATTTGCAGTTGGTGAAAATTCCACAGGTTTGACTCCAATGCTGATGAATGTGTTAAAACTGGTGGGAGCCACAACCCCAGTTTTCATTAAACCTATTGGAAAAGCTAAGCAAAATGGTGGTAAAAATAGCCACATTCATAGACGTCTTGTCTACCCTGTGGTTCCACCAGTGGGAATTTTTTTCTTATTTGCACACTTCCGCAAATCAAATCAGGRCTATAGCATGGACATGAGGTATTTTACAACTAAGTTAGAAGGGCCAACCACTTCTTAGAATGGTATGTTTCCGGAGTTTAGACAAAGCTTAAGGAATTGAACTAGCAATTAAAATTAATCCCTGGTTGATCATAACATTTCTGAAATGGTACCTAAGAGTTTTGTCTGGTCTGCTGTACTCCTTGGTTTTATTTCCAGCTTGTTCAATGGAACCTCTGATGCAAGGGATTCATCCATTTTTGTATATGTGATACAACTTGGAGTGACTCAGTTGAGACTTTTACCTAAGTAAAACCTGCAGGAACATGGTTTACCCTTACAATAGTGTCAGTTCCTACAGCCATCACATTTAAAAATTAGAAGGATTAAAAATGCACAGATATCTTAATTTTCATCCACAGGTCCTGCCACTCTGGGAAGWTCTCGGCAACTAAACAAACAGAAAGCTGCAGTGACTATAGGTCACAAAGTTTGATGATTAGTGGTAATGAAACAAAGTACCTTCCTCATCTTGCACACCTACCTAAATTTCTTCAAGGGAAATGTGCAGCTCTATTTGCCTAATTACCACCTACACAAAGGCAAAATGCTATTCAGCTGTTCAGATGAAATTAATAACTTCTTGGCCAGCACATAAAACATTTATTCCACTTGCTCTAATTTCTAAGAAACAGAAGTTGGAACTTTCTCTTTTACAACAATAAAAAAAGATGTCGAGTACAAATTTTCCCACCAAATTGTGCAGAGTCTTTAATAAGTTAGTGTATCTTGTCTGTTTATATAATGTACCGAACTATATTTTCCCAGGTTTCCTCTTCAAATGTYAGGTTAGCTCTGCGCTGTACAACTACAGGAAAGGAAGGATTAAGAAGCAAAATCTGTCCACAAAAAAAAAAGCTGTCTACCTCTACTTGCGTGTGAAGTCCATCTGCTTCAAGCACTAGAAACTTTATCATATCTCAGCTGCCCACGACCTGTTTGAATACCCCCACCAAAGTAAAGACCTCTTKCTTCTTTCACAAGGAGATGGTTTCTCACTGGATTCTGAAGTACTCCTGTTGTCTTGGTTCATGTTTCTCCTAAAAAAAGAACAACCTGGATTAATTTACTTTGGAAAGCTAGGAATTTAATGCAGATGAGAGACGCAGCCAAGTCTTGCAACACAGACTCTCATCTTGACACTAAGAGTGCAAAGGAGGTCCCTGTAAACAGTGTTAGGAGCTACAGTATTTTTTTTTAAATTACCCTGACAATAGCCATACATTCCTTGCAGGTGTCCTCCATTCATCCCTCCCTCATTTACTGGGCTCTTCCAAATTGTGATGACTATCTCTGTCCAAGTTGTGACAACTATCTCTGTCCTGGGTGAGAGGAATAAGATCTTTGCATCTTCCTCTATCTCTGGGGACTCCTTGGTGGAGATAAAGTGAGGGTAGCTCAGGTGAGATCAGAGTAGGAATGTACAGTGGCACTGGTGGTGGAAATCTGTGAGCTCCACCTACTTCAGTAGGGCGACAGGCATTAATACAAGCTGGCCATGAGTCCTCAGCAGCATTCTGTCATTCTGTGCTGCCCACCACACAGGCTGTCACTCTGCTCCTACCTCCTCCCACTACAGAACTCATCTGCCATTTGAATACATAGGGTTTTTTCTCCTTTAAAATCCTGGTTTCTCTCCTCACTTCAGAGCAGTAATAACTTCAAAGGATTTACACAAGAGACACCAATGATAGGCTCTGGTTGAAGCTGCTGACTTCAGCAAAGACACTGAAGGTCTTAAGGCTTAAGYTCTCTGTGCTAATATATTAATGATAATTCAATATTTACAGCGTGAAAGCTTGAGCTTCTTTTTTTCTTTATTTTTTTTAAGGAAAACAACACATACGTATATTGTACACCAAAGGCTAACATCAAAATTTTTCAAGGCTGATTGCAGTTATGTGTTATCAGAACGATTGTAAATTTTAGGGGGGGGGTGGTTTGTAACATTTTATCACCAGCAGAAGAAAGGCCAATACTGCCTGCTTTAGTGCAGCCAAAAGCCTTCATAAAGTTAGAAGATATTCATTTGAGCCTTGAAAAAAGATTTGTTCCCCAGACATGAAGTCTTACAGATTAGGAAAACTCCAAGGGTTGCTGGTAGGCAAAGCAGCTCCTTTGTAAAACTGTGTGCCTGCCAGTATGTTTGAGCTACACGAACGCTCCAGAAAATGTGGATTGCAAAGCCTTGCAGTGGGAGTGCTGCCTGTCCTCCCCCAGAGGCAGTGACACACAGGCACCAATACCCTTCCACTACATCATTCTCAGCTCCAGTGCAGCAGCTGTAGAGGAAAAAATTTATTTCCTGTCCTTTTGGCTGACAGACTTTCAGTCACASCTGCCAGCAACAACTGGAAGTGTTATGGTGATTTCAGATGTAACTCCATGGTCACAGTATCAGTTGGCACAAACTCACACAGTCACCCATCATCACCACATAGTCCCCTTTTTGGGGTACAAATAAGTAAAAACTTGACAGGTGAGGRAGGAGGTGCCAGAAATTAGAGATCTGGAGAAGCCCTTTGCTCCATTACCATTTATCTGAATGAATTTCCCTAATCACAGACACTGCAATGAACTACCCAGGGGTATCAGGGAGAGCCTGCCTGAGACTGTACACTTCTACAAATGGGCAGTTTTGCACTATTAGCTTAAGTTCTCAGTGAAGYACCTAAAATATATAAATTCAGACCTTAGTAGGTGTAGACAGATCTCCCTCACTGCTTGTTGTTAATATTTGAAATATGCAGAATAAGACGTCACCACCTTGAAGGGGAGTTGTGTGTACAGAAAGATGGTGACATGCCTATGAGCTGCAGTATTAGACTACAGGAGCCCCCTAAACTCAGGAAAGTTATCTTTATTTAGCTGTGTTGCCATCAGCAGCAAAGCAGAAGAGATWGACTAGTTCTCTCTTTTTTTCTTAATCTACATTTTAATTCAAGCAGGTTTTTTGTTTTGTTTTGTTTTGTTTTTCCTTTTTCCTGCCAGTAAGTTTCCTTCTTCTCTTTTCTTTCAAAGMTTTCTTAAGACAATGGAAATGTCATGAATCACACTGGGCAAAAATCAAACTGAGGTCTCTGAGATGCAACAAGCAACATTTAAACTTTGATCATCAGCTTGTCCAATTTCTGTTATTCTCAATTTCATAGTGGGTGAAAGGAAAGTAATCTGAGTAAAAAGTGCTTTATACAAAATATGTCACAAAATCCCATGAACAATTAAATGATGAATTTTCCTATGTTGACTCTCTTCTGGACCAGGCAATGACTGCTTTGCAAATGGACATTTCCAATATTTGAGACGAAGAATCTTCTTGTAAAAGCCTCATGTTAGAGTTCCGTGTTTGGGAACTAATTAGTAGTTWTAGGTTAATAATTCATTAAAATATCGTATTTGCTGAATATACCTATCCATTCATGGACTTTTTCTGTACAAACTGATTTTGTCAAATATATTCATTATTTAGAAAAGCATTCATTATTCTGCAAGTTCTTAAACAGCATGTAGATTATGCACTGTTCGTCTCTACCAAAGTCTCAATATATTTTGAGGTGTGAAATTGGGGTTACGTGATATACATTCCTGCATCCTGGCTAGATGAGAATCAGCTTATTAAAGCAAATACTTGGAATTACCAGTTTCTCTCTCATTCTGTAAATATTCAGTCATCTGTCTGTCTATATATTTGCTATATAACCACCAAAAACAACTACAAGAAGGCACGAATTTACTTGAAYCCTCCCCAACACTGAAAACTGCAATTTTTCTGTTTACTGCAGAACTGAGCTGAGGATCATAACATTAAGGTTTTAAAAAGAAAGGTGATAGTATCTAGTTAATATAAGTCAAAAGGTGAACAACAAATGCTGTCTTTATCAGACTATGAATTTCACTACAGAGAGGAAAAAGAAACAGAAAGCTTTTTTTTTTTATTTTCACCTGCATTTTTTTGTGGTCTTGTCAAGATTTACTTCACGTCTGGCAAAAATGAATTATAATCCCACTTCACCCTTGTACAATTTGATATACAGCTTTACAACATTGACCCTGGTCTCTTACAAAAGTATGAAGGAAATAATTTTCCAACACAGACATTCTATGATGTTCATGTAACCATCCAAAATCCAGGTTTCTGAATAAGAATCTAAATGTGCACATCCAAGATTTCCATATCATATCGATCTTTAAACTGTGCACAACATTAAAATTTTAAAGAATCTTCCATTACTTACATATCAATATTGAGGATTGCACCAATGGGCTTTTCTGAAATTGAAAACTTAACTTCAAGACACTCACAATGTGACTAAGATGTTACCTGGGGAAATCTTACTGAAATGAAGATGACATGATAATATCCTCTTTTCAGTAAATGAAATTACATATCATTAGAAAAATACATGCTTTTGTGTTGAGCAGCTTTCTGATGTTATCAGTAAAATACACAAACCTACATTTTGCTCACTTAAAGAGAACAGATAATTCTTCTTCTTGGCTCATTTATGTAGCATGAATCATATCCTATTTGCTATACAGAGTTACAGTTCAGGGAAGGGGCAGACAGCAAGACAAGAAGAGTAGGAAATGATCCAAATATTCATTAGTTAATCCCTGGGTGGAAAAATCAGAAATACAAAAAAGGATAAACTAAAAGCTGTAGACCACATAATGATAGAGAACTCCTGCTGTTTCACGGAAAACTAGCAGACCCCGTGGACATACAGCTATCAGCACTTATGATTGCATTCTTTGCAAGCAGTGAACCACCTACAATTCCACAGAAACCTGATAATGGTAAGCTAGTGCATGTATCGTATAGTCCGGTATATGAGTCTCTAAGTCCCACTTTTCTAGAGGGAAAGATATAAATATCTGCTGCAAGTGCTCTAGCCCACAAGAGCCGAGGACACAATAAAAGGGAGCCATCCTCACCTTCAGGGATGAGCTGTAGGCAATGTCAGTAGAAAAAGCCATGGCTAAGCATTCCTTGGCACTCTTTTCAGAGTATGCTGTTGGCAAACTTAAAACACTTGTACCTAAATTGTTCTTGTTTCTGAAATTACTCTTGAGATGCAACACTCCTGGTTTTGAGTACATGACTGAGTAGTACTACCTAGCAAGATTTAGAGCTTGGATACAGTTTACCATGGAGACAATGAAGAACATWGAACCACAAGCCCCAAAACTGCTGAATAGCTGAGCAAATTAAATCTGTGTCCACAAGGAAATTCACTTGTTGTGCTCTTACTGCAGTGGTAAAGGATATTTTACAAACTGGATAACAAGAGAWWTTTTTTTTTTTTTTTTCTGGCTAAAGACAGCTAAGAGGATTCTAGGCTCAAATCAGCTAAAAWCTTGCTCAACTAAAAAATTTAAAGAGGAGCTGCACATCGTCAAGAAGAAAGATTCTAAAAAGTGCAGAGAGCAGAAAGTTTACAGCTGCCATAGGGCAGCACCTGTTCACAAGCAGAGGAGTCTGATGTTCTCTTTGCTGAGGAGAAATACGCTGCAAACTAGAGTATGGAGAGTCTAAGAAAGCTCTAAAAAGCCCTAAGCCCAGAGCTCTAAGATGGTCTAGGCCTCCTGATKATCCTTCTACAAAGAACACAGAACTAATTATTCTGCAATATGTGAAAAGAAAAACTTGGTTATTAAAGGGCTTTTGAGTTTTGGAGGCAGATGCTGAAAGATACATGTAGTCAGTAGTAAAACAATTTTAAGGTTAAYAAAACATATTGATGATAATGATCTGTCACAAACATTGCAACAACATAAAGTCACTGCATGTTAAGCTTCATTGTGGTGTTTAAAGGTGAATTAAACGGTGAGCTGGAAGGTAATGGTCATCCGGGTATTGATAACGGTTAGCTTCTTAAATCTAGCAAACACTATCAATCTTATGAAAATCATGAAATTATGGAAATTATGTGAGAAATGTAGACAATGGATGTAAATGAAACWTCAATTTTTCAAAAACAGTTAATTAGTCCACCAGAAATCTTGTATTCTATCTTCAAGATAGAGTTCAATTCTGTCCAAAAATTCATCCTGATCCATGAATGACAGTAACTTTACTCATATTTATATATAAATGCAGATAACATATCAAGTACATATATGTGTGTACTCTGCATTATATACGAAATATATGTTGCCAAAGTATTTCATATTTGGGATGAAGTGTATAAAGTAAGTGGCATAAGCTCATGCACATAGTAATAGCAGTAATTTCTTCTAAGGGCTAATCAGTTTCAAATAAGACGGGAAGAGAGAGACAATGTTATGCCAAGAAGGCTTCAATGAGACATATTTCTGTCAGTTTGTTTCCTTGTTTTTGCCTTCAAACCATTYCGTAATGCTATGCTATCTTGACTTCAGTGGTGCTTTGATTCTTTTGTTTACAGGTGATTTMGTGAACAAACATGGGAACTATCAGWGGTGAAACAGTTTTGGATGGAGAACTTCATTGCAAGAGTAATTATAAACTGCCTACTGGTCTATATTTCATTAATTACCTAATTGAGTCTTCAGATTAAGCCATCTGGATAGGAAAACAGCACATTAGAGGTCACAGCTAAATTTTGAGATCCATAAACTAAAGAAGGGTTCACGAAAATAAATCAGTGACGAATTCACGAAAATAAATCAGTGACGGATTCAGTAAAGAAAACTGTAGATTTCTGCCTTATATGGAAATAATCAAGTAGCAATTGGGGAATGATCTGTGATTTTTAATGTATTACAAAATGACAAAAGTCAAATTTTAGAAATAAATCTTTAATAAATTTGTGTGTTACGAAAGATCCTTACTACTTGAGTAATCAGATTTGAAAGCCATCTTCCAGATGAAAGAATGAGGAAAAAAAAACCCTTGTGTTACTCATTTAACCTATTTCAGTCGACTCACTATTTAAATGGAGATAGCAATATTAATTTAGCTCATCAGGATATCAAATGGTTTAATTACATAAATCTTATAGCACAAATTGATCAAGAATATTTCTAAGTATTCTTACCGACAATATAATGTGATATACAGTTGTCTATATATCTATGTAACTGTCACTGCAGCTCTGTGATCACGTCATAACTCTGAGTATGATGGCACWGCTCACTCCTGATGCACTGTGTAGACTCCTTGTCTTAGTGGATGTTTCAAGTTTCTTTTRAAACACAGATTCTTATTGCAGTTTTTTACTTGCTGCACCTTTTCCCTTCTTTACAGAGAATTAGAGTTAGAGATTGCTGTTTCTTTATTGTGTGCTATGTATTTTGTCTGAGGCGCTGGGTCTGATTTTGACATCTCTTCCACCTCGGAGTGATCTCTCGACTAAACGATAAACAGGGCTTTAAATCTGAACATTTGAATTAGCCACAGGGATTTTAAATAGACTTTTTGACCTACGACTGTAAAATTCTATGTATTGTTATACACCTCTCTGTGGGACCGTTTGATCACTTTATTATTTATAGATTAAAGAACATTGTTGCTAATTAATACTGTTCTAATTGTTGGCAGTGTATACGTGCTTGCTTTGATGTTTTTTTGATCCTGTATTTTGGGGATTTCACTTACTACTTTTTTTTTGGATGATTTGGGATTTTGGAACCTGCATTTTCAAGCCCTTGTTTCATTTTCTTATTACTGAGGTCTTCTCTTTTCTAACTTCTTTGCTTCTCATTGTGCAATTTCTTTTTCTTTTTAATCGAGTCTTATGAAATGGGGCAGCCCCAATTAATTCCTCAATGCTACACAAGTAGATTCATTTTTCATTGTCTTCTGAAAAAAATGTATTAGTACAAAGGTTAATATTTAGTTACCTATATGACATTAGCCTTGTATTGTAACTTGTTAAGAAAAATGCAGTTAATGCAATATGGTGATTTCAGGCTAATAAAAAAGGGCAAGCTAGCAGTCTGCTAACATTTAACTTCATTCCTATGATGAAGTATTTCTCCTACAATCTCTTGGATGAACAGTGAGTAAAGTCACATTGTGGGAATTTCTCTCTCACGGTCTGCYAGATGAGCATTTGAGTACATAAGGTCAGACTGCATGGTTGAATCAGTTCCTTCTGATCTTAAAATCTGTGAATTATTCAGTCAAAAATCCCAGGTTCTGAATGCCTTGGATTCTCTGAGATAAGCATATTACTAAGATGTTAAGTTACTAAAATACATAGTTATTACACAGATTTTTGCGTGACTATTAACACTGATTAACTAATGTGTTTTATTAATTAAATATGACCAAYATGAACTAATTGAAATGTTGTTGGTTTTGGTTTTTTCCTTTTTTTTTCTTTAATGATCAGCAGAAATTTAATCTTTTCAACAGGAAAAAAAGCCTTATATCTGGTTTCATCATAAAATTCTACACTACCATTCAATACCAKAATTCATATTCATCACAAACACTCTTAATTTTTGCACATAGAGAGAACGTGATGCTACATTTTTAAAAGTACAAAAATAATTGTACATAATGTCTCAAACAAGAATATTATAAAGCATTAGGCAGACAACTATAGTTAAGTTATAATTAGTTCCATTGTGAGTTTCAGCTTCAAAGAAACCCAAAACTTCTAAGAAAAAATTCAGCTGACTCCACCAAGCTTTGCCTATATGCTATGGCCTAGATCCGCTAAAAGAATTAGGAGCCTAACAGCCATTGTAAACATCTAAGTCCAAAATGTAGATCTTCAAAGCCCCAGCTGAGCTGCTGCCTTACCCTGGGGGAAGAGAGTTGTCTTCCCATGGCACCTAAGTTTCTGCTAATAATGTTCTCTAGATATGTTAGACCACATCTAGAAAGACAGGTAGGTGTCTCTAAATATACATATATATATATGTCTCTACACCAGAAGCTCCATTAAGCTGCCACCTGACCTGCCAGACACTGGTCACACTCTTTCCCTGAAGGTCTCTGCAAGTGTCCTGATGTGACTCAGTTCTGATCTTCATCTTGCCTCATGGTTATGCATAGTCAGCATCCAGAAACCTGCCTTTTTTCTATTTAAATTTTCTGAGGGTATGTGTGYGCTGCTAGCTGAGAGGTAGAAATAATGACTTTGTGCACAGCCCACACTGCTTTACTGTCAGCATGATCCTTGGCTCTGCTTTGGACCACTCCAAGCACCTTTCCACCAGCCCATGTGGCTCTGGGGTCAGTCTGAACACGCTCAAATAGAGCAGCAACAGTGCACCAAGTCAAGGAGAGAGTGGAAAGCTGAGGCAAAATGCTCACAGTGGCCTCTTATGGGGCTGCCTATGAAGCATGCTGGATTTCATGGAAAACATTTCCAAGTCCTATCTCATACTGCATACTGAGTTGGGGGATCTAACTCAGACCTGGAGATGTCATGAAAGAGAAGAGTCTCGGAGTGGGAGATGGAGGTCCATCCAACTAGAGTTGCCATCTGACCAAATGAAAGTTTTGTATTCTCCCACACATTGCATTGTTTGAATCTCAGTGCAGTTTCTACTAAGAGTAGAATTTGAGTGAGGGACTATCTGAAAAACTTTAAAGAATCTCTAAAACAGGCAGAATACACATGAGTTTGACTTTTACTGTCTTTGAACATATCTGCAGATCACAGAACCACAGAATATTCTCAGTTGGATCCACAAGGATCCACAAGGATCATCAAGTCCAGTTCTTAAGGGAATGGCCCCTATGGGGATCAAAGCCAATATTAACATCACGCTCCATCTGCAGAAACAGTGAAAGTGGTGGAAGGCTGAGGAATCAAATGTAAAGAGTGAAGTCTTAATCTCAGAGAATAAAATGTAGAAACTCACCAGAAAGACCCAGAATCTCATTCCCCATTTTTATCGGCCTTCCCCATTTATATCCAGCCTTCATCATGCTAGTCTGCTTCCTATTTTTTCATTCTAGAACTCTGTGCTCAACTTTTTTTTCCAGGAATTTTTGTGGGGTGCATCTACTCAGACTTCAATTGTCAGAATAATTTTTAAAGTATCCCTCTTTTTTT
>NW_026623320.1:2366619-2379626 GCF_030028575.1 Malurus melanocephalus | reverse complement strand
TTTTTTTAGTCCATGAGGAAAACATAAGAACTCTTAGTTTCTGTGGGAAGTGGAAGTGTAGAACACAGTAAAGAGAAGAGTCCCATGACAATGAACAGTATTAATGATTAATGTTTTTGCCTGCAAAAAATTGTCTCTAATTTCTACTCCTTTAACTCTAGAAAGTCAGTTTGAATGAAATACTTTCATTTTATTTTTGGTGTAGGAGAAAATGGCTTGCTTATCTTTTAGTGGGGAATTCTGATAGTGGGTTGTTCCCTAACAGAAATGGAATTTAACTTTTTTCCGTATTACACATTAACTTACTGACACCAGCCGTTCCTCCAAAAAAATGGGAAAAGTTTGATCCTTCTCCCAGGTGCCAGATTTAATAAATGGAGGGACTCTGGCTGAACTCTATTCCCAYTGAAGTTTGTAAGAAAACTGTTGGAGAGGTAAATAAGAGCAAAGCTAGGCCAGTGGTGAAAGCATTTGCAGATCTCCTATTACTTACACAACATTCTCATTTAGTTGATTTTGCTTATAAAAATGGAAAATTATTTTAATATTTTAAACTTTCAGGAATAAAGCTCCAGTTTCTAACACAGTAGAAATCATACACTACTGCTTCATCTCTTCTGCTTACATAAGACTCCTTCTCATATTTATATTCTTGTTATAATTTGGAGAATTCTCAGWATGGCTTAAATTAAAATCTTTCACATTTTAATTTTTTTTAAGTAAAGAGGAATGCACAGGCTTTTCTAGGCTAAACCTTGTAACTAATAAAACATCAAAGAAAGATGATGAAAGAGATACAAAGATAGTATATGTAAATGCTACCAAGTGATCGTAGGTTATAAGAGGAATTTAGTATAGCAAAGATTTGGAATTGCCAATTGAGATTTAAAAAAAAAATGAACCACTAAAATTTTACCTCAAGATTCACTAAGGAGCTTTAACTATGTATTTCCCTCTAGAATCCTTGGAAGTTGCCTAAGTACACCTCTGCTTCGCTTTCTAAATTTAGGGCTGGTGTGCACTCTCTRCATAAACTACGCCAAAGGTGGCCCAGACTCGCCTCTGTGGGGTGTTCCTTCCACTGCCATGTCCCCCAAAAGCTGTCTCCAGTGACACTGTATGGGGCTCCTGTTCAGCCAGGGTAGCTGAGTTCCCAGAGCTACCATATTTCTGGAGATTCTCCGTCTGCCCCTGAGCTCACGGGGAAAATCGGCAGAAATTGCTGAGGGTAAACTGAGTAACTTCCATCTCTGCTGTGTGACTGCGCTGATCCAAGTCCTCCACTGTTAGGCAGTCATCAATCATTTTTCCACCTCACTTATGGCCAAATTCCATTCTCAGATGTACATTCGCAAATCCTGTTGACGTCAGTGGTTAGCGGTTTACCAAAGGAGAAGAATTTAACTCTTCATATAGTTTTCTCTGCTGTCTAGAAATCCTTTTTGCTTTTCCTCAGGCAATAATTTTCTCCTAGATTTATATTTAAATTTTAATGTCATAAAACATTAAAAGGCTGACATTGCAGCTGTCTTTTTTCACCTCACTGAGCCGATAAAAATCTTTCTAAAGCTGATGGTGATCCCTTTGCRGTCCTGTTTTGATTGGTAGGACACCCTGATAGGAAACAGGGTACACTGACAAACTTAGATTTACAGAAGCCTCATGGGGAAAAATGTCTCATGTCTTGGGATTTGCTTAAAAAGAACTAGGGAAAAGAGTCTGTTGAAATGAAAAAAAAAAAAAAAAAAAAAAAAAAAAAAAAAAAAAAAAAANCATTCAGCATTTCAGGGTACCTTGTTATGACATCCCAAGTCATCCAAAGGGCCATTAGGAACTAGACTGTTTTTTAAAAATACAACCTTATTTTATGTGGCTGGTGTGCTCTAAGGACTAAATGAACTTCCTGAGCATACAGTGCTTTGGTGTATTTTTGAGGGCTAGGATGAACCCTTGTGAGCCCATTTTAGCAACAAATATATTGTAGTCCTGAGAGCTGCAATTTTGTTTTATCGGAATCTTTCTTCTCAAGCTAGAAATGAAAATGCTCTTTATTTTCAAACGTGGGAGATATCCTGGCTAGCTTTTAAGTTTACTCTCAACTGTGCAATTTACTGCTGATTCAGCAACTTCAGATAGTTTGAAACTCAGTCTGGGATGTGTGGCTGAAGTGGGAAGATATTAATCTCCAGACCTCAGCTACTCCTACCTAGTAACATCACTGGTTGGTAAAATGTAGTCCAGCAGAACTGGCTCACCAGGACAGGTCMGTCTTTCCTTAGGATGTCCTTGCATGTTCTCAGAGGTCATAAAGTGTTTCATGGGGTAACATCAGTCTCTGGGAGGAGGAAAATAAAGGGAAGAAAACTAAGGATTTGGACATTCACAACTCCCTTCAAGAATCTGGATTTCTTCTTTTCCAACACAACTTTCTATTAGCTGAACCTGGTTCGGGGCCAACCGCTGAATCCTCACTCTGCAGGCTGCAGCTCAGCTGCACAGTAGTATCTTTACATCTGTGCCAGCTAGGGTTATTACTGAGTTTTATAACTTCTGCTATAAATAAAGCCTTGTCATCTAAGCATTCAATTTAAATACCTCTCAGTTTATTTTTGAACACTGGAAGTTAATAATAAATATCATCTTTGTTTTCTAATTTTTTTACTGAGTTGATTTAAATGCTCTTGACAGCTCCAATCCAATCCTCCCATCCAAGCTGACAAGCATGACATGCATCTCTGCATACAAGCTCTCAATTATGCATAATCCAATGTTTTCTAGGGTTTTAATTGAATCACTAGTCTCAAACTTGTTATTTTTAATTTACAACATTTGATTTCTGACACCGGCCCCTGTATGTCATAAATTATGCAGGCAAGAGCCTTAGTTGTGTGGGTGATTAAAAAAAACTAATTAGGCATGATTAAAAAAAAATAAAACAGAGACCTCTTAAATATGTGCATGTTACCATGTAAGAGAGGCTTATTTCTCTGGAAATGCCTGGGTGATTTTTTTTTTTAAGAGATTATGTTCAGTTCAGTACAATTTGATTGATTTTGACAGAAATGAAAGAAAATGTAGAATTTTTTCTTCCTGCATATATACCAGAAATTGCATTACATGCCCGTTGATGTGAATTTCTCCCACAGCTCATTGAATGTAATTTTGTTAAGTGGGCAGGAAAATGAATATGAAGAAAACTGAATAGAATCCAACATTTTCCTTGGCACCAGTAGCAAAGTGAGACATGGCATATATAGATATAAATATATGTATATATATATGTGAGGTACAATTAGAGGTATTAACATTTTATGCCTCAGCTAATAGCAGCAAAAAGGAAAATGTGGAGAATCTTAAACACCACTAAAAGATAGCAGAGGAACAATGTGCCTGAGAAGGCTATAGCACTGTGGCAGCAAATTAAAGGCAAAGAATGATTTTCTCTTAAATGAATTAAAGAAATTACAAATGTACTTGCTACTTGAACTTGCAGATGTTTATTATTAATATTCACTAACAGCTTAAATCTGGCTTTTTAAAATACACTGTGTCAAAAAGAACATAATCTCCACACTTTTTAGCATGTTCTTATGCCAACAATCTGGGGAAAAATGGGGAAGAATCATTGCTTCCTGTCAGCTGTGCTATATAGTCTCTGTGTTCTTAGCCTCGAGTCTGTGCACAATGGACATTCACAGTACAGCTGCTTTATCACCCTAAATTAGGCTGTGGTGATAATATGCATGAACTAAGGAGTTGCTTCATCACAAACTTCCAGTTCAGGGAAGAAATTAAACTTATACTCAATGTTGAACCAGTAAGTAKCTCCAGCAATGCTGCTCTTCCGCTTGCGCGCAGTCGTATGCTTAAACAATTTGCTGGATTGGGACCAAAAACTCAGATGGAGGTGCCTGAGGAAGAGCTGGCAGATTTGTTAACACCCTTAGCAGCTTTAAAAATTCATGGTTCTGATTGAAAATCCAGGATGATCAGTAGATCCTCCACAAAACTCACTGTGAATTCTGGATCTGAGGTGACGTTTCACCTGCATCAGGCAGATTATATTTCACAAGAACAGGGATATTTAAACTACTGATATCCCCAGAAATACGTCATTTGAAAAGCTCTTTTCCTTTCCCCATGAGGAGGCCACATCAGAAAAGAGACAAGGATGTTGGATAAGTCTGAGGGGGAAACCGAAATGGAGGGCTGAGCCCTCAATATTTTTCTACGKTGGGCAAAAGTAAAAAAGCAAGATAAAAATCCACCCTTCAARTTCAGCCATCCTGAGGCGACACTATGGGACGAAAGGGTCACAAAGAATACAACAAGGAGTTGAGGAATATCACAATTCTTGACWCGTCAGCTGCATGAGTGTCCACAGCTGCTGCCTGTTGCTCAGAATGGTTAGGGGATACACTGTAATTTGAAGCTCATTGAAGTTTATGAAAATTCACGATGTTCGTAAATAAGCTGTAAAGAAAAACCTATATGTTTGTCATTATACCCAAACAGCTTTTTTTTTTTTTTTTTTTTTTTTTTTTTTTTTTTTTTTTTTTTTTTTTTTTTTTTTTTTTTTTTTTTTAAATCAAGAAATATGAGTGCTTGGACATGGAAGAAAAGAGGTTTGAATTCTCTTCAAAGTGATCCTCCTCTAAGTTTTGAGAAATATTTCGAATGTGACCTGGCAATGAAATTGGAGATAAACCGAAATATGATGATACCATGCTCAAACATTTTATCTTCTCCTACCTGAAGGCCTGTCTGAACTGGCCAGAGATCTGTTTTAAAATTTGGAAAGAGCTTCATATTTCTAAGAAAAAGTCAGAGGGAAAATCTAAGGCTTATCTGCAATTTCAAATGTTAGAGGAGATACCAAATTACAARTATTGAAGGTAAAAGAGATACACTATAATTGTACTCTCATGTTTTCATATCAGTCTTCTATATCTGGATTATGTTCAGTTACTGCTCATGTTCTTAAAAGCTCTACTAGAAATGCTGAATACTTTTGCAAATCCAATTTCTATTTAGAGGGCATCTTCTAACTTAAATAGATCTAACCAAAACATTCATTTTTTACCAATAGAATCTAAGGTTTCCCTCAAAAGAGGGAGGGTCTTTTGCAGAAGACATAATTAGAGATGAAACCATGAATTTTCAAAAAGCTCTTCAACCATTGTGGTCAAAGTGGTTATAAATCTCCTAAGGTCTGTACTACAGCTGGCCTTGGTATTAGTGCACAGGGATAGTGGAATAGGCAAGGGAGGAACAGCTTCCTTCTCTTGGGTAGCTTGCTCTCAAAGACTTAACAAAACAGAAACAAAACAGTAGAAGTGCTGTAAAGATAATAGAGTGCGTGAAGAATTTGAYGGTGGCCATAATTTTTTTATAACAACAGCCTTCAGCCAGAAAACTCCTAAAATGAAACTTAAAGCAAATCAAGGCTTAAGATTGGATCTGTTTCAGTACATTAATATAATAGGCAAACCCACATCATCTAAAGTTCTTAAGAAATCTGTCAGGTATTTTAAATTTAAACTAGATAGGCTTGTAATTGCAAAGAGCCTTTCTTAGTCTAATTCTTGCAATAATTAGAAACCTTTCTCTAATTTCTCTGTGGACACTTTCTAAACAAATGTTCTATTTCCTACTTTGTCCTTCAGCATAAATAACTCYCTCTCTCGTCATTACTATTTGGATAATATACTTTAGGATAGCTGTCCTATTTTCTCATAGTTTTGCTTTTGCCAAATTTAGTTAGTCTGTTCCTCCTTCTTTGGCTGAAATAAATATTCAAATTGTCTAACCTACATCATCTCTGTCCTCTTATATATGTCCTAATATAATTTCATGAATATACGAATAACTGTCCACACAAATGCTGGCAGTGAGGGGTTGGGCATGAACTGGCAATGTGCACTTGTAGCCCAGGAAGACAAACACATCTRGGGCAGCATCAAAAGGAGTGTGGCCAGCAGGGTGAAGGAGGTGACACTGCCCCTCTACTCTGCTCTCATGAGAACCCACCTGGAGTGCTGCATCAGCTCCAACATCCTCAGCATAGCTGACATGGACCTGTTTGAGCAAATCCAGAGGAGGGCCACCAAGATGATTAGAGGGATGGAGCACCCTGCTATGAGGAAAGAGAGAGAATTGGATTTGTTCAGCCTGGAAAAGTGGAGGCTACTGAGTGACCTAATTGTGGCTCTCCGGTACCTGAAGGGAACCTATAAGAAACATGGAGAGATACTTTTTAGAAGGGAACATAGAGAGAGGACAAAGGGGAATGACTTCAAACTGAAACTAGATTTAGGTTAGATATTAGGAAGAAATTCTTTACTGCCAGGATGATAAGGCACTGGAGCAGGTTGCCTGTAGAAGTGGTRGAAGYCCCATCCCTGGAAGTTTTCCAAACCACATTGTTTGGTGTTTTGAGCAAGCTGGTCTACTGGAATGTCTCCCAGCCCTTGGCAGGAGGGCTGAAACTAGTTCATCTTGAAGGTCCCTTCCAATCCAACCATTCTATGATTGTATGATAACTACAGGCCTTTTTCTTTTCCCTTTATACCTCCTTTTTCTAGCTCTACTCAATCTCATCACTTTTATTTAATGTCCTTCACCACAATTTATCTCARTTTAACTCAGATGTCTACAGTGTCATTTAATACATCTGAGCTAGTTATCCTAAACTGGTCTTCTTATAATAYGGCTCTTCTGACTGCTCCCACACTTTTATATGAGTAAAGGAGATGCATGACTGCAAAAATGCTTCTTTCTCTCTTTTCTTCAATTAACCTAGAACTGAAGCTAGGTATTCACTAAGATACTAGTTTCTTCTTCCTGCTTACAAAAAGTGAGAAGCTTTTCTTTGAAGCCTCTGAATAGATGCTTGTTTGAAGTTCCTAGGTCACAAACCTATATTGCTACTTCCTTGGCAGTATAAGCAAAATTCTATGCTTCCTTGCACCCAGCTTCTGACAACTGCATATGATGAAGCTGTAGATACAGGTAAACAGGAAAACAACCTCCACAGCCTGTCTCTCATCCTCTAAGAGGGTTACTCATGAGCTCAAAATCAGACAAATCACTCATGGGACAATTTTATAGAAATGCATGTCTTTCTGAGTGGGCTAAACAGGATTGTGAAGAAAGACCCTYCACATGAAAATCCGTCAGCTGGAGGAATCTGAGTAAGACTAGTTTATTCTATCAAATTGAATAGAAAGTGCATGTACATTTTTATTTGTAAGACAGACACCCATTTTTTGCCGCATCTGCTCATCAGTTATTTTACCCACGAATTTCATCATGCCTTCAGCTCTTGGCCTACTATTATATTCCATTCAGGACATAGCACTTCAGAAGTTCTCCTTGTAAGAATTAAGAATAATTCTTTTTGTAGTAATTATTTCCACTTTCATCATCCCACACATTTGTTTGTCTCCTGAGCTCAATATACAAACTTTGTTCTCTGTATGAGATCATAGGAAAAGAACGGTCATTTCAAGAAAAGAAAAGAGAAAAAGTTTGGCCAACACAACAATAACTCCAACTGCAAAGGCCAATGAAGATTAACTAAAAGACCTTTCTCTGTGTTTCTTCAATGAGAATTTGGGTGCCCACATTGCTGTTACTTGAAGACACTGTAGGGCGAAGTCCGTTCTCTAATGAAGGTACTTAAATGGAATGCAATCAATCTTAACAGACATTTCTTTTCTGTGATGAGAACGAAGACTGTAGCAGCTAAATTCTCTGAATTGCCTGAGTTATTCTGGAATAAATCACCCGCAGCTCCAGAACATGTTAGCTGTGTAAACCTGTCAGTCATGATCAGCAAATTGTTAAACATTATAATACAGATGWGGATGTCTTTGATACTCAAGCCCTTGATATAGGTGCTGCAACTTCAACACCAAAGATGTATGTTTCTGCAAGCATGTGAGATGAAATTTTATACCAAAAAGCCTCCACTATTATTCCTTGAAGACTTCTCAGCAAGGATTAGAATATACATATTTCATGTAAAAATCACATAAAAACCAAAATGGCTCTTATTTATGAGTGGGGAAATTCAAAACCTAGAGCTGCAACCTTTACTTAATGCCAAGGCCATGAAAATGCAATGATCTACAGAAATTCACACTTTTGTCTCTGGGGGCATTGTTACAGGCTCAAAAAAGTCAAATTGCTGTTACTTGAGCTTGCAAATAATTTATACCTATCATTTGTCTTATAGTCCTAGCATTTGCCTGCTGTGCTGACCACCTACTCGTGGATGTGTGTTGTTGCAATCTTGTTCTTGACACGGTAACCAGAAGAGAAAAATGTGTTATTTTAGAGTATTTGAAATGTCTGGGACTAATCTACCAAGCTAACCCTAAGAGCTCATACATTGGAAAAAGGTATTTTTTCCAAAGTATTATATCAGGAGTTATCAAGTAATTTTTTTGAAAGTAAAAACTGACTGCAAAAGCCAGTGAGGAATCCCTGCTCTGATTGTCACTTATTTAATTCCTCTTAGYAGTTAAGTATGTATACAAAATCTTTTAAGAAAGATTTCCAACACCAGTACTCCATATTCAATGTAAACATGAAAGTACACATATAAAAAACATTATTCATGTTATTGCCATTTTTTATATTTTAATGCTTTAAATATTAATCTTTCACAACCTTTTCAATCATAAATAACAGAATATTTTGTCAGCCAGAAATGAAATATATGCCTTACTTATCCACTATATTGCAAAACACATTTTTTCTGATGTCTTATATATAATTTCCCAGAGGTTGTGAGTAGGGAGGATTTAAATTAAATATTTCTATATCATGCAGTGAAATCTACATTTTTGGTGCCTATGATTTTCMTTTTCATTGCAGAAAAATTGCTGCAAAATCCAAGCTGAAATCTGAATTGGAATTGTATTTGTTAAAGAGAGGTTATGWGTAATCACTCCAACATTTTCAATCCTTTGGCCAAGGGGACAMATGTGTCAGTATCTTTCTTCTTTAAATTTATTTAACAGAAATAGACAGGAAAAAAGAAAAACTCATTAGATCATCTAGTTCGTCCTGCCAATCTCTGTATCTATCATCTCATCCTGGGAAAGTACTGTAGACAGCCTCTGGGTGTTCTCTACATWTAATGTTGGCAGAATAGGGCCCAAAGTTTTTGTTTCCTTACTACAAGTCACCAAAATAAACAAACAAAAATCCCTCTGAGCTGAAACTAAACAAAAGACAACTACAACCAGCTGACCTAAAAAAGATATGCAGGAGCTGTATATCAACTGAGTTTTCCACCCTTTCACTATTCATTTTTAACACAAAAGCTGATCTTAGTGAATTTGCAATGATGTCAGTCAGGGAAGTGCAGTCCTATTTTTGGCACCAAAAGGAAAGAAGCATTAAACTTTCATATAATAAAATAGCAACATTAGGTTTAGAGAACATAAGAATCAAAATATTCTAATATTTCCCTAGGTTCACTTTAATTCATATCTGTGCCATCAGGAAAATAGCAACAAGATCATAGTGTTGTTGAATTGTTTTTGTCCCACTCCTTCCCTTTCCTTGGCAAATTGAAAAAAGAAAATTGCTTCAAATCAAGAACACTGGTATTTCTTCTTTGTTATTCAAATGGAGGCTGGGACTGCTGAAAACAATTTATTTCCACATACATTTCAATCATGCAATATCAAATTTTATAGAAAAAAAAAAGAGAGAGAGCCAAACCACAGCAAATTTGCATTTAAAAAACTTGACTATTTTTATTTGCCATACGGTATATTGATTTTAATGACTGTCTCAGGTTTTTAAGAGATCATAGCCCCACTTCATTGTAGCTCCAGTGAACCATAACTGTGGCTTAGACTCCTCAAAATATTTGGTCTCACAAGRCAAGAAATATACAGACCTTTTATTTGTAAAGAAGACTCATATTAACACCAATGGTGGTGAAATAAAGTTCTTGGACATATAAGTTCTTGCATTTTTTTTAATATTAGTTTAGTTTAAAAAGTCCATATTTTCCAAAACATCAATCTTTGGCTAATATAATCACAAAAGTTATTTTTGTATATTCTGTGCAATACACATCATATGTTCAGCTGAACATAACAAACCCATCAATTACAAGTTTTCCCACTGGTAAACTCTGGAACTGACAGGGTCTTGCACTGTGATAAAAATTCAATATGAAATCTGAGAATTACTTTGGCATTTCATCATAATCATGTCGCTTCTGGATCATCAAGAGGCAGGTTTCACACCTGAAGAGCACTTCCCTCAGCATTTTTGCTTACCATTGAATGAGAAACTCACTCCTTACTAACTAAAGCTAAAAAGGCAGTAAGGACCTGCATCCAGAGCCTCATGAATTTAATAGAAAAATTCCCAMTGGAATGAAGAGGCTGAGGAGGATCCAGCCCTGAGCAATTTACAGTATGCCTCCTGATTTGTATTTTAAGCCTGGTAGAGATGGAATGAAAAACATTCACTGTACATGTATTGGATATGTTTAATATAATTCCAAGGCATGTGTGTGATTAAGGTATTGGAAATATATGAAAGCAAAAGTAATGTTGCAATATAAAACAYGCACCCATTTATTTTAGTATATTCATGTGCATTCACTGATAAGACTTTCCTGAAGCTTCCAGACAGGCTTTAATGGAAAACAGTGATAAATGCCCCTTACTAGACACTCTCCACTGATCTCATACTAAAAAAATTGCAACACACCAAAATACAAATTTACACCTCCAGTTTAACTTTTGCTTAAGACAACCAGATGTTGGAGCTTCAGTTCACATAGGTTTCTTTCCCACCAAATGTTTCCAAATGGCGATAGCAAACAAAACTAAAGCAAGTCAGAATGTTTCTGTTTTCAGATGAGGTATATCTGATTAGGAAATGCTGAAGTTACTACCAAAGGTTTTTATTGTAAACATTTTAACTAGTATTGCTAAATGCTACTTTTGCTGAACTAAAAAAAAAGTCTGTATAGAATGAATGCAATCTTACTTCTATAAACAGGAACAATCTGTCACAAAGTTTGGTAAATGTGACTCCCAAATTACATTTAACACTGATGCCTGAATGTGAAGTTTCATTGTCCATATCAATGACAGTCTGGTGCTAATTGGGTTTCAATAAAAATTTTACATTCCATTCCAACTTTGAAGATTTTTCCATTAAAAATGGAAAATTCATATYCATTAAGGCAGATAAATCAAGATCTTTGCAAAGAATATATCCTGTTAGTACCCACAGTCCATTCTTCTTAAAATAGAGCATGCAAAATGTTCTCTAAGAGAACATACGAGGAAAATCTCATCCTGAAAATTTCCCAGTTTGCAYGTACTTTTACTCTCATAACTAAATACTGTGAAAAAGATACAGTATAACTGCATGTTTTGAAATCAAAGTGAAGTCAATTAAGTGAAATTATTTTTTGGGCACTCAATAAGTATGGCAATAATTACAGTGTTGYTCAACACCTTTAAACATGGGCAATCTTATTCTGTTGATTGATTACCTTCTGGAATGTCTCAGACTTAATCTCTTAATGGGATTTTTTGTGTGGTTGATGGGGTTTGGGTCGGTACATCCACACAGTGGTATATATGTGCCTGAAGTTGAGTCATTGACAGAGCAGCAGGAAGGACCATGACTGCAAAAATTATCAGCTCCCTGAAATTGCTCCAGGTGGATCCTTACAAATCCATGGGAACTGATTCCAAGAATCCTCAAAGAGCTAGCTGACACCATCACAAAACCACCGCTATGATTTTTGAACAGTCTTGGAAATCCAGACAGGTCCCAGCTAACTGGAGGCTGGCAAATGTTGTCCTGATTTTCAAGAAAGGAAAGAAGGAGGATCCCAGAAACTACGGGCTGGTCAGTCTCACTTCAATTCTTGGGAAAGTTATGGAGAAAATTATTCTGGGAGATACTGAAAAACACCTGAGAGGCAGTGCAGTCATTGGTCCAGCATGGGTTCATGAGAGGAAAGTTCTGCTTATCAAACCTAATATCTTTTTATGACAAGGTAATTCACCTAGTTCATCAAGGGAAGCTGGTTGACCTAATCTTTTTGGATTTCAGTAAAGCTTTCAATACTGTCTCTCACAGTATCCTTCTGGACAAAATGTCCAGCACACAGCTGGATAAACACATCATTGGATGGGTGAGCAACAGGCTCACAGGTCAGGCATAAAGGGTGAATGGGGTGACATCAGACTGGTGACTGTCACTAGGGGGGTTCCACAAGGTTTTGATAGTGGGGAGTCAGCAGGGGAGGCTTCTGTGAGAAGACACCAGAAGCTGCCCCCAGGACAGGACCATTTTCATGCAGCTGCAGGACGGACTCACTGCCAGCTAAAGCTGAGTTCAACAGCAACAGAAGTCTCAGGGGACTGAATTTTCTTCCTTGCCATGTATCTTACCACAGCTCTCATGGTAGCTCTCAATGCTTGATATTATTATGTAAGATTTAAAATCTGCTCAACTCTCAACTATTTTCAAATGAGAAACAACAAGTAAAAGAAGTATTGAAAGTCACTACCATCTATCAATTTCATTTAAATAAAATACTGTTCTTTATGTTGGTATAGTTGTGACTTTATATTAAATGTGTTTTACTAATGATAACTCTTAAAATTATAACAATATTTAAAGCATATCTAACTGGGGTGTAATAATTTAAGTAGCTAAAATATGGTATTCCTAAATATTAATATCATCAAATCTATAAATAAATAGATGTATATTAAAAACTGACAATGTTAGTCCTGAAGATAATTTTGGGGCAACGTAGAAACTGCTCCAAAACAAAATCATGTTTTTAGGTATGTGCAGTGTAGCCTGAATGTTGCAGAATTCTCCACATGCAAAGCTTTCCTTTTCTTTCTAGTCTTGCTGGAAAGCCAGCCAAGGCAAGAGAGTTTAATGCCAAATAACCCTTTTTATCTTGCAGTTCTGCAGAGGAAATAATTTGTGCT
>NW_026623320.1:2351522-2366482 GCF_030028575.1 Malurus melanocephalus | reverse complement strand
AAACCAAACAAACCAAAACAACAAAAAACCCACCAGGATGGAGAAAAAAGGAATTAGTCCTTGGGATGTCTGATGTGAGCCCATGAAACACTGTGAAGGGCAGAGCATGGGCTCTCTTCAGGCCATAGTGACCATCTACCTGCAGATGACATGCTCCGTTATAGTAAGTAGAGTTTGTGGGTTTGAGACAATCAGCATCTTTAGGGTGGATTTTTTTCTCAACAATTTTAGCCATCAAGGCTAAGAGTAATCCTACTGTGAATAGACCTGGTCCAAACTCTCTTTATTACTGGAAGGGAAACTGGGCATTTCTAGGACACATCCCATCAWAGAGAACTGTGATAAATCACCGCCTACAGATGCCTTTTCTACCAGACAYCTGACTTCAGACAGCTGAGACAGATGTGTCCTTTCAGGCCAATATTCACATTCTCTCCCTACATGTCAGCCTCAGTCACCAGCATTGTCCAGTGCAGGACAAAGTGTTATCAGTGACTGCAGCCCCATTCACTGCCTGCAGGACAGTTTGTTCCTGCACAGGAAGGTGACCTGCAGCGATGCACGATGATGCAACCAGAATTAGTAATGCAGTACTGTTGCCTGAGACAAAAAGAGGCATTCCCAGGCAACAACACTTCCTAGCTTGTAAGTGGGTTTAGTTCTATTGGAGCAGAGCCTTTAAGACAATTGCTACAAACTAGAGCTATGCATTTCAGCCACATCSTGATCCCTTTTGGATTTGCCCAGCAATCTCAGCTGTAAATTGCTTCTTCACAACTCGTGCTGAGGAGCCAAAGCAAGTGGGTGTGAACCAGCCTCATCAATTCTTTGGTTACAGACACTAATTGTCATTTATCTCATATTTTACATGGCCTATTATGATCCGTGAACTTTGTAGTCCTAGTAACAATTTTGAAACAGCTTTGCATGTGGGTATTAATCTACAAAAAAGGTCAGTCCAGTATGAAACCGATTCCTCTGAAGTGTTTTAGAGATCAGCATGAATGGATTTTACTTCAGCGTGTCTAGAGTCATATTCATTATTAATTATTACCTTTTACCACCTGCCCATTTCCTTGGGACATGCAAAATTGAGGAGTGTTGGTCCCTTTTTGGTGAGTTCGAACTTTGTAACTCTATGCTGTACTGACATGGGCATGTTTGTCTGCATAACTCCTAACTTCCTTTGATCAGTGATGTGACAGGAGATGTCAGTGCAGCCAAATCTGCTTTTTCTGAGGAAAACATCCCTTAAACTTATTACTAAATGTATATTTTTTTCTGAATGCAGTTTTGAAAGCCAAATAGAAACTGAAGTAGGCATTTATTGCTTTTTACAGAACAGATCTGAAAGAGGAAGGAGTTATATGGGACAGAGTTTCATGTTGATTTACACTCTTTTTTAAAGGCATCTAAAATTGCTGCAGGATGTCTTCTTATATATTTCCTATTAACATCTTAGTTAACTGTGCACACAATTAAGTAAATAAATGAGTTGGGTTTTTTTTTTTTGTTTGTTTGTTTCTGTTTTAGCCCCACTTTCTGTTCCTTTCCCTAAACTATCACATGTTGAGATCATCTGCAGGGAAGCAGATCCTTCCTCCTTACTCATTCTAAAGAAGACATAACTCTTCCAGTCCACACATGCCAGCATTGTTTGAAATCCAGAGATTATAACAAAATGTGCTCTTACATAACATGTCTTGCTCTCTGCATCACCTTGTCATTGCCAACTTCATGCTGACAGTCACTGATAACTCAGCCCCAGTCTGAAGTGAAGCTCAATGTGATGTCTGATTCTTCAGCAATATTTCAGAGGGGCCAGTTTTTTGCTTTTAACTATGATTTAGGTAAGTAAATGTGAACATACTGTAAGATTAAAATAATATAGTGTACATCAGACTCCTAGCTGCAGCCTGATCATATTATCCTTTACAATCTTGGCTCAAAATCCAGAGGGAGTCTGGATCGCTTAATTAGTTAATTTCTGTTTTGATTGGAAAGACAAAAGTAAACCTTTTGGAAATGAATTCATCAATTCAAACTGCATAACAGGCTTTATTGAAATGCAGTCTGCAATGTTCTTAAGTCAGCCTCACCACTGAATGTTGGGGCTTATCTTAATTATGGTTGGTTGTAATACTGTACTTATATTAATAATGTTCTTATGTTAAAGAGATTTTTTTGACCTTTTGCAGTGCAGAAATCAATGAGAAGTTGATAAAGCCAAGTTCATTGCTGCCTAAAGTAAAGCAAGCCTGATTTGTTTACTTACCTAAGCCTTCATCTGTCAGACCCATTCTGAAATGATTTATAGACCTCTACCCAATGAAATCATTTAAAGTAGATTAGATTCAAGGAACAATCACCTCTAATATGACAAGCTGATGGAGGCTGACAGGTAACCAAGTTGCTCTGGATGGCAAACAAGTTCCTGAAATTCTGATTAAATTAAAATATTAATGGTACCACTGGGAAAATAAGATTGAATCATGTTAGGCGAATTCAGTATTAGAAACAAAATGCAAATAGAGAATCATTCTGTGCGAAGAAAGCCAGCTGAGGTACCAAGGGAAGTTACCTCCAGTAAACGAGAGAGCAGGAAGCGAATTCAAATGAAAAGCATTGTGTCAAGAGCTCACCTTCACCTTTCTGAGGTCTCTAAAACAACAAGGCCTAACAGGCTCTGGGGTTGGTCTGAACACTTTTGAGAGGTTACATATTTATTTGGACTTGCAGCCTAGTACTAATGAACAACTCCTGCTTTCCTAAGGTTATAAGGTTATTCTTTGAAGCACTGATCCATGATTTTTTTCCCCTTTTTTCATGTTTGTTTAGTTTCTGTTTTCAATCCTGTACATTAAGTGGCTCTGGCTGCACTATAATTGCTATATAACTAAATGTATTGACACTGCCTGCTTTGGGATCTGTATTAATTTTGACATRCAGGGTAATTAAATGTGCTATGTGTCTCACGTGCATTAAAGGAACAATAGATGCCTTATCTGCCAGACACGCTGAAGTGTGCAATTACAACATGTTAAGAGCAGTTGTTTTTTGCTTCACAACACCTTTTATTAAGGGTCTTTTAAATATCTTTAGATGTTATTTAATGGCTGTGAAGTAAAGACTATCCATCACAAGTAACACTGATGGGATTTATCTCGCCTCAATTTAGGCAGGGTAGATATCTTCATCCAAGCTAATTGCCTAAGCCCCCATTTCAGCTAGCAGAGAGAAAGAGCTGCTTAAAGATTGCCAGTACTCTGCTCTGGTTTTTATAGCTGCATTTGAATTTAATAAACTGCAACCTGGACACACACACCCCCCAYTATTCTGTACCTTTACAGGGGGAAGAAGATGGTGGAGGCAGCAGGAAGCACCTGGAGGGAGCACTAACTGCACCCACAGCGCCTCTCTAAATGGCAAAGTGACAATCTAGTTCCCAAGTACAGAGTTCTCTTTTTTTTTTTTTTTCCCAGAAGGCCCTAGTATAAACTATGGTGGCCATGGTCAGCCTGGTGAGATCCAAAGCCAGRGGAAGAATGTGATTAACAGGAAAATAAACCAGCAGCTACATAGCAGCAGTGAAAGAGAGCCTCCTAGATACCCTTATCTACTGGGAAGTTAGTTTTTATGGACAAAAAAAAAAAAAGTTACACAATATGGAAGCAATAGAAGCAAAGAAGGACATACATAAAGAACTGACCATGGTGAGATAAAAAAAAGAAACCAAAAGTTTTTTATCATCTTGGGGCAGGGAAGGTCAAGAAGAGACCTTTGTCCTGCYGGGAGAATGTCCTAGGCAATGACCAGCTCTTAAAGGTGTTTGATGAGTTTTGTGACTGCAGAAAAAATTGAGTACCTGGAGAGGTACTGGTCTGGGGACTTGGGCRGAAGAAGAGACTGCTTTTATTTTCTGTCCTGAAAGCAAGAGGAGAAGAGGAATGTATTTGCCTTTCAATGCCACTAACAATGACTATGTCAACACTCACATTGCTACATCAAAAGCCTGTTTAATTCTCACTGGACTGTTAGGATTACTGTACTGTGGTCTTACCATRGCAATACTAAATTGAAAACTAACAACAAATGAAAGAACCTGRAGCAGGTTGGTCGAGCCAAAGACTGAGGTGCAGATGGAATCTGGGCAACCACCAGAACAAAATGCAGCTCAAGAGAAATAAGTGTCCCATTTTTCCTTAGGACATTTAAGTAATTAGTAACCAGCTTGACATCTAGCATAGTGGACCTYGGAGAATGCCAGCCAAGACTAAGCTCTTGTGGTCTTTTCCAGTCATGTATTCTAGTCTGAAAAATCAGTCCATAAATATATGACTTTGAAATTATCTGCACTTTCTCCCAGTTTGTAGGTGCTAYGGTAATGGAGAGGAAGTTTAACCTTAGCAATAAAGGAGTCTTTGTGTTCTCACCACATGTGCCAGAGGAAAAAAAAACTGGAATATAAGTGTATAACCCATACTAAGAGCTTTGCTAGGTAAAATCCTTCCTACTCAGAAGTTCAACTTATGCCATTAGGGAAAAGGATAGTAGAGCTCTCACAATGCACATTTTATGTGTGTATCTTCCTCAGAAGAGGAATCAGGCAATTTTGTCTGAAACAAATTCTTACACATCTGTGAATCATTATTTTCACAGTTCAACTACCTCTATCTATACAATGTGGTTCTGAGACACAGGAAAATCTCCTGTGACCAAGTGGGAAAAGTACCATGGGAAACTACTATTTTCCTACAYTCACTGTCCARCCCATAATGATCTTGTTATGTTGTAGACTGTGATAGGACACTATGTCCAATGTTTAAAAAGAATGGGCCCAGGTCTCCATTTCCTAATGATGTTAGGAATTACTTTTCTCTCAGATTTTCTGAATGTTTTAGCAAGCCATCGTTTCATGAGGGCTTTGAAAATTATTCCATGTCCTTAGGTACCAAAACAGAGATCAGGTTCTTTGAAGTTTTTACTTTTAAAACATTTGACCTCTAGGTACATTTYACATTGTGGTAATCGAAGTGTGTCTGTAAGGTATTATTTCTAGTCTTATTATAACTCTGCCATTCAGGACATTAATTACTCAGTCATTAATTGCAGTCCTATCACTGTCTGACACATGTTGTCATATAGGACAACTCTCAAAGTCCGGTTTCTCTTAAGCTTCAAAACTAATGCAGTCTAACATTTTGACAGTTAGCTTTGGTATCACTRCACAATTAATCCATCATTACATGAAAAGGAGCAAAACATCTGTTAAGTAAAATTCTGGGCAAGCAGGAGTTAGAAAATTTGAACATTTCTCCATTAAGGGTTCTAGCAAGAGGATGGAATAAAGTTTCAGAGTAAAAAATACCAACATACTTCATTCATAAGTGTAGCCAGCCAAGAGAAATACAATTTTGAGAAGTTGTTGGGAGTTCATGCAAATTTCTGTTCAAAGTTTGAGCCTTCCCCATAAACACTCAAAATTTTAACAAGACAGAAGCATCACAGTCTTGAGCCCTCCCTTTGAATGTGTCCATGAACAAATCCTTCCTTCTCCTTTCAAGAGGATKATTAATATTCAGACTATATTGAAAAGCTTTGACTTAAGCTGTCTCCTATATTWGTATTCTTCTTCTGCCTTTTCACTTTCTCTTTCTTTCTCTATATAGATCTGTATAATGTAAATATCCATACAATGCAAACCAAGTGATATGTTTGTATTTGTGTATACATCTGTCCAAATATAACATGGAKATAGCTTAATAACTATATCTTTCTACCTAACTGTAGTGGTGGAGGTTGGTTTTAACTAAGTTGATAATATTCCACTGTTTTTATGCAACAGAAAACTGAAATTGTTATTTGTACTAAAAGCAATATACTCCAAAAGAGTGGTGGTCATGGCTGAATATGGACCTTTATTTTGCTGTAGGTTTGATGGTCGTTTTATATGTAAGATCTTTARGTTCAATCAGAGAACAATCAATGGTATATAATGCTTTTTTTTTTTTTTTTTCCTGTCCATTGCACAGCACAGATTGCTAGTAAATGGATTGCCACRTGGTTCCTATCTTTTATGCACTCTCCCCATGCATAGACTGAAAGCATTGAAAACATGTGAGTAGCTGTTGTTGACACTAGGTAAATAAGGAATCCATAGATTAAATTTCAACATGGACTATGCAGGTCTGGATTTTTTTCAGCTTTGATTCTAATGCCCTAATAATGTTTGTGCCATGAATATAAGCTTACATAACATTCAGAGTTTGGGCCTGGGTAAGATTAAACTGCTCTCCATTCCAAAATGGAAATTTTTTAGCTTTCTCCAAAACTCAAAATACTACCAAACTGTGTTATGGAAATCTAAAGAGAGTTTTCATTCATAAACAAGTTCCAAATTTTGGCTACTTTGTCAAAAACTCACTGTTTATGGTGCATTACAAACAACAGTCAAGCACTATTTCAAATGGAAGATTTTTTTGTCTAATCTTGCCATCTTGTGATTTGCCTTGTCACTTATTCTTGGAATATCAAGATAACGTAAAATCAAGAACAGCAGCCTCAAGCTTCTTTCACCATGGACTCCTGTCTTTGAAACAAGTTCAGAGCATTTCAYTTAAAGAGTGTTTGTTGACCAGTCAGGCAAGGCTGATGGGAATCAATACTGGAGCTTTCCAACTGCTTTCTGTGGAAAAGTCTCACTTAAATATGGAAGCTTCATGTCATTTCTTAAGACAGGAAGGTTATGGATCCATCTGAGCTCCTCTCTTATGACAGCTTGGAATGAGGAACATGTCATCCCTGTTCTTCAAAAGCTCCACCCTCAGTTTTGTGAACTACCCCAGGAATTAGATTTGATTTCAGTTGCAGCTAGAGAATCATAAATTCTTGGAAAACTAAGACTGAGATTAGAACAAAGAGCTGTCGGCTAAAGATGAATGGCTAGTAAAAATATTTGAGCAGAGGCGTCAGGCATAAAGAAATCAGAAAGGCTTCATCATTTGTAGCTTTTGCTTCAAATCACTGGTACAACTGGTCATACAGGCAAGAGCTGACAAATGCTCCCACACTGTAGCCAAATCATTGTCTGAAAGGAAAGGCCAAAATCCCCTGTGAGAGGAAATGGGGAGATAWCTTCTTGGAAACTTGGAAACTTTCTTGTTGTTCAAACACTAGCTCTCAGCAGGACTTTGAGATTTTGGATGATACTGCCAAGTTAGTGGGAATTGGAAACAGCACCTCCAGCAGTTTCTGAGCTGGCTCCATGCAGCTTGGCCACGATGGCTGCCCTTCATCCCCTGTGCCATCCTCAAAACATTTTCATAACACCTGCGTAACAGTGGGGCTTTCTTCTTGCAGAATTTGAGGTTAAATTCAATTTAGTCCCATATTATGAAGCAAATTTGACTTACAAAATCTTCGACAGAGCGAAATTTAAAAAAATAACTAAAGTAATGGTCCAACTTTGAAAAGCATGCTACTCAATTCAAAATTTGCAAACAAATGTATTAACACCTCTGAACATGTGTTTYTCTGCTTTTATGTGTGTTATGGTTAGTGGAGGAGATGGATATTMCTYAAAGAACGAGAGGACTCCCATGTTWGAAAGTTTCYCARTGCCTGCTGCACAMAGCTAKCCTAAAAAAAATCATGTGCTTAAGACAGAGCTGTGAATAAACTTGTATGGATACTAGAAAATGTGTTTATAACGCCAATTCTCAATTTTCTCTTCTTTTCCCTGCTGGATGCTTTAAGAGCTCTTTACCCCAAGCCTTAAATTTTTAGGGTGCTTTCATGAGTCATGTTGATAAGTCTATTTTACCTAAAAACCTCTACTGCAATATTTGGTGGGTTTCAAAATATTTTTAAATATTTTGTTATATATAGCAATATACATTGCTATTTCACTGTGAGTGTAATTTCTATACAAACAATTTAACCAGTGCATAATTCAGAGAAACTAACTASAATAGCTAAGGTTAAACTTTGAATGCTGAAACACACAGCTGGATATTTARGAGACTCTCTCTAGCAAAATAAAATTAAATACCTTTTTTGCATTAATTAGCCAAATTGTAAGTTTAGCTATATTTATCTATAAAGCAAGTCCTGGTCTGGTTGCCAAATTAATAGAGATCTGTCTGGGAGAACAACTTCCTTTGAAAATATGAATATGACCTTTAATTTGTAAGCAACATTCTCCTTTATTCCCAGTCTTTGACTAGTAGTAATGTCTAGAATGACTGATTTCACTTAATTGTTGTGGTTTAATACTTCATCTTGATGATTTGTTAAGTTACAATTACTAAGAAATATCACTCCACAGTAGTTAGATGTGGTATGRGTCAGATTCTGCTGCTAATATCTATAATGATTGACTGATTAAAAAAATGTTTATTTCTGGTATTATTGACTAATCTTCATAGAGATTCTTGTCTTCATGAATGCATTTCTTAAGATAAATAAACTCCTTTGTGTTCTTTCCTCTCTCTGTGGATCTGGGATACTTTCAGTCATGCAAGTATATCTTGATGATTTCTTTCAAATATTTATTGCCTTTTTATACAGCATTTGCTTCTAACTCTGYCATGAGGGAACAACTGTTGCAGTCTTCCAGCTGGTATGATCTGTTCCCTAAGCAAGATGGTTTTCTGATAGTATCGACACTGATTTTAATTRTGTGTCGTGTCGTCATTTTGCTTGTTACCACTCTTTCTAATGACGGGTGTTTTCCAGACGTGTGCCCAAGAAAGCATGAGAAGTGATCAGACTGCCATGCACAGGCAGACACTGCATTTCTGCAGGCAGCCTGTGGCTTTTCTCAGAGCCCATCTCTCCCAGCTGGTGCTGCACAGTAAATAGTGCGAGCTCTAAAACWGCCTCTTAGGGTTAGCTCCATCTTTGTCACCCTTAATGTCAGTGTGGACACAGGGATGTGACATCGCTGCAGCACCCACTGAAGGACTCTTGCCTGGGCACAGAGCCCACTGCTTCAGGGATGACCTGGCCTGGAACAGATGACAGCACCAGGGAGACAGGCATCCTTCTGGGCTGGGCTGACCACTCTTTACCCCTTTAATGGAAAGGTGGGCTGTTGTAACTGGTTCAGAATAGCTGACTGAGGTCACTGACCGTGGCCCAGCTTTGTGACCAGCTGGTCTGCCAAGGTTGACAGCAGGGAAAGAGCTCTTTGCTGAGGATGACAGCAGGGAAAGAGCTCTTTGCAGGTGTCTTTCAGCCCAGTGTTGGTACCTGACACCCAGCCTGTGCCCCGAGCACTGCCCCTCAGTGCCTTGCCCTCCTCAGAGTGAAGGAGGCAGAACTTCACAGGATAGCTGAGRTTAGAAGGGACCTTTCCCAAAGTCAGTGGAGCAATAGCAACCTCCAAAAGCAAATCCTCTCCCTCAGCTGGTTAATTAAACCAAATGGTTAATTAAGTTGTGCTGTGTTGCCCTGCCACGAGCCCAAACAGCCTCAACAGCTGAATCCCACGCCTCACACCCTGCTGGTACAGGCAGTGTGCTTTCTGTTATTTAAAGTATTGAATGTTTGTCACTGGGATCTTGCCRTGAATAGACAAGTTGGCCCAAAGACTGTGAGTCACCCTTTAAATACACTGTCAAATACACTTTAAATACATTGTCAAAGAAATACTCTCATAATAAAGTTAGTAGAACATAGTCCATTCCTCTACTCCAAAATAAGATCAATGATATGTAAAACACACTTAATAGATATTTTGCCATTTCTCAAAAGTATCCAGTGGTGGAAGTGGCCTTTGTCTGTGTCCTAGTGAACCAGTAACTTTGRCCAGCCTCTTTCCCCACCTGCTCATGGTTACTCCAGAGGTCTTGAGGCAGATCTTGTGCTTTTACACTGTCTGTGCACTCAGTATAAAAGGACTCCAGGTTTTCCTAGGCATCCCACAGCAGACATTGCTCTGACCCTCCCTAGTTATCATTTTTTCTCAGYTGGGGATAAATATCTGCCAGCAGTACTAGTTCAGTCAGCAGCTGTGGGWTTCTGATGTAGGTAGCAAACTGGGCAGCCCAGCCCCACTCCATGGCACCAGGGATACACACTCTCTGCTCTCTTTACCCCTGGCTCACAGGTTTTGAATTATTTTTTCTCTTTTCCTTTTTAAATTACATTTTGCATTCAGGAAAAACAGACGTGATTTGAGTGGGATTCAGATAACAAAGCTGGATATGTCACAGTTACCTTCCAATTCTAGTCTACAGACATTTTTGCATTTGCCTGGTGCTTATTGCAAGGGCAAAGTGGAATAGTCTCTAGGCTACATTGCAATATAAACATCAAATTCTATTATCAGCAGTCTCAGCATGGTTTTACATTATAAAATATAGACTATAGCTGCAATAATAACTGTAGAAATAYAGAATGTATAAGCAATAAATATAAACGTAACTGAGGAAGCAGCTATTATATCCATSTCTTGCAGAATTCAAATCAGTTTCCTACCAACTTTGTCCATTGTTTTCCATAACCCTGTACATGATCTTCTGGCAATGGCTCCAYTCATCATAATGAGTCCAAATGTCCTGGAAATATCTTCTTGTCCAGATGGGGAACATTTGTTAAGTAGCAGGTATATGAAATACATATATTTGTATATTTATGTGTATGCTGAAAGGTAAAATATTCATAACCCACTGAAGAAAGCTTAGGCCTTTCTTAAAATAGGGTAGCTTTAATGAAAATAACTGTGATATGAACTTTGCTTCCAGCTTCCTTTGGTAGATTAAAGGAAAAGCATAGACATAAATATATTAACATGTTATTAATGTTTATTGTTGAAATATGTATATATGAGATGTGCTCCTTCATACATTATGTAATGTCTAAATTACACAAATGTGGGGGAGTTTAATAAGTAGCCCACATGGTTTCATCTTTTTATGTAATTTTGCTACATTCTAAATTAAGCTAGCAAAAGTCACCACTTTTATCCATTTTAAAAATTGCTTTACATGTGAAAGCAGGTGAAAAGTAACACAATGAAAATATTGTAGGTAGCACTGGATTACGATTGTTGATTTTCTTTCTCCTTAATAAAGCAGGGTGAATGGAGAAATGAAGAAAAACGATGATGAAAAATGGTACAAATGTCCAACAGAGGAGAATTAAGTAGGCTGATTAACAATAAATCTGTGACTAAAATATGCTGTCTGTAGAAGGTTAATTATTTTCTGTCAATATCTTTTTCTTTTTTTAATCAAGTTATCCCAAGCAGTACATTTATTGAGCCACAGTTGATTGACAACAGAGACTTAGTCAAGCTTCGGGCAAGAGATGAAGAGGATTCTGGAATGTTACAGSATAGAACTGAAAAAACAGAATGCTATTTTGAAGCTGTAGTGGCTATTTGTTTTTATTTCTTCTTAAATGTGTTATCACAGAAGCATTACCATCATCTCCAATTGGCCCAGCCATGGCCATCTTTGGAGTCCCCAGGGATTGGCTCTGCAGGACAAGGAGGAAGCTTCATGTCCCCTCTCACAGGAGCCACCCCTGTARCCCTCCCTGCCCACATTGCCCCRTTACCAATAACAGGCCATGCAAACCCAGTACAGCTGCTCATGCTGCATGGATGTGACCACAATTAAAATTTTCCTTGATTTCCTTGCCACTTCAGAGTTTGGAGCATTCTGCAATAACCCATAGGAAWTTTTAAGCATGTCAACTAGCATTATTATTTAATTATTGTTTTGGTAGACATCTTTCAAGTAGCAGTAGGCCTGGCAAAACATGTGCTTCTCACAACTGGAGGAATGGGAAAGGGGAGATTGGTAATTTTAACTCATACAAATATGTGACCACTCTTTCTTACTAAGTTGATTTGTAGCTATGAACATTTAGTAAATTCACAGAAGAGATGTTGCAAATAAAATTGAGTCYGTTGTGACAGAATTTACATAGCTGCTGATGTGGGAGCTCAAATCAGACACTGTTTGGCCATTGGTTTCACTAAAACCACAAAGGTGCTTTTGTAYCTCTCCCTACTGCCCCCAATTCTGGGCTTGTGAAAGAAGAGTGGATACCCACAGGAAACCAAAATGAGGTTCAAGGTGTCTCATCTCCATGTTACAAAGACTCTTTTGCTAATCTGAATCCCACACTTTCTAAGAAAAAACTAGTTATTTTGGTACCAAAGCTCTAGGAGCAAAACTCAATCGTTGGATTCACATCGTAGTTCTCTTTTTCATTTCAGAGGWAATACAGCCTATGGAAATTGTACAGAATATTCAGAATACACTTCAGGCCAAAAAAATATTTTGTTTAAAAATAAGTTATAATATAGTGCTCTTACAATCTGTCATGATTTCAGAAATGTGGCTTTCTCTACGTGTCCCAAACTTGGCATAATCACTAGGCTAATGCAAGAACTAGGATTTTTTTTCAAGTTATAATGTAGTTTGCTTCCAATTTTTGTCTGACTYGCTGTCCTTAAACCACCTGACATAAATCAAGTGACAAACTCAAGGCAGCATCTRTAAAAAAAATTGGAAAAGCAATGCTGCCATATAAAAAAATCCCCTCTGATTTTAGTCACTCAAAGCTTTTAGACGAGATTTCCTCCTTCTTTCTCTTTTTCTTGAGCATAAGCAGTTAGCAGAGTTATGTCTTCTGCTGGGGTGGTTCTATGGAAGTTTGATGTCTTAGATCAAAGAAAACTGGAGGTGTAGAATTAGCTAATATTTTAAAAATAAATGTCAGTAGCACTTTTWAATCATTATAAGAAGTTGTTTCACTTAGAATTTACTATAAAGKCTTAGACTAGTGATCTTTTACTTTCTGTGTCACAATCCCCCCCATGTCTACTTATCTCAAGGCTCCAACAATCTTCTTGTTAAACTCCTGCTAAGGCAATTGGATGATTGGAGGAGGTTGGTTGGGAACATTRTGAAATGTTTCAGCCATCCTCTTTCTCTACAGTGGCAGAATAAATTTTGTTCTGCTGTAAAACTGCCTAAAGGTTCACCTTGACGATGGTGGGGTAGTGGCATATGCAGATGTGACAAAATAATACCTGTGAAGGCAAAAATGTCACATGGATATTTAGGGGAATCTGAAAATCTTAGTGAGTGAAGTGGTTTCAGTGGCTGCTGAGGGGTAGAGAAAGGTATGGAGGGGAAGACTGAGGATGATGTCCATGAGAAGGGACAGGCAGCACCTTAAATCTGTTTCATCTGGTTAAAATCACCATGTCACAAGGGATGAAATGTTGCCTCCACTCCCCTCTGGACTGTGTATTTCTTCACAACTCAGGTACTATCACTCAGGGCAGCTGAGCCTTGAGGAGCCTCATCCCAGTTTAAGATGGCACTTCTTCAGCACCTTCAGACAGGGACCATGGCTCTGAAACTCAGTATGTGGGAAAGAAAAACAGCAGGAGCAATGKAGGTTCCCTTTCAAATGAACCCAGAGCAAGCAGACTTTACTGCAAGGAATGGTTCCTCAATGTGCAAGAACACAGGAGAAATTTTAATGATGTTCACTGAACACAAGAGTTTACAAGGCCTATGGAAGAAGAATGGAAAGAGCAAGAAGTTGCCAGAACAGCTGCAAAGAGGGATTGCTCAAAGATGCCACTRAAAAAAAAAATACCTGCACAATAATTAATTAAGCTTCAAAATGTCCCTCTGAGGTAGGTAAGTATTATTAAACTAGAATATACAGAATTAATTAAGGTTTGAAGGGAAAAGAAAGGGCAGGGAAAAAAAATAAAAGCTGAACAAATTAATGCTAGCCAAAGGGGTAAGAGAATCAGACTCCTACAGACAGAATCAAGGAAGAAACATATCGTAGGAAGAAAACATACTCATTAATAATGGAGCCATTATTGGAACTGATTGCCAATGCTTTCTTCATTATTGGAACTGATTGCCAATAGCTCCCTAAGGGAGGGCAGTGATGCCAGACTCTTTGCAGGAGGAGGGAAGGACATTACCTCTTCTCTTCGCTTGTCTTTTCCTTCATGCTGACATTGTGTCAGGCAATCACCTAATTTTCAGACTTTCTTTGGGAAGTGACGTAAGGAAGGGTGTAGAGATGCAGGCTCAGGACATCTGCCCAATGTCTCTAGGACTCCRCCTTAGGGTGAAGACCGACCCCATAGCACAGCTATTCAACGCTTTCATGGAGTTTTCATGGATTCTGCCAATCTAATTCTACTAGCTTTCACTGCCAAGAGAGAAAAGAATTGCCAGACCCACATATCTCTGAATTCCAAAGATAAGCTATTTCATCAGGTCGTGAAAGTCAAAGCATATCCATCAAAAATAAAATAAAAAAAAAAAACCCTTAAACCAAAAAATCCTATGTTGGATTTTCTTGGTAAAAGAAGAGAACACAGACCTAGTGTATTAGCCACTGCCACATAATATCCTGAGAAAGAAAACACCAAGAAAAGGACTTAGTATGATGTTTCTAAGTAAATGCACTGGATCTAGCTGTGATGCAGCTATTTTTCTTCATAGCAGCTTGTAAATGCTGTATTTTAGATTTGTGACTGGAGCAGTGCTGATAATGTACTATTAAGGAGCAGTGCTTGCTTAGTATTGGAGTTTTCTTCATCCACTGCTTCTCCCAGAAGAAGGCTGGGGATGGGCAAGAGCTGTGAAATCTGATTTCTAAAGAAAACATTGACATGTACTTACTGAAGATGGCCATCTGGCTAATAGCCATGAAGAAAAAGCAGAGGCATTTAAATGCATGTTTTTGCCTCAGTCTTCAAGAGTCAGAGGTCCATGAGTCTAACCATGATTTTCCATTTGTGGACTGMAATTGTAGGGGATCAGCTGTATCAGCTGAATGTTCAGGAGTCCGTGGGGCCTGTTGGGAATCATCTCAGTGTACTGAAGAAGCCAGATGTTGTGGCAGATAACACCTTGATAATCTACCAAAGGTCTTGGGAACCCGGGAAAGTCCCTGCTGGC
>NW_026623320.1:2325126-2351307 GCF_030028575.1 Malurus melanocephalus | reverse complement strand
CACAGTGGGAAAGTCCTGTTTCACTGATTTGATATCCTTTTCTGATAAAGTTACCCTCCTTGTGGATGAAGGGAAGGTGATGAATGTAGATTTTCTGCRTTCTAGGAAGGTTTTTAATAAAGTTCCTCACAGCAGATGAGCAGGTTCACAGAGCACMGGGTGAAGAGCTGGGCTGAAGGGCAGAGTCCAAAGGGTTGCACTGAATGAGGTTGGAGCTGACTGGCAACTGGCCACCAGCTGACTCTGGCTTTGTCCAGTTTGGAGAAAAGGAGGCTGAGCTGTGACCTCAGTTTCTCTACAKCTTCCTGAGAATCAGAAGTGGAGAGTGAGGTGCTGACCTCTGTTCCTAGGGATGCAATAGCAGGACATGAGAATGGTTCAAAACAGTACCAGGGRAGTTTAGACTGGACATTAGGAAGCATTTTATWWCTGTTCAAACACTGRAACAGGYTTYCTAGAGAAGCTATTGGTGCCCCAAACCCATCAGTGTTTAAGAGGTATTTGGACAAAGCCCTTAATCACTTTTTGTCAGCCCTGAAATAGTCAGGCAGTTGGACTAGGTGTTCATTGTAGGTCCCTTCCAACAGATACTTTCTAGTCTGTCTCATCTAGTCTAGTCTATTCTTTTCCTTAAAAATTGTCCGAAAACTGTAATATTCTTATGAATATGTTTGCAGCTCAGAGTTGTTTGACACACTTGTGCAAACAAATTGCAGCTCATTTTTTTTGCAAGCCGTTTGCTGCAGATGCCTATTTAGGGAATTCATTATTCACAAATCATATTTTGATGTTTGTAATCATTCACCTACTTATGCACTCAGATGCCACAATGATAATTAGGAAGATATTGTTTCTTTTCCCCAACTGGATGACCTAACATGAATAGACAGAAGTGGTGCCTCAGCAAATCACTGGGGCTCATTATTCTCTCAGGGAATGTGTGGAGAAAGAGAGAAAGATTAAGGTGCTCTGAGTAAAGTAGAATTGCAGGTTTGTTGGATTTTCATATTTRCCTGCTTTCTCACATAAATTAAAACAAAATTTAAAAGTTGTAAAATTTCAAGAGGTATGTGAGAGCTGTTTAGATTATTTTCAACTATGCAATTTGTTTTTTCTATTACAGCATAATTATAATCATTGGAAGTGTCAGCCAGGGTTTAGGTGTATAAGAACAGCTTTCCAATAGATCAAGGCAACTCTAACATTTGTTTTGATTACCTGAAATCTTGCTAGGGAACAAAAATACACCACATGCATTCTTTATTTTTTCCTTTGAAAACATTATTACTCTTGCAGCTTAGAAAAATTTGTGCAGAKAAATCTTGATTATTATCAGATTAGATATCAGAATAGTTGTGCTAGAGCTCTTATAGCTTGTATTGTCAGATTTTACAAATCTGCAGAATCCTAAAAGTCAAATAATTGTGCCTTTGTATAGGATACATATGAAGAAGAGGACAGAGTAATAATATATGCTTCTGATACTGTTTAGTTTTTGGTCTAAGGGAGTGAAGAAGTTGATTCCTTGTTTTAATATATTAAATATTTTTGTTAACTAAATAAAATGGGGTTGTTTCTCCTCTCTGTTACCCAAAAATCATTCAAACATGGAGGAAGATAGCTTTTCCTAACCACAAAACAGGCATATTTTTTTGAAGAGTCTAAAAAGCTGCTTTTAACATCTGTGTTCTTCTTTGAATTTCAAGTTTATTTTAGAAAATGCATCTATGAGTCAGGCCTTGTTTATGCTGACTTTTCACAGCGTTAGTTAGGAGTTGCAGGTTGTAAATACCCTTCACAGAGTTCATTGTAGCATAGGGAACACACTTGAGACATAGACAAACAAAAAGATTTTATTCTCAAAGATTAAGGGCCCTCGTACAAGAAACCCATGTGGTTATCAGTAATTATGATATGTATATCAGGAAAGGAACTTTGTAAGAGATTCCTGGTTTACTGAGGTCTGATTCTGAAAGAAGGAGAGGACGTTCTCTTTAAAAGTGAAGGGGTAAGTATGGATATGTTATCAGAACCATAAATCRTGCCATAAAAGCTGACTTTCCTCAGTTCATTCCTCAGAAAACCCCCAGTTTCAGCATTTATGAAGTTAAAGCTGGAAAATACTTTTTGCATTCATCTACTAAAGATTTTGAAGAGAAAACAAACACTGGAAAATATTCTACATAGGATGTTGGTTCCTTTGGTCTAGCTGATGTTTCCAGGAAAGAATGCAAATTGTGGCTGTATCTTAAAAACTGGATRGTAACAGCTTCTCTTTCAAAGTTCTAGTTGCAATAATTCTGGCAATGTTTGCCTAACACCCTTATAATTTCAGTAATGATGTGTCTTAGGAGCAATACATAAAGGCCCTGTAAAGCATTGAAGCTGATTTTTAATAAGTCTTTTAAGAAAAAGAGCTTCATAATAACTGTAGAAATATTCATATTAGTGTAGAAACATCTATGCAGCCACTTCTAGTCTTATTACATGCAGAAACATGAAATTACTTTTAGAAATTCTGTTAGGAAAAAGAAATCTTCAGTCACTATTCAGTTCCTCTTAAAGGGACTCTTTGAGTTTAACTAAGCTGAAAACAATTTTTTTTAAACTAGCTGTCTCATATAGAACAAATCTGTTTAGACATTTAAACCTGAATTCCTATTGTTATTARTCTCTGAAACTAAAATGATGCTACCAGAGGAAACAGTCTGGTTAAAACAGCTAACAGGAACAGGTTAAAACTAAAAATATTTCTGAGGTTTTCCATCTACTTGAAAAAGGCAGTTGGAGTAGACTGTGTATGCCCTTGACTTTCTGCATATTCAGAAAATTTGAGACAAACTCAGGAAAGTGTTGAGCCAGAGGAAACGTAAGGAAGAGCACATCCCTATCGGATCTAGACAAGCCTGAGGGAAGAACATATTCCTCGTCTATGAAATCATAAAGACTAACTGARGGAAACCCTCTTAATTGCACAAGCAGAGGTTTCTGAGCCTTTCCTCAATAGCACTCCATCTATTTATTTTTCTKACAAGCAACTACTGGACGACTTAGACAGAAAAAGGTGAACAGTAGGAGGATTAACYGTTATCTCAGTGGTGCTTCTGCAATGTGATGATGGCACTGAAAAGCTTTCTGAAAAATTAAGTTGTGAATTATAATAGAAATGTAATGTATTTTTTTTTCTTTGACAGCTTTAATRGACCACAATGATACTGAAATTTATATTTTTTACAGTGTTTGCTTATACAATGTGTCCAATAGGATGTAGTACAGACTAAGCTTTGGTATTAGAATCATAGTGAGATTTCATTTGGATTTCAGTTTGTTACATATATGTGAATGTCAGTCTCAAGATAGCTCTGAACAGATCTGATCTGAGTGCCTGATTTAAACAGTCTCTTTTCTTTCTGTTCCACAGGAAATGTGTATAGGTATCTGTCCATGCAGAGTCTTAGAAAAGCAGAAGTCAACATGATCATGTTGGAAGGAGTCCCCAAGTTGCCTTTGCAATGTTTCCACCCTGCTCCTTTTCTACAGTCAAATGAAAATTATGATAAAGTTTTAGTCTCTTCATCATTTTAATTTACTTTCCTTTTGTTTATAGCCTCRATATTATTATCATAGATAGGAATTACCATGTGGTAATTCCTATCTAGGCTTCTAAAATGAGTTTTCTGAAGTATTTTTGACCTRTGTTCTGACATCTCACAGACACAGTCATGCACCACAGATTTGGAAACAAAACAATGTCCAGGTTTCCAAGTGAGTTTCATATAAAGTTTACCCTTACATAAAAGTATARTCTATTGAGAAAAGGAAAAAAARAAGTCAAAAACGATGCAAAAATTAGCAGTGTTATACTACTGTAAACTGTACTCAATCATCAATCATGTTATTTTGTCCAGCTATAATTGCTTTATCTCTAATAGTTATAGTTATCTCTATTAGTTATCTCTAATAAAACAAAAATTCTCCACAGAGATACTCAGAGACTGTTGTGTGACCACAGTTGCCATAAACTTTTCATGTGTAAATTTATTTTATTTGAGTAGGTTACATATTATGTCCTTATTTTCCTTTCTTACCTCTCTAATGTCAATATAAAGGRGTGTAAATTCAGTCAGATCCTCGAATATCATGGACAGAACATTGTAAAATAAACAGGAGTGAGACAAAATAAAACAAAGGCCCAGAWGAAGCCATGGCAAAAAAGAGACACAGGACAGATCCATGACTTCTCAAGAAATGTAATTTAGAAGGTGAATGGAATATAATAATCTCATGGATTCTCCCATGTAAATATAGTCAAATCAAAATTAAGGCTACTGTAATTAGGAAGAAAAAAAGAGCAGACTGAGATGCTGAGTAGAAATGAAAATGCAAGAATCACTGAGTAAAACAGAAATTCCCCTTGGTTTGCAGATGGAAGCTGGGCCACAGATGTCATGAGCAAGACATCACTTTTCCCATATTGTATTCTTTTGCTACTCCATTTAACCTGCCAATAAATCAGTGCATCCTGGATGACTGAAATGGTCCAGGGTGTTGCTTTTTATTACTGTCCATCCACCTGCACCAGCTTGTGTAAGACCAGGAAAGAAAACCAAAGTTTAGCTCTAAGCTGAGCGCAGTGCTTGATGACTGGGCAACTGCAGACACTAAAGGAAGGAGAGAGTTAGAGCCAGTCAACAGAAAATGCTAAGGGGGAAGTACCTGTATTTCTACCCCTCTTCAGAGGAAGCCTTCTGAATCAGAAATTAAAGTTTTCTCCACAAAAAAATCCCAACCCCAGGATCCTTTGCAAGAATAAGCACCTAAAATTATTCTCTGACAGCAGAGAGACAAGGCCACTTTYTTTTCTGAAGTAAGCTAGAAGCTGCTTTTGGAGGAGACAGCTTTAACTGCCTTCTCRGCTAAGCAGTGACAGGACAAGAGGAAATTACCTCAAGCTGCCACAAGGGAGGTTTAGGYTAAACATCAGRAAAAATTTCTTCACTGAAAGCTTTGTTAAACTTTGGAATGGACTGCCCAGGGAGGTGGYGGAGTGTCCGTGAAATGACTGAACTTGGCAGTTAGTGCTAYGGTTTAGTTGGTCTGGTAGTATATGGTCAAAGGTTGAATTCAATGACCTTACAGTTCTTTTCCAACCCKAATGAATCCATTCTATTCTAAAACATCAGTCTGGTGAGGATTGTCTCTTCCAGAACATCTGGTGAGCACCCAGGATAGGCATCCCCACATTTATTCTAATACTGCATGGAAGTGAGGAGTAGTCAGGAYTTGTGAGTTGAGCAGGAATATCTCTGTTCACATGAAAGTCATTTGAACAAATAGCTGCTGCTGTTCTATTATTCACAAGCATTGAGTTAAACTGGTGTCTGGCCAATAGTGTGAAATAGCTGTAGTCCTCAGTGTGCTGCCTCATATACAAAAAATGTACATATACCAAGTGAATTTATTTAAATGTGTTGGTCTCCATTTTTAGTCATTGCTATCACTATTTCGTGACAGCCATTTGTCACAAATAATTTAGCAGATGCATATGTGTTCTCTCAGCCCTAACTGTAAAGGACACATTAAGATCTTGGTAATAGCCTATGTGCCGCAATTTTTGGGAACAAATCCATGCTTATGCCATATTATATTAAACAGTGTTCCATTAATAATGTTATATAATTAGTCACACCAACTCTCACAATAAGTTACTACAGTTGTAACAGCAGAAATGGAGATAGAAAGTGACCTTTCCTGACTTAAAAACATATTTTGGTTGCAGAGAAAATGGTTAACTCCAAACTTGGACACCAGAATCATATATTTGTTCTTATAAGCTGTCACATCTGGAACAGTTAAGCAAAGATGAACTGTTTCCTTAAAATGCTGCCCTAATTTAGAAAACTTGAAATTAGGAAATTGAAATTTTTAGAAAGAAGTGCTACAAGAACTTTGTAAACTACCTATCCAGGGAAATGCAAAGATTTCAAAAAATGCTCATTTTCCACAAGTGGACAGCAAACAGAAATATTTTCAAATCTGAATGCAAACAAACAAAGAAATCAAATGGAGAATTGTCAATAAAAGTTACCAAGATGTTCATTCAGAGAGATTTGAATTTTCTTCTTGCATGTGGGAGGTAAAATCCCTTAAAGGTTATTGTGAGGAAGTGCCTAGCTTTCTTGAGTTTCTGAAGGTGAGGAACATTTCCTGACAAAAGTTCACCAGAAGTAGTTATACATTCATTCAAAAAATTGACCACATTGCTCAGCAATTCCTAAACAAAAAAAGGCCTTGTTTAAGCTGTGTCTGAGTTCCTGAGCGCAGTAAAAGAGCAGTATTTACTGATGAGATGCAAAAAAAAAAAAAAAAAAAAAAAAAAAAAAAAAAAAAAAAATAAAAGCATATAGAAGTCTCTGTGACATATCCTGACGAATATGACAGCATTAACAAAGAAGAACAAACTATATTACACACCACTGCCACCTTTTTCTTCAGGAAAGTCYCATAAAGATGTGAAAAGATTGCTAAGACTGCTAGGGAAAGGGAATCTGCAATTACTACTAAGGAGATTTGGGGTTATTTTCACTTAAATTTCTTAATCTTCTTCCAGTGTTTTGCTTGAAGGAGAATAAGGCATTAGTGAAAATCAATTAACCCTTCAATTCTATATCAGCATTGATAGACCCAGAAAAATTCACACTTATATTGGAGTGCAACAGCTATAAAGAGGCCAGCAATGTTCTCAAAGGAGTTGGTGAGCCAAGATGAAGAGAATGAAAACTGGATGCCAGCAAATTCCAGACTTGTGTCATGTGTTTGTGACACAGTGCTCACCAGTTATCCTTTCCTTTCAAACCCAACACTGATGTCCCCTAATTTTTTGCTGAAAATGTTCAGGCATAATGTACTGAGGTTTATTATATATTTATGTTTCTATTTAACTAAACTATGTTGATTCAGGAAATGTGCAGAAATTTTTCAGAAATGTTATGTTTCCTGTACTTGCTACAATGGAAGAACAGTATCCAGAGGGAAAGGTTAATCCTGAGATACGGATGTATATCACCTGTACATCTAAACCAATGTATTATATAAAGCCAAAAATGAATCACTTTTCCTGTCATTTTGATTTTTTAAAGATTGCTCATAGGCAATTTGGCAACTCTTACTTGATTTCAGCAACATTTGATCATAGCAAGGCTACTCTGAGAGAGCAATCTGAGCAAAAGTAGTGGGATATAAAAAACTATCCARTTTGGCTTTGAGACTACTAGTGTTTAAAGAAAATTAGTTTGTGTTATTATTTCTTCTTCTTGATCCTCTGGGGAAAAAAAGTCTGGACAAGCCTCAATAATATTAAATTGCACTAGAAGAAGTCTGATTTGCCAGATAAGATACTGCACAATTGTGGTAACTTCTTTTATAAACAAAATTATAGTATTCATTTAGACATTTTTTGAAATGTATGCACTGTGGCACCATGAAGAAGAGGGGGAAGCTCAGCTGAGAAAGAGGGGTTCATGATATCTCTGTACTCTCTCAGATGCTCTTTTTGTAATGCCTGCCCAAAGAAAGGATGTTCTTTTATTCCTCTCTTCACTTCTAGATGTTCAATATTTAGTGACAATATAATGAACATCATACATTACTGACTAGCAGCCACGTATGGTGCTGGAGAGCTCGGCTGAGGTTTGTTCCCTGAGGACTTTGACTGACCACTCTGCTAGCACTAACAAATGGTGGCATATTTTTGTGATTGGGATTTAAGCCCTTGTGGGGCTGATCTAAGAACAGCAAACTCATTTTTAACGAGTGACCTAAGCTACATTTGAATCCAGTCCTCCAGAAAAAAATACCAGAACATGAAATTGCACCAGATTTTAGTATATAAACCCCCCCTATATGGTGGGTGCTCATTGACTGGTGATCAAAATCTAATTAGTCTGTTTAGTGAGCCTGGCATGTCCCATTGTGTTTGCTAAATCACAAAATTATATCTCAGAAATTCTGCACTCCTGCAGTGTGCCTTCTGAACATGGTAGTGCTGTAGTTTGGGCAACCATTCTCGCTGGACTTTGCTTAATAGACCTTATATTTTATGTTTTGAATGAACAACTCATACAGGGTTGAGCCAAGGGCTTAATCACTCTTAATACAATAAAGCAGCACTTTAAAATATTATTAACCTCATCTGTCTAGATTTGGAACTAATAGACCATTGTGTGTGTATTGTCTTTATCCCTGCCAGTTATGTACATATTTATTAATCCGCTCTTCCAGAGGAAAAATTTCTAAAGGAAAACCAACAGTAACCTTCAAGTGAGCGGGCACAGGTTAGAAGGGCACTAATTAAATGTCAGACTTGACAGATTAAAATTATGAAATTTAAAATCACCGTGGAGCTCTTTGTCATTGTCAAATTAGGAGTCAGTGTGATGAGGAGCATGGAAGTGAATGGTTTAATGGATTGAATGGGAATGTGGCTTAGCAGCAGCCTTTTCTTGAATTCAGATCAGCCTGTAGTTCAGATCAAAGGCTGCTAGTTCAATTTCACATTCAAAAAGAGTTGTAGCTTACCTGCATCAGTAATAGATGTGTATGTATGTATGTAGGCTTAAAGCAAAAAATGGAGGAAAAATTGAAGATGAATATGTTTCATGAAAAATAATTTTTGGAGATGATTTATGTATTTAAATTAGGGTAGCAACATCATTTTTTCTCTTATTTGGTTATGAGGTGTTTAATGAGATTTTAAAGTCAAGTGTTCATGAACTGCTCATTATTTCCTTTAGAAAGGAACTTTTCTGCTTAGAAAAAGGAAAGATGGGAATGCTTAGTGCTGGATAGRTTATGTTAAAGGAAAGGAGACTAAATTCAAGTGAGCAGGCCACATCCTGACAATACCTGTTCTGATATACATTGGGGAAAATGCTGCTGTCTTCGACAGCATTTACACCAGTACACATGAATTACATTGAACAAAATGGAAAAGAGAATTAATAAAATGTCATTAATCAAAACACTGTTTCAGTGTAAGTTTGTTTTATGGTGAAATGCACTTAAATGGTTGATATTTTTAGAAGTTTCATTTGCACACACACATACATATGCACAGATGTACATGTCTAAATATTTATATATGTAAAAGTGTGTGCAAAGCCTTTCCGATATCAGCTGTAGAAACTGATGGTCTGACTCCTGTAAATTAAATCAATAATGTGTGAAATTAAAGTATTTCCCTTTCTTAGGTCATTATTTCTATATCCATAAAACCTGCAATACCCCTTGACTCGTTTCTTAAACAAATCAGAAAATTATTACATTGCCATTCTGAAAAAACTTCCAATACAGGAACTCTTCATTAAAACGTAGTTTTGAATTTTATAGGAGATACTGTACAACTGCAACTGAAATCAATAGGATTGGTTTTTTAAACAGTATTTGGTAGTTATTTAAACTAGTGGGAAGTCTTTTAAAACATTGGGAATCTTTCTATTGTATTCAAAAGATGTTGGATCAAAGCTGAGGTCTTTAATCAATATAGCTAAATTTACATTACAAAAAGCATCAATAAAAATGTCAAGCCATTAATCGCATTCATAATGTTTGGGTTTTTTCTTGAGACAAGCCATACATTATAAAAAAATTATGCCAGGTAACTGTTTTCCCATGCTCTGTTGAAGACATCTGACAGAACTGGCATCTTCAATTCAAATGCTGATTTGTAGTAAGATGTCTTTAACGTACTGTAAACCCCACAATCAAGGCATCTAAATTCTGTGTCAATGTGCACATGCATTGAACAGGGAGACAGAACTGAATGTGAGTCTACAATAGCTTTTCTGGGGAATTGTTCCTGGTGCCTGCACGTGRGATGATTCAGAGGCAATCCTAGCAGATCTCAGATAAATCACTAATCTGCCACGATCACTGACACCCCAGGCCAACACAGCAGATCTTCAGCCACCACTCGGAGAAAATTTCCTTAATTCACAAGCTTTATTCAGGTTTCTAGTCTTTCCTGACCATTGTCAAAGAGATGAAAAGAGCCACATCACAACTTTTCATACATTCTTAACAAAAAGAGGACTGTGGTACAGTTACACAGCATCAAAAAAATTATTTATGGAAGAAAAGAGACATCTACTAATGCCATCAACAAAATGAGATGCCCTATGTTTCGTCTACTGGAGTGACATTACTCCAAAGAAAATGTTTTGGAAATAATAGTATAATAGCTCACCATTAAAAGACTAAAAGTACTGAAAAAAAAAAAAAATGCATGTATGATTTCTTCCCCATCCTGCATTTACAGAATCAGCATGAACCAAACACACAYATTTCTAACTACAATGCAAACAGAAATTCCCAGAGAAGGGAAAGAAAAATAATGCTCTAATCTGAATGAGACACTCTGGAAAAGTGCTAGGGGATTTTATGGATGATATTGCAAAGGCCAAAAATAGTGTTATGATTTGATAATAAAAGGAACTATAAGCTAAAAAAAGAAAAAAAAACAAACAAACAAAAAAAAAACAAAATTAAATTAAACCAAATTAAACTAAAACAGAATATCATGAAGACCTGGTAAACTCCCTTTGTGTGGCTTCCAGCAYTGACCCTTAAACTGAATATACTTTCAGTTGCAAAGTCACTTGCAAACAAAGTGTTGGGGAGGAAGAAGTCACTAAGCATAGGCACTCAAGAGAACCTTTTCAAGGCAAGAGACAAGCAACTTCTATAAAACCATATTCAAGTGATTTATCACAGGAACAAGAAACTCTGTGGGGGTTTTATGTAAGTATTCCAATCTCTTTAACCATGTGAGTTRACCCATGTTAATAGTTTTTGCTAGAGATATCAAAGGATATTGAATTTTTCCATAAAACATTAGGCAATATCAWCACTTTTTTGCATGAGARCAAGTATAGYATCAATGAAGGAACAAAGAAGAAARCATACAGTTGAGAGGTSGGTTCTGTCASAGATTCTATTAACTGCTCAGTAAACTAGAAACTACTTGTGTTTCTGCATGAGCAAATAATCATTGTCAGTATAAGCCATTAATTTTCCAGTAGCCACTGAATATCTTCACTTTAAACTTCAATGAGAATTTCTTCTCTTGTAAGAAATGGTTTCAAGTTTTGCAAAGAAAGCAGATACTTTCACATTTAAATACATTTATATCCACATGAAGTTCATAAAAATACAAGTCATTCTAAAGGGGTTATGACGCCAAATAAGTGACATTTATTAAAGGCCTTTTCCTCATTTTTCTCTTTTATGAGCACTTCCTAAATTATTTAAAAAATGCCAATGATTCCTCTCGAGTTCAAAACTTTCATTTGCCAGAGTCATACATTATTTATCCATTCCAAAATATCACAGTGACATACATTTCCAGTACATTATCTTATCAAGGGGTGCAAGTCACTTAGAAGACAAAACCTTTAGTGCTGCTGGGGGTTAGCCTTATTTTAAAGGGAGCTGATGAATCCCTCCTTGAGAAAAGCCCTCTGACTGGTACAGCTGCATATGAGCAGCCCCARCACCAGCAGATCTGAGCAGGAAGCTCAGGTGCAAAAATACACCAAATAAAGGTGTTTTTTAGAATGCGTTGCAAAATGCATATGGCCATCACTTGTGACTTACAAGTTTCTTGTGGTGGATGAGTAATGCACAAAGATGTAATTTGGTGAACAACACAGCTAACAGAGTCTGGATTCCTGCAGATTTGTGATACTATGATCTATTTGCTTGCTATGAAGGGCAAAGGCTGACTGGAGCTTTTCTTACAGCTGGGTTAGTCACAATATTGCTTTCTTGCAGTCTGGTGTCTAAAAAGAACTGAGTTTTTTTCCCTCAGTAGACTCTATGGAAAGGTTTTTCTTCTGCGTATAGCTATTTTGTTCAAACTTTGAGGAAATTCATACCTCTCAGATCTTTTCCCTCCCGCCAGCTATGACTGAAATTGGCTAGAGTTTCCAAGTTATTAAGGTGATTTGGTTTAAAGACAATTTGAGGAGAAAATGCTCTGGAATGAACATTTCCTCTAAAGAAAAGGGTTCCAGCAATTCCTTCCCACAGATACGAAATTAATTTTCTGGATGAAAGTGAAAAAAAAAAAAAAAAAGCTGTTTATTTAACAAACAAGGTGCCTGCAGGACACAGGGAAAAATGAATAACTGTTAGTTATTGAACATTCAGAACCTTTCCACCACATACACCCCCACTCACAGCAGAACAAAAGAACCCAAAATGCCCGAGGAGGGGAAAAACTGCCAAGCAAGAGGTGAGAAGGAACAAAATGGCAGAYGGCTTTGTCTCAGGGAGGGAAGTCCACAGAGGAGCTYGGGGGSAAAAACAGATGGGAACGTGGTGAACCTCTGATGTTGGTCTCCTCCTCAYTGCAGACAAAGTTGGTGGATTTAGAGTCCTTTCTTTTGTCGGTTCAACCTCTCTCAAGGTCTGGGCTGCATCTTCCCCACCAGTCCACACAGACTGACACCGATGACACTGATGGTCAGATTCTCAGACTAAACTAAACCAAACATCTACATCGAAAGTCCAAGAAGAAACAACAGAARCCATCRAAAAAATGGCTACTGCAGTCCAGGGAAAGAAACTTCTTGCCYAAGCTRASAAAARCCAAGCTTGCTAAAGCAAAACTTTACCTGTCCACAGAGAGCAAGCAACTTGCTGGAAGTGCTAACCATGGATTCAAGGAACGTGTTTGTCATGCAAAATTATCTGTTTCAGACACACTCATATGAGATGCAGAACCAGCTGGGTTCCATGCCTTCAGCAGCGATATCAATGCAGCATAGCAGGGCACTTAGTCCTTTTGGCATGCAGCAAGTGCGTCCTGCCAATTACATTTGGCAGCTGCCACTGGATTCAACCTTGATAAAGAATAACAGACAGCCTGACTCAGGGAATTGCTGGGGGGACAGAGTGACTTCTGCCTTTCGGTGATCTGAGCAAAGCAGGTGCACAGTTTGCTTCTGTGTTGGCTCACAAAGTGGAGGACAACCTGTAGCACTTGTGCAACATACAGATCATACACTGTTCAAGCACAGTTCTCAGTTCTGGATAATGTTACACAGCCAGCAGTGGGATTGTGCTGGCATTGAGGCTGCTGGGTACACTGGAATTCAAGCTGTGGAAACAGGTGTGCCAGTGGGAGCAGTACAGCAAATTTACTTTGTACTGCAACAGAACACTGAGAATCTGCTGGGAGACTCTTCCCACCAATATCAGAGCTATCAGGGACATCAGGAGGGAACTAGGACCTGATCTGGCTTCTTTCAAGCTTGTGACACTTKTTGAAGGAAAACTATAGGATCCTTTAAGTGATATCTCACAGGTGATGGTAGTCCCCCAAAAGTCAGTAGCACTAATTAGATGAATGAGAGTCAATTATTTTAWTTCCAAAGTTTAAAAAGCAGTGTTCAGGAGTGAAATGTGCTGGTGGTCACTCATTTCAGCCATCCTGAAGGTTGTTAGCACTTCCAGCAAAATTGCTTTGCTTCCAGCAAAGTTTCAAAGTTGCTTGCTGTCCCTCACTCACTGTAGGAAAGGTCATTGGGACTAACTTATAAATGCTATGACCGTCTGTTCAAGCAAACACAACCTGCAGAAAATGTGGATTGTCACATGAATCCCGCCTTGGCAGAAGCTGGGAGCTGTTCTACAGAAAAGCMGTGGTGAGAGCTATACAAATAACTGCAAATAGTAACATCCAGCATTGCTGGACCCAAAAGGGGATGCTTACCCAAATGAAAACATAAGGCCAGAAGGAAACACCTGGGTCACYAAGTGTCCCCTGGGAGCTCAGACAGTGCATTGTATAATCTCTTGCATATATGTATTGAGTTCCCTCTACTCCCAACAGAGGCTTATCCTGAAATTGAATGTTTCAGGATAATGTGTGCAAGTGCTGAACAATCAGATACTAAAAATGTTCATTTTAGAGTCTGTATTAAAGTGTGAAGATGACAGGGTCAAGTAAGATTTGTTATCACGGTTTTTAAACTGTCATTCTGATGGCTTCTAATTTAGGACAAAAGTGATAGAATAGGAAATCATCCATAAATTTAAAATAATTACTCTCACTATATTGCAAAAATTTAACAGCAGATTGTTGTAAATGCTCAAAGATCAAAGAGATAGAGATATGGCCACCAAAACAATCTGTAAATTTGTAATCATATATTCTTAAGGAGCCATTTATCACTACAGAAAAATAGACCCTGCTCAGTGAAACAGGCAAATTAATCAGACAGCATTAGTTTCTCTAACTGCAGCTGTTAATGCAGATTAATCTGTATAGCCACGCTTGTGGTTGTGGGCTATAGTATTTTTCCCTTTTTTAGAGGCCAATTTGCTCGTTTCAATAAAGARTACACATTCAACCATAAACCAGGTGAAACAGATACCAAGCAAGTGTCAGTGAAGTCTGATAAAATTTCTTACATCAGAAAAGGAAGTGGAGCTAGCTGAAATGTTTTCCAAAGTTTAAAAATAGAAGATAGCATTTTTCAAGCAGTACCGAGTAAACTTGGAGCTTAGAACGTGATGAAAGTTAACTGGAATTCATGTGTCTGTCTCTTGCCGGGAGAAGAGAAAGTTAAATTGCACAAATTAATACCTTACCAGCATTTACATCAGAAACTTGAATACTTTTTAAATGCCGTACCATTGTAAATGACATTCAATACCTTGAAAATCAGGAAATAAAGGGRAAAAAAGTCAAAAATACTCAATAATTCAGAATATGTTTGTACAGACCAATCTCTGTGTCTGATATCATTCACCAAACACAAGAACCACTTTTTGCATCTATCATTCTTGTAAATTGAGATATGATATTTCATCTGCAAAATGAATTGCAATTTCAATCTGGATCCCAAGGCCTGAATGTGAGAAAAAAAAAAGAAGTAACCAGACTTACTAGCAGATTTAGTACAGCCTGATGAATCATGCTGGATAAGTGGTGGTTGTAAGAAATCATGTATTACTTTTATCCATCCATTCATCTGTTGTGTGTATAAATAAAGCATGTAGTCTTTTTAAATAGACCTTTGTAGTCTATTGCTTCACAGAGGTCCTAAAATTAGTAATTTAAAAAAGGCGTATATGGAAACAACACTCTCTTTACTTATGTAAAGACTTAACAACATTATAAAACACCTAAAACCCYAGAAAGTGGTGTGAAATAATTTATTCTGACTTCTTTGAGAGTGATGTGATGCTTGGACACTATTTGCAGTGACAGCAAGCCAGGGCATTTTCTTATAGTGGGTCTGATCCCTGTAATTAATTACTGGGGTGTTTTATTACTGCTTTGATCTAACTTTTGCAATTTTAAGGAGATATAGAAATCTGTGGCTCCATTAAGATATAGAGAAGCAGATGACATGGATGCATCTCATCTTAGATCCATCAATCTGGAAATCTACAATTTCAATGAATACTACAAACTAGCCATCCAGCTTCCACTATAATGAATGGAAAAAGAAGATCTTCCAAAGATGCTGATTTCCACCTATTTCAGAGAAGATGATGAGTAGTTTCTGCCTCCAGTTGCCTCCTTCAGCTCTCATGCCCTAATGCAGCCACACATGGAGTGAGGAGAGTGTTACCTCCTTGGGAATCCCTGGTGGGCTGGTACCTGCCTTGGGCACAAGCAGATGAGTGAGAAAGGAATGATGGAGCATGAGCCCCAACCAGGCGCTGCTCAGGGGGACAAGCTGGTCACCAGACAGCAGAGAGGGAGACTGRACACATGAAGGGGTGTGTGTCCATGCTCCAGGGGTTCCCAGGGTGCTCCTGGGGTYGGGGTGAGCTTTACCTGAACAAGGATCTGATCTGAAAATAGTATAGCTTCAAATTACAGATATTTTAATTCAGGTGTCCACTCACCGGTCAGGGTATGTGAGCCCCCTTTACAGCACAAAGGGCTCTCCAGGCCTGGATTTCATTGCATAAACACGGCTATGCAATTAGTGCTGGCTGAACTCTTCCAGAACTATGAAGACATAATAGATATAAGGCAGGAATGTGTGATCCTTAGGCCCTTCTGGACCAGCAGGCAGTGGTCAGGTGGGGTAAGSACGGACATCCCAGCTGCCACTAGATGCTGGTTTGTAGACATCTGAACCAAGTGCTAAAGCTTTGTTATTTAAAGTGTTATATACACTTAGGAACATATTTGCCAATCAGACACCAATGTGTGAAGACACATCTTCATCTGAGCTCTGAATCTCATTCTAAGGGCCCCGTGAAGATATTTCATACACCCTCAGGCACCTCAAATACCCTGGGCACCCATGGGTGGGCAGCTGAACAGAGCCTTTTGTGTCTGGTTGCAGAGATTTTATCCCCGGAGGATCGCTGAGATGCGAGGCATGTCTCTGGAAAGGTTATAAGCAGGAGAGACTGCACTGCCCTAGCAGTCCTGTATGAGAAACTTGTGTTGCCAGCACTTTGCAAAATGTAATTACATCATATCCATATGCTTTAGCAGAGAATCTGGGGACCACTACTGAGCTGTGAAGGACAGCCTTACATCTTTAATCGCTCTGAGATGTCGGCGTTAAGTGACCTGTCTTCTAATCAAGGATGCAATGATACTGCATTTCACACATAAAACCTGAGTGTACAAATTCATCCAACTGTCTTTAATCTGAAATATGGACATTAGCAGTTGTACAATTCGTGACAGACTGATCATTTTTATGATGTGTCTGTTGGTATGGGCAATATTTTATCGCTTCATCACCTACACTTAAATCTTCCTTGCCTTTGGATGCTGTGCATGTGCAATGTGTAATAAAGAAACTGAATTACCTCTCACCCCTGGAGAAGGTGATCCCTGCAAACCAGCACAGTGGCTATTGGCAGGCAGTACACATCATTTGCATTGTGGCTGCCTGCACCCTGCTTGACCTACATATGAATACTGCAATTCACCTAATCCCTATTGCTTGCCCAAACAACTCCAATGTAAAAAAGTGTGATAATTGCTGCTGCTACCTGTCACAGGCATAACATTGTACCACAGTACTCACAAGAGCTTGTGCAAAATGGTGATCAACTGGCAAGAAAAAATTRAAGAGTTAATAAAATCAGACTTATGATTTTTCACTGGCAGAACATTAGAGAAATAAAGGAGRGATATTCTTTTGGTAATAAATTAGTTCCCACCCTCCTTTTGTTTGTTATTACAGTCATGGTTCAAAGCCCTCTACAAAAACAAGGTCCCACTTTATTATAGGACAGTCAGGTTCAGAGCACAGCTTGCAATAAAGAAATTAGCAAACCAGAAGCTGCAATTCTGTAGAAACACTCAAAAACGAAGAGGATTTAAAGTGACAAGATCCAATTAAATTTAATTACCCAAGCTGTATTTTCATTTTAACTGACACTTTTTATTAAGGAGCCACATGCACTAAAGCTAGAAACCTGGGCCAAATTGCATCCCAGTAATACAGTTATCTTATGCAAAATTCTTAGTATCTAATTTTCTAAAATGAAATTAGAGACATGGGGTTTGTAAAAGGTTCTCTTTGTCTGATACTATAAGATTCCGTTTGCAATGTACCTACAGTACTGTATATATATGCTACAGTAACACCTGATGTATCCAATAAAACTTATTATTGAGAAAGAGTTTTAGCTCACCTTTATTATTTTTTAATATGGAAGTATTCAGTATAAGTCAGGGATTTAACCATGTCAGTATAAATGAGGGATTAAACAGCAAGGTTAACAATTCCAGATCTAAAAGTCTTGAAAATTGAAGCTCAAAGTTTACAGCTTTGACAAGAGAAAATTATTTATGAATCTTTTACTTTTAGGTTTAAACAGGCATATAATCTGGATCAAATTATTATTTTACTGTCATCTTTTTTGTCACCAAAAAAGATGTTGGCAGAAAAGACTGCAGAAGGGCTGCAGAGAACAAACCCTGCAAGACACTTCTTTCCATGCGTCTGATTTTAAAAAATACACAGCAAAAATTTTGAAAAAAATTTTGAAAAGCAGCTGAATCATCAAAAAACAAATAAGAAAACAAGAGAAGGGACACATCAATTTAAGAAGTTCAAGCCAGTGGGAAAAGCCTACCTTGAGGCCTTTATCATGAGGCTTTAACACACATGAGATTGCGCAGGGATTCTTCCCTCCCAAGGGTGGAGCAGGATGAGCCAACGCCTTGAGTGGCTGTGAGTGGGAATATCACCCGTGTGAGCACCTCAGTGCCAACACCGTGCCCACTGGCAGCCCTTGCAAAGAGCAGCCAGCATTAACACCCCCACCAGGAGCATGGGAGAAAGCCTGTCTCCCTTTYCTTGGCTTCCTTGGATCATCATTCCCCATGGGCATGGCTGCTCAGCCCCACAAGAGACTGGCACTGCTGTGCTCCCTCCAGACATCCCACACAGCCCCTCAGGCTGCTGGGGACATGCAGCAGCAAGGGGTTGAAGGGTTGTTCCAAGGGCCCCACCATCAGGACCAACACACAGGCTTCATTTTTTAACCAGGGAAGAACGKGGAAGGATGGGGTGAGGTCGAGAGGAGTGCCAGGTTTCAGAGGGAAAATGCTTCCCCACATGAGCTGTCTCCCTTACAGGTATGCACATGGCGTTACCAAGAGCATTACCACAATCTGCATTTGAGAAAGTGAAGCTGGCTTTCTTCTCTGTCAAGTGCTGCTGTTAAAAATCTCCGGTTTCTGAGCGGAAGAGGGCCGTGGCTCTGTTTTGGTATGGGAGAAGGGAGAGGAAGAGACTGGGATAGAGTCCCAGACTCTTTTATTTTTAAAGTGTAAAAATAAGGGATGCAATTACCTCATGGGAGTGAATTCAGAGCCAAAAAATGATCTGTAAACTATTTTGAGAGTGGAATGAGGTGTAGCCACAGTTTCTGTATCGCTCCCCTTTGTAATTTTTCAGCTTAATTTCCTGTGAAAACAGTAAAGAATGGRGGTATTAACACCTACCAGAACAAACACGGTGGCAGACCTGTTGGAGCTGGTCCAGGAGTGTCGCAAAGATGATCAGATGTCTGGAACACCTCTGCTGTGAAGACAGGCTGAGAGAGTTGGAGCTCCACAGACTGGAGTAGAGAAGACTCTGGGGACAACTTATAGCAGCTTTCTAGTTCCTAAAGGGGTCCTACATAAAAGCTGGAGAGGGACTTTTTACAAGGGCATGTATTGATACAAGGGGAGTGGCTTTGAACTGAAAGAGAGTAAGTTTAGATTAGATATAAGGGGAAAATTCTTCACTGTGAGGRTTTTGAGGCRTTGGAAAAAGTTGCCCAGAGTAGCTGTGGATGTCCCATCCATGAAARTGTTCAAGGCCACATTGGATGGGGCTTTGAGCARCCTGGTCTAGTGGAAGGCATGATTCTATGATRCTATTAAGACCTTAGCACTCTCTTCTATCCACATTAGGSCAGAAGARTAGAGCTACCACGAGTCTTGGATCATCTATTTTAACAACTTTCTATTTAATAATACATTTGAAAAAGGCATAGCCACACGTACCTTCCCCCCAAAAAGGAATAGCTTCCTTGAGTGGTGTCATATGAGTATGTAATGTAGATTAGAATGAAAATGTTTCATATTGTCACTTTTATCTTGACCCTGTGCACAATAGCCAGAAAGCCTAGTGGTGAAGTGGCTCATTTTTGAGAAGAACTCATAACCTGTTACACAAAATTTTATCCAGTAAAAGACACCAGACCAAAGGGAAAAATGGTGCCATCAAATAAATAAATCCTGATTTTCATGAGGTACTCTGGCTGTATTCCTATATTTGAATTTTAAATGTTTAGGCTTAAGATTGGTGTCCCTTGGAGAAAAAAAGAAATCTATGTGCTCCTATATTCCAAACATAAGTGTATTCACAGCAGTTTTAATGAATACCTTCCCCCTGTGATAGAAATATGTGATGGTGAGAAAATATTCATCGAAGAGCCACAGAGCTCACAGGTAAGCTAGGCCAGTTAGTGCAGCTGATGGCACCAAGGGGACCATGCAGTAAGAGTGTTAACTCTTACCTCCTATATTGAATAGCTTTTACACACTCAYAACAGCTGCCTGGAGTCCAGAGAAAATGTCAAACTGTCCTTCAGATCCACAGCACGGCTCCTTGCTGGACCCAACAAACACCAAAACCACCACACATGCACATCCAAGGTCCTTAGTCACACCTTCTTTTCCTTCCTCCTTTCACATCAGAAATAATGAGGGAAGAAACAGTTTCAAGCACATGACTATAAAACAATTTTTTAAAGGTTTGTTGAAAGCAGGAGAGAACATGCACATGCAAAATGGAAATGCCCATTTTTGTGTGACCCCAGCTTCTCTGAGATAGATCTTCATAGAGCACTGTAGAAAAACTCAGCAATGGGGCAGAGATCTTCCCCTTCCTGGGATAAATTCACTTTCAGCAAGCTCTAAAAACACAGGAGCCCCAAGTAAAATATGATTTTCCAGGTGCTGATTTTTCTTTTTTTTACCTTTCTCTGTCCAAGCAACACAGAAATTCTAACACAATGTACATCAATTTAGTTGTTAATTATAAAAATACTATAAACATGAGTAATTTTGACATAATTTCTTCTAAAGATACTCTACATGCTCTAATCTACATGACCTCAGTAGTCTTTGCTGCAAATAATCCTGCCAAACTCTGATCCTTTGAAGCCCAGTTCTGCTCCTGAGWGCAGAGAAGGACAAGGGAAGTGCTCACGGTGGTGTCAGTGGGTGTCTGGGTTGTCAGATTCACACTCARAAAGCAATAAAGACAAGTAGAATCTGATTAGATTCTGGATGACTAACTGAAAAATACCTTCTGATTCACTACCGGTCTTTTTTAAAAGCAGCAATTATGCAAAAACAAACAAAAAAATTGTTCTCCTTGCATAAAGCATTAATTTCTCTAACCTTTTATAATTTGCTTATTATTTCTGTTGCTTTTGATATGTTTCCACCTTCAAACAGTCATTAAATATGAATGTTATAGGACATACAGAATAACAAAAGAGCTTCTTGTTCTTCCAGTTGGGGGATGTTTAGTGATGTGATAAATCAGTTTAACTAAGATATCGAACATCAAGCAGACTGTCAGAAAAAAAAAATAAAAGGTATAAACTATTATACAAATCATATACATATTAATTTTGTAACTTCCAGTTACCTGCTTAAAGACAGCTTCTTCTTTTATTACCATTCAAAATCCATTAACTAAAAGTCACCCACTTAAAAACAATGCCTCAAGAAAAAAAACCCCGAATTTAGCCCACAGCCACGTATTTGTTTAGAAGGCTGAATGACTGAAGGGGAAAAGCCCACCCAGCATCCAGTCACACACATACCATGAATGGCTCTAAAGCACCTTTCGGGTGAGCAAACAAATCGTGTAACTCTATCCTGTGCTGATTCAAAAGTAAATGCTGAGCAGGCTCAGTGGACTCCGTCTGGCTGTGGAGGGTGTCTCGTTTCTAGCACCAGGGAGAATTAACAGGTTTGTAGTCATTTCCATGCTAGTCTGTAGAAATAACTATAGAAGACTATGGAAGGTATTCATTAAGATTGAAAGTGGGGGAAACAGCTTCTCTTGGATGAACTAAAATATGTTGTTTAGCTGGTTGGTGAGCCTTGCTCATAAGTTCTGAGTTAAATCAGTTTTCAGATTTGACATCAGGAGAATATTCCCCCAAGTTCCAGACTGGCTGCGCTTGCTGGGAGGTTCTTTGTTCTCCATGGCATGATCTAGGAGATTTTTTAACATGTCCCAAGTCATCACAGAATTTTGGGATTTGGTGAGGGTCTTRGTCTCTCCTGCTCTCTATCTATGACACACTTTTTTGTGAAGCTTGGCCATTTCCTAAAGGTCTGGGTCTGAACTGAGGTGCTAAAAGTGGCAACAGAATCAAAGCATCCATTCATGYCTCAGGCTGGGTCTCATGTTTCAAACACAGGAATTGGCAATTCAGTTTTGCTGTTGTTTGTGTTCTACTTTGTTAGTCTCCATGACAGACTTCAGTCTCCATGCTCATCACCTTGAGGTCTAAAAATTTTGTTGCATATTTATATTCATGCRTACATATAAAATCAGAATGAAAAAATATGTACACAGTTAATGTGATAAGGAATGATGGAAGTAGGTCTAAACAAATGCCAACACTTCACCTAGCAAAGCAGGACTTGGAGATAATCCAGAGACACCATTTGTTTGCCTGGTTAAGCTGTGTTATTATACTCAGTCCTCCTCTAGCACACCCCCACCTTTTGTACTAATCTTGCCTACATCTGCTGCCAGCTAGGCCAAGCTCAAACAGCAGTGTCAATTCCAGGGTCAGAGAGGTCAACGGTGACACCCGATTTAAGTGTTATTCACTCTGATGCTGTGACAAGACAGATACAGCGTGGCCTGACTAAAGTGATGTATGTTAAATTTGTTGCAAATTACTGGCATGATGGATCTATTGATGACCCATTCCAGCTGTCAGGATGTCTCTATCAGTCTCTCAGTTACGCTTTCTCCTGCTGTTCAGCCCCATCCCCCTCTGACTGCTCCCATCAAGCACAGAGTTGCTTCATAGTCCCTGAGAAACTCAGGGTGCAAAGGACAGGGAAACAAAACATCAGCATCTGCTGTGAACCTGGGGAGCGTTGAAAGTCATCTCATGAGGGATAAAAGTTTGGTGATTTATACACTTGAGTAATTTGTGCAAGTTTGCACTGCCTTAACACCTATAGAAAAATATTTGCTAATAATAGGTTTTCAAGTTAATTCCTGTTTTCATCTAAAGGGTTCATCTAAACACAATTATTTGAGTTCTTGCTTGAAGTTGCTTGCTCATACGAGAAATTCTCTGAAGGGGAATAAGTCCTCTTTTCACCTTTTGCTCTCAAGGGGCAGAGAGATCACTGACCTAGATTCTCCACAGCAGAAAGTGGAAGATCAGGGAAAGACAGACAGAGGCTACTCAGAATGTTCCCTTCCTGCTGTGCCCTTCCCTTCAGAGAGAAGTAATACCCGGTTTCTCTGGCAAGTGGCACTACAGCCATGGGAGGGAAGGACAGGAGCCACTTCAGACCAGATTCCTGGAAGAATCACAGAATTCCTGCTGCCCGTGGAGCTGAACTCTCCCCTCTGTGCTCTGTGGGAAACAAGGTGTATGTGRGCAGCCAGGTCTGACTATTGTCTCTGTGATGCTGGAACCTGAGACAGGCATGGAAGTTCAACCCAGTGAAACAGATTGAAACTGATGGAAACCAAATAGTCTCAAGTGTAATAGATCACTTCTACWTTCAAACCAATGTCCATCCTAGAAGTGCTTGTTCCTGGGCAGGTGCAGAAATTACTGAAGTACAGCCCTTCCATACATTTCAGCTCAGATAAAGAAAGGCCCTAGTCATGATGATAAACAATATCCCATTCCATAATTGCATTTAAGGAGCATCTTATGCAAATTTCTTCTGTTCATGTTTTGCATTTGCCCCACCGTAGCTCTGAGGCATGTTAAGTTAGTTTTGCTCYTTTTTTCTAATTTTCATTGCTTTCTACTGCTTCTGCACCTTTTGTCCTATCATTCTGACCCACAGATTATAATTCTTTAGTGTGGTGTTGCAGAGTAATTTCTACTAACAGGTAATTTCTTCACACATAAAGGAAGAGTGCAACTCAGTTGCAGTCCCTGAATTCTGAACAATTTGAATTGGCAAAGAACAGCCCAGGTGGTTCTGCTCTCCTATTTTCTCACGTATAATATTAAAAGTCACCCAACAAACAGGGACATTCAGGGACGTTGAAATAAGGAGCCCAAATTGGAGACACTCAGGATAGTTAGTGCACAAGAGAGCAYTTGCAAACCTGAAAATGTTCTGAGAACACACAACTTAGGAAGGACCATTATTGAAAAGGGATAGTGGAGACAACTGCCTCATTTCTTTCAGTTGAACTTGTCATTGGAAGACCAATATGGATATTAGATTTCCAGTTCCACCAATGTCTTTAGCATCTTTCATTATGACACATATCTGATCTCTTTGATTTTAATTTGAGTAACCAAAACCCTAAAGAAAGGAGGAACAGCAAAGAAACATAGGCCACTTTATTCTAGAATTGGAATCATGCCAGACAAGGTTGTGAATTCCTTCATTTTAAGTTCATTTTAATCCCTTGTGGTTGTTCATTCATGGCAGAGATGAAACTCTGACAATTAGGAAAGACTCTTGAAAAAAATTGTGGGCTCTTCAACAATTCAAACATATTGATGGAAGCAAAAGGAATTTTGCCTAATTACATGTGAATTGAATTCACCCCCAAAATAGTACMGAATCTGTACTTAAATGTCACGCCAGAAGCTTGGGGTGAGCTTTAAAATGTCCGCCAGGATTATAAATCATTATATATGGTATCTAGATCTACCTTTCCTTCCTCACAGTCACAAAATGGTCACCTGGATAGTCCAGARCCTGAACAAGAGAGCTCATCCCATCCCATGCTCTAGGAGCCATAGGGCAGTGCTGCAAAAATACAGACAAGAAAGGTACAAGCACGGTTAAGAAGCAGCTTTCAAACCAGAGCACTCATGTTAGTTTACCTGAACTGAACCTCATCTGGAAAATGGACAACATGAGAGCCCTGGCACTACTCAATGCCACTAAAGCAAAATGCTGCAACAGCAYGGAGTAGTTAAGAAAAACTGCCTGAGAAAGAGTCACAGAATCAAAGAAAGGCTTGGATTGGAAGGGATCTTAAAGATCATCTAAATCAAAAACCCCTGCCATAAACAGGGAAGCCATCTGCTAGATCAGGTTGGTCAGGGTCCAATCCAGCCTAACCTTGAAAACTTTCAGGGATGGGGCATCCACAAGTTCTCTCACCTGCTACCGTACCTCACTTGCCTCTAAATAAAGATTTTTTTCTAATATCTAGTCTAAAACTCTTCCTCTTTAGTTTAAAACTTTTCCCCCTTTTTCACATCTTATCAACAAGACTGTCAGCATTAACGCTTATGTCCCTGTGTTCTGCTTCTTCCAAGAGGCTTAATTAAATTATCTCTTAAATTAAAGAATTTCYCCTTATTTCTAGGTCTCTGGGTGGYACTGGCCAAGATTAAAATRTACTTTTAAGTTGTCAGATAAGGGAGTTGTCTGCACCACTCACTACCATTTTTAGACCATTCTTTGCAGCCTTCCCAGCTCCAAGGAATAATTAGATCTAATCACCATAGCAAARCTCATCTCCCTCCACTCCAAGGGCAAGCCATGTTTATATGGCATCATCTTTACCAACATGAGCAGAATATTTTTGTGCATACAATTTTTGAAGTCTTTGAATATATCTCTCAAGGACAGGTCTCCTTTAGGGAAGAATGTTTCAATATAGAATAGATGATCGCCACGTTGACTCACGCTATGCTTCAAATATTACAATTCTGTAGTGAAGCTGGATAAATGCATGTAAACTATTTAATTGCTGTAAGAATTGGAAACTCTATTTGGAGATCTAATGAACCTCGCGTAGAAAACAAGAAGGTTTCACATAGAAGTGAATTCTTTTCTCTTTACCTGTGGATTCATTTCCAGTCTAGCTGATAGAAGCACTCAGATTTGCTCTCTCTCATGGCTGGAAAATGCATTGAATATGTTTAGGTACATGTGCACAGAACATGCTTTTTTGTGATGAGTGATTTGTAATTTAATTTCTTCCGGCAAAGACAAAAATTGGGCTAGAAATCCTACTTYCTGGGAAGGTTCTAGCCATTAAGCAATCACTTTGAAGAGCTATATTTTAAAAGTATGAACTAACATCATATTTTAAGAGTAAATCTTGTGTCAAATTTTTCAAGGGAGTTAAATGACAGAGAATGTCCCTTTTCCTTTGCTTTGATGAAGCTTAGAACCAAAATGCTCACTAATGCTGAGATCCACACACAGATTTTTACCATCAAGGCCCAGGGAAGTTCATGGTCAAAGAACACTCTGTCTAATTAACATAGAAACACTTGCATTCTTAGAGCAAGAATAGAGATAAGGTGTTGAGGATAGTAATTTTGAAAGTAAATATACACAATTACTTTGAAYCCCTTTGTATGTAACCCTCATTTTCTGAAAACTAATAAGATCAAAGCCTAAAGTGATATGACTTCAGACTC
>NW_026623320.1:2315113-2324836 GCF_030028575.1 Malurus melanocephalus | reverse complement strand
CAGCTTTTCAGCCTTGAACAGGAAAGATACAAACATCTGTGGGACTATGACCTAATAATACAAATTCTCTAATTTGTCTTGGAATGGACAGGCCTTTAAGTGAATACACTTGCAGGCAGAGAAAAAAAAACAACTCTGGAGTGAAAAAAAAATAATTTCAATAAAATACAAAAACRCAGATAACCATTAAATCATACCTTACTGCTTGCCATTCAGAAAGGAAGAAAAGGCTATTTTTTTCTAGATGCTATCACTTGATATATAAATCAAGTATGGATATTTTATTGTATTCYTAAGTTTTTTATTATGTTAATATGTTTTTCATTGTATGGACAAATCTATGTCTCTAATACAGTCCAGAAGGCATACAAATATGAAAGCAAATCSCTACTAAAATGATCCAAATTCCTTTAAGCTTATTATAATAGTGATATTTCTGTCATCTTGACACCTTTAATRTTACATTAACGAAAACCCATGAAAATGTGATAAGAAAATTACATGTGCAGTATGCACATTGTTAATAATTTTCATCAAATTACTAGTTTGAGAAACAATTTTTCCACCTGTAAAATGAGTAAAAATCACTCAAAAAGGTAACTTCTAGCAGTTTGAGCTCTTGGAGTGCTGGTACTCATAATCTCCTGCAGAAGACTACCTATAGATGAGCTCCTGAGACCAAGTAACATAGCTACAGAAGACTGAAGTACTGAAGGGGTGTAAAAGTGCTGTCAACAATTGTCATGTGCCATCAGTAATTTCAGGGAACTTGTCATTTGGATGAGGACAGTTTTCAGCATAGCATTTCTTTCAAGTTGTATGAGTTAACATCTTGGGATCTCCAGGTTAGACCTATAGACCACATCTACATATCTCTGAGCATGAAGTACCTCTGCTGTGCACTAAGGAATGTCCTCAATGTTCAGAGAAGCAGGTATATATCCTTGACCACAGAACAGGGCTGCATAAATAACACCTTTAAACTACTGCAATTAAACCTTTCAAAAGTCTTTCCAAATGATTATCAGATTAAAATCCATCATGTAATAATAATAGRTAATGAATAATATATCTTGGTTATGGCTCATCTCAGGCCAATTATCATTAAAACAGATATGAACAAAGCAACCCAGATGGTCTGGGAAAGAATGTCTTTAAATGTCTCAGCCACACACCCTCTGGCACAGAGTGCCAAGATCTGCTTCCACTTTTCTCTGTAGGGAGCACCTTTCTCAGAAAATATCCCTCTGAGCAGCTTGTTGAAACCAAAGTTCTTATTTGAAGGATGAAGTACAGCATAAAAGGGAGTTTAAGGAAATAAAATTAGATTAATRTAGAAATATAAATGCAGTCCTGTGGTAGAACGTCTCTCAGATATGAAGAGTCCAACCTGAGTCCCCTCTTTGTGACTCTGACGCTAAGCCTCTAAGATAAAATAAACTTCCCWCAAAATGGCTCAGTAACAAACAAAAAATGATTGTGTATGAAACCACTCAGCTATAACAAGACTAATCCAATGTGCAGTGCTTTAAATTGCTGAGAWGTTGGGAATCTTTTTTCTTTCCTTTGGGCTTCTCCATGTGCTGTAACTTCTCTATGCATGGAGAGTATAGTTAGTATTTTCATTTGCTGCCTAAGTAGCAAATTACCCTGTAAACAGCCCACAAGAGCTGCTCTGTAATTGAATTGTAACTGTTGACTTTAGACATTTGGTATATTTGCTGCAAGAAGTAAATTTTCAAAACTTCATCTTGATGCAGTCAGACAAAATGAAAGGTAATATTCTTTATCTGCCACAGATTGCTGCAGATGAACTGCTTTCATATGAGCTTAAATAAGATTTAGTGTATTCCATCCTTCAGCTGGCCACAATTGAAAGTGATCAGGATCAATATAGCTGCCCCTGAATGCAGCCCAGTATTGTGCATTACAATAGAGGAAACGGCTGTATTCAAAATTTTCCTGTGTCAAATTAATTTCCATGTTATCACCAAATTCAATTAGATGGGAACCCCGTGTAACTAAAAAAGTGTCCGACATCCCTTAGTGACAAATTACGGTGCTTAGTGTGCATATCAAGGTGAAGTGTTGAGCCTTGCTAATCTTCTCACTAATTCTCAATTACCGTAAAATGAAGCCATAAATCACACAGACAGGGGATCGATGGAAATGTTGTTTTCAGGGTGATTGGCAGCCTCCCCAAAGGTTTTCTGTAAGTTGGTTTAAGGTTACCATTCTCTRAGGGGAGGGATGAGGTAGTCTTGCTCAATCTCTATGATATAGGCCCACAGGCCTTTTGGGGATAGTGGGGAGGGACAGCACCAATTTCAGCCCATCAGACATCCAATTTTTCTCCTTTTCATACCTGCTGTAGTAAATGAGAAACAAATTAAATTTCACTCCACTATCTCCACAGAAACCATTTAAATTTTTCATGGAAACTAAATTGTCCCTAGACAAATAGCCCCCTGATTCTATGAAAATATACTGGAGCGCTGGGGACAGAAATAAATTTGTGTCACTCTGGATATGCCATTCTCTGTAATGTCATTCACTGCCGGCCAATAAATGAGTCCCTCCCGGAACACAATGGTAAAGCCTTGTGCTCTGGTGGATTTGCATTGTTCCCCCACTCTGGAGCGGTCTAATATTCTTCCTGTTATTAATTTGCAGCCTAGGTTTTACATTCATGAGGCCAAGATTGAAATGTAAATGAGGCACAAAATAAGTAGTCAGCAGTAGCCCTGGCCGAGCAGCCTGTGTCATAGACTCATGGACTTACATGAAAATAGTTATCACTCAGAGAGATTAGCAGCTCAGAACATCAATCACTGCTGCAAGGAAACAATGAATAAAATCGCCCCGACACGAGGAAGGAAATTACCAGAGCTTTAAAGTGGAAAGGGAATATGTAATACTGCTACCTGTTGTCGAAGCACTAAGATGGCTGTAATAAAAGAAGCTGGGCTCCTTCTCTCTCTCTCTCTCTCTCTCTCTCTCTCTCCCCCTCCCCTGTTCCTGTTGATAGCTGATATTTAAATTGTGCCATTTTTCTCATCTCAATTTATCTATTAAATGAGCTGCAGTTCCTTGGACGGAGGTATCCGATACTTCACATTGCACTCAAATGAAACCCACAGTTTTGAGTCAGAACCCACTTTAAAATGATGACACCCTATATATCATYCAATCTCTTGGCAAACAAATAGATATATAAGGCCTGAGTCCTCAGGTTGCAGGGAGGYTCAGAGGATGCTGGACTTCAAACTAGCAGACAAAGGGGGTTTTAATTCATCCCTGTGTTTTCCTAATTCTCAGATGGCTCAAAAGTGGGGCAGGACAGAATGCAAGCAGGGCAGTCTCAGGCCAGCTCTTCCTCAMCAAACTCTGAACAGCTCTAAGAAGCTCTCCCAGGACCTATCAATAACAAGAATCTGGAAAAGACTCAGCTAATTCTTCTTTACTTCAGCAGCTTTGATCCCGCTCATCAGAAGGGGAAGCATTGCATTACCTGTTGGACATTTTCCTTGAGTGTTCTCTGTAGTCAGGAAACACAAAACACTATTCCATCTACCACAATTAGTTTTGCCTTCCCCTGAGGAAACATCTGATTATCACAGCCGAACAGCAAGAACATTTTCTTATAGTATTTGCTCTTTAGACAACAGAAATATAGCCACACTTTACTAAAAACCTGCTAATTTCTGGTCTAACATTGCCAAAAAATTTAGATTTTCAACCACAAAATTACCTTTRCAACTGTATCCTAGGAAGATGAGTTCAAAGAAAATGCAGAATACGTTCTAGTGCTTCCTGTTCTGAGGTAGCCTGTAAATGTGTTTAGTCACAAGAGTGACACATGCACATGCCTCTGAAATGAGCAGGAGCATCTCTTGACCTGCTTTCCCAAGGATATTGTACTCCTTCTCGTGTGTCTGCCTTCAAAAAAATCTCTTTGCAGAGAGAATTATATACCAGGAAATTATTCAGCCTGGGTATGTTTTCTGTTGCCTTACAGTGCTTAAGTCTGTTTAAAAATATATCAAATTTAGAACAGTTAAAAATACAATGCCCCCCTCTTAAAGCAACTTGATTTGGGATTTAAGAGAAATTATTTAAAATTTATTGCCTTATATATGAGTGCTGTGTAACACCTTTCAGTTAAGATGTAAATGCTTTTCATGCAAAAATACCCAAATACTTTGAAAAGCTTTCTATTTTGATGCCTGTTTTTAAAAACAGTCTTAGAAAAYTGGCTTAAGAAACTGGCAGCAACAGTAAGATTGGAAACAAAATCTCCGTTTTCTGTGCAAAACAGTAGATTACACTGCCTTCAGAAACTAGCTTTCCATTCCATTCTTTATCAGAAGGAAGAATAAATTAATGTATGTAAGATATTGAAGTAAGGTAATATAAAATTCAATGAGAGGTGCACGATATCATTAATATTTTTCATTATATGGACAATGGAGTTTTGGTCAAATAACCCCTGGAGAATCAGAAGTTAGCTGAATAAAGTACTAGCATATCAGAACTATTTCATATCAGAAAAAGGAATACTTTCTTGAAAAGCTACTTTTTTCACAATAGAGATGCTACGATTTTTGTTGAATGTTGGTTTTTAAAAGCTCAACACAGTCATATTATACAGAGCAAGTTTTGAACAATAATGTGTGGTAATGTGTTCAGTAATCTTTATTCTGTTTCTTTCTGAGCAAGTCCACTAAGGATAATGCAAACAGCTAAGAAAAGGAACTAAAAATTTAAGAGAAGCAAAAAAACAACATAAAATCAGATGCTCAGCTGTGTACTAAARCATTCTTTTGAGAGTCAAGAAATTGATTACGGGTGAGATAATAGAAGATACTGAACCTTAAACGGCTTTGTTCTTTTTTTCCTTTCTCAAAAAGACAAAGTCAGACCCACTTGTTACTGGAACCTTAGAGCCCAGCAGCAGTGTACAATTTGTGGCTAAGGAGCAGAAACAACACAACTCACATGGTTCCCACACCAGGCAGCAGCTTCTGCTCTCAAACCCCTCCTCTTTTCCTTGTGTTGCCAGTGTCTTCACTCTTAGTGTCTCAGAATATCTTTTTAATTGCTTATCAAATGGATAGTTATTGTATCATAAAATCTTCAAAGCCATTTCCCAGTCCCATTCAGTTGTGGAGCTGAACTTTTATACAATGATATATCACAATGGATTATGCTAATAAGCTTGTTAATAGCTCCACTGGTGTTAACTGAGCACATTAAAACAAACTGGTCCTTGCAATAGATTGGGAAATGTTTTATAAGGGGCATGTGATCTAAGAGCAGTCATGACAAGGCTAGTAAATAATAGCAGAAACTGGCATGACCAAAGAAATGCTCACCTAAATTATTTATATGTTAATCAAAAATACAGTTGTTAAGCAATATCATTAGTTCATTACTAATTGGTTTATGGATTTGTGATGAATTACTTATTTGCATGCAAAGTAAACCCTCAGCCTTTTGTTCATCGTTTCTAACCTTCAAATATTTGCAGGTTTCCTCTCTGCAGYGCTCGTCCTTCACTAGAATGATTACATCAGCTTGTCAGAGAAAGTAGATTTTCAAGGTAAAGACATAATTTTCTTCTGAAATGTATGCAATATATTATTGTCATATATTTTTTAAAAGTCATAATATATCAGAATTTCATGCTTGAGAGATATGCAATTAATGCTATACAGTGCATATTTCTTCTTACTCTCCACCAAAAATCCTACACTTTGAACATTTATTAGTAGTCAAGACAGTGATCTTGTTTTGTTCATATATATCAAGTTGAACTGTCAGGCACATTATTGTGGGAAATGTTTAATTCCACCTTAGTTATGATCAGATTGGGCTGAATATAACCAAAGAACTTAAGCACAYCTCTGGACATATTGTGGGACATCCTAGAGATGTGGCAGGGTGATTTGAAGGTGAAGGTGATAATCAATCTTTCATTTGGTRCACATTGGCCAGTTTCTCMCTTATAAGGTTTTCAGAACTGCAGTCTCTCATCAGGCATTTCTCTTCCTGTCCATTGTTTCCCTCTTTTCTTCATATTCTTATTGCAGTTCCTTCCTGCCATCTCCTCTCTTTTCCTCCTTCCATTTCCCTCTGTGTAACATTTTTCCTTCTCAATTATCCCCCTCCACACAATACAGTCACCTGTGCTCCCAGCTTGCACGCAGTGTTTTCCAGCCTCACTGCTTCAGACTGAAGGAGCAAGACCCAGGAACTATTGTGGCATTTCTTCCCCTTCTTTCTCTGTATGGAAAGCTTAGACTTCCTCTATCCTTTTCCCTTTTCCCTTTTCCCTTTTCCCTTTTCCCTTTTCCCTTTTCCATTTTCCATTTTTCCTTTCCTTTCCTTTCCTTTCCTTTCCTTTCCTTTCCTTTCCTTTCCTTTCCTTTCCTTTCCTTTCCTTTCCTTTCCTTTCCTTTCCTTTCCNCTTTCCTTTCCTTTCCTTTCCTTTCCTTTCCTTTCCTTTCCTTTCCTTTCCTTTCCTTTCCTTTCCTTTCCTTTCCTTTCCTCTTCTTTCCTCTCCTTTCCCCTTTCCCCTTTCCCCTTTCCCCTTTCCCCTTTCCCCGTTTGTTTTCCCTTTCCTTCCCCCTTTCTTTTCCCCTTTCCTTCCCCCTTTCCCTTTTGCTTTCCCCTTTCCTTTCCCATTTCCTCCCCCCTTTCTTTTCACCTTTCCTTCCCCCTTTCCTTTTCCTTTTCCTTTCCCTTTTCCCCTTTCCCTTCTTTTCTTTCTTCACTTTTCAAACCCATGGTAGTGCAAAATCATGTAAACCACGAATATAATCAAAATAAATTAATATTGTCCATCAGTTTGGCACACTTTCTTTTGAAAAAAATTCACTTTTCTCTCTCTCTTTGAATGTAAATAATAAGAATAATTATTTTATATTTTWAAWATATATTCTTCAAGGAAGTAGGGATAATTACAAGGTTCCTGGAGATTTTTCTCCTGTTATTATTAAACAGAAGTTCCAAAGGTATTAACGAAAATTGGCCCAGCAGTCCAGGATATGRAAGCAAGTTTCTGTGAGCAAAAGCTAATCCAGAGGGAACACCCTCTTCCCACCGATCTCTCTATGTAATGAACTAAGCAAATCTCACCTTTCAAACACACCCTGCAATTATTTTCATTTCCCCTACAGAAATTTACCTTCTGAATATCTTGGAAACCCTTCTATCAGTTGACCTTCTAGGGCCTTGTCTTTGCAATCAGGGAGGCTGTAGTGCATTTTCCAGCAGCTGCAGRTTGTTTTTCTTTGATATTTATCATCCACAATCTGGCTCAGCCCAGCAAGACATGCATCACAGTCTAATCCAAGCAAGTCTCACAAGGACAACAGAGACCTGACMAAAATGAAAAAGAAAGTGAAAGGTGACACAGAAGAAGACGACCCAAGTTAATGAACAACTTCTAAAGGTGTGATAAAGCAAACTTTTTATTACTGATAATATTTTATTATGATATAGTAGTAGTAGTAATAATAATAATAATAGTAATAGTAAAAATAATAATGGTAATAATAATAGAAAATATAAAGAGACAGCATAAAGGGATATCGAGAAAGGCATTCAGAGTATTTCTTGTCCAAAGAGATGAATGTGGCATCCAGCTCAGTCATGCCTTATTTCAGTAACATACAGAAATAYATGTTGCAGATAACTTTGTACAATTCTCTGTCCTTCTGTGGTGGAGACCTTACGTTAAAAAAATACACATCCAGAGGTCCTCATGAAATTAATCTTGGATGACTGCAGAAACTAGGATGAGGTTATTTGAATTCCTTATTCCATGCTAAAAGAAAAAAAAGAAAAAAAAAGGATTCCAGTTCTTCAAGCAAGTTAAGGCTGTATGAAAAATTAAATTTCCCACTAGCTTCTCACAGCATGAGAAAGCCAACGCGTACACTGAGTCTCTTCTTTGCTGCTCATACATTGCAAACCTGACCTTTTGTTACTGCTGTATTTGCAAAAGCTCTTTTTTTGTCTTTACAGCAGTAAMCAAATTAAGTTCTAGTTGGGCTTTAGCCCTTCTATTTTTCTCTTGGCATAACCTCACAATATCCTTGTGAGACAGTTCCCAYTTCAAATCTCTCTGAAGAAAGATCTGACTGAATCCAGCAGATATAAAAGCATGGAATGTTCTGAGAGGGATGTAAGGAATTTCAGCTTTCCTAACTAAAATTTTATTACCTGATCAACATCTGAATTTTCCAGTGCTGGCATTGCAGGTCTGTGTAGGAATTACTGGACTTCTAAGTAATGCAATCCTCAGTTCCATGTGCAAAACTGAGATTGAAGCTAACACAGGCTCGTTTAAGTACTTAAAGGCCAGCACAGTTCAACTACTGCACTAGAGTAACTGCTGACCCCCTAATTTGGCAGGGAACATGAGCCAAATCTGCTTTCTGAGGCAGGGAAGGAAGGCTCAGTCAGCAAATGGAAACCCATTCTGCCTCTCACTAGTGTCTTATAGCCCTTGGCCTCCTTTTCTCGATCCAGCTTGATATATTTTCTTCTGTATGGAGATTTGTGGAAGGATTCAGCTTTAGCCTCATGTTTGCACTTTGGTTCACCCTGGACCCCTTGCAGCTGCCAATGACAGCATGWGTGTGAAAATGAGGCTGGTATTGGCTTTGGGGACACAGCTGTAAGGAGCTTTTGGGTGCCAGAACACACACAGCATGCCCCTCAAATATCCTTTGAAGCCCTGGAGGAGTTTTGGGGGGTGAGCTGYTGTCTCTAGAGCATTATGCTTGCTTTCAGGGAAGGGGTGTCAGGAATTCCCCTCACCCTCTGGAGCTCCTGGAGGAGCTTTCTCCATGGCTCCTTCCAGGTCTCACCTTCTCACTTCTCTGTTGAGGMAGCCACACAGCCACTTGTCACTCATGCAAAAGGAGGTGTCAAGCTAGAACCAGCTCACCAGGAGATAACCCAACACACTCGGGTAAGACTATCATGAAGGAAAAAAAACAACAGTCACCAGCAGATGTCTGCATTTGAACAAAGCTGGAATGAAAAGTGAAAGAAATCCCACTTTTTTGTTAGCCTGATTGTCAAAAAAAAAGCACACAGAAAGAGTCAACTAACTACGAGGAACGAAGTAAGTGATCTTTTCCCATTATAATCAGGACACAGAGCCTGTGATATCTCTGGGAGCTCAATCTAAATAAGGCCCCATCCTCTCGTCTATTTCACATTATGAATAAAAACATGAAATTAGTTTTATGTCAGAAGAACAACCCTTAAGACACTTGTAACTTATAATTATAATTTCTAAGCTGTTTGGCTTGTCAGTATCAAGGAATTCACAGCCCAGACTTCCAGAACTTTATAGGCTGAGACATGCTGTGCTAGCTACTGAAAATTAACTATGAATCTCTCATCTGCATCCTGATTTATTAACTACAGTGAGAAAGAGAAAGTTTAAAAAAGTACTATATGTGCATAGCCTGTGTTCTGCTCCTATTCAATAAACCACAAGCAATGGGTAAATGTAGGGGTTTCTTCCTGCAAAAGTATTCAGTGCTTTTCTTGTAAATAAACACTACAAAATTTTTACCTTCACTGAAGAGCAGAGCTRGCCAGTGTCAGTTTTAGGATTCTACTGGATTCACTAGTAGCAAAACAAGAAAGAAGATTGCTTGAGACTCTCTTTGCTATGAAAATTCTGTTCCCTTGTTAGAT
>NW_026623320.1:2281124-2314898 GCF_030028575.1 Malurus melanocephalus | reverse complement strand
AAAAATGTATTTAAGTTGTAAAGGGTTCTATTCCATGTTTTTGCAGTTTCTCCCCTATTTTCACGCCAGTTTTGAAATATCTTTACAATAACAAAACTGAAATTCTGCCCTTTATTATTATTTTAGGGATTTAAGGCTCTTGTCTGTATTCCAGATTTTGTTTTGGGGGAGGCAGAGTAGGGGATTTTTTTTTTTTTCTCAAAGTCATCTGGTTCCATTTTGTAAGTGAAACACTTTGTGATAGCAACACAGCCTGGATCCCAAGAAGGCATTAAYTGATAAAACAGTTTCCTAAAATAAAGGCAGGTAGCAATCATTCTCATCWTTTTTGGATGGAGAAATGAGGGCAACTGGGCTGAAATAACTTGCCCACATTCTTATTGCTCTTACTACCAATGTCAAGAGGACATATGTTTTTSGTTTCTTGGTTCCCAGCACCTAACAATAGAATCCCCTGAGGGATACTGTTTTAATGAAGCTCCCAAATATGCTTTTTTTTTTTCCTCTCCCAATTTCTTCTGGGATTGTTTCTTTTTAGCAATGTTGCCTGTCTTGCTTCTCCCCAACCCCACCTATGGGCTATCCTGATGTACCTCTTCATTGTCTGAAATTTTAAAAATTCCAATTGATCAGCAATGAAAGAAAGCCAAAAAAGAAGAATCTTCAGAATTTCAAGGGGTTTGATTACGTCAGATCTGTTTAGAAATCACTCCTGATTTTTATTTTGYAAGATCAAAATCCAATGACAGTAATTTGCACAATTGAATCACTATTGTGCCACTTATGAGGGCAAAGTCATAATTAGACACAGGACACTGACATTTATTTTCTTTTTTTTTTTTGTGAGAAGAACATTTCTGAATTTCCTAGCATGCTGGTGTTCAGCCAAACACAGAATAGAATTTGAAATTAAATTTAAAGGAGCAAAGAACCAGACGAGAATGTTCTTGACTCTGGTATTAAAAAAGGCTTTTCAGAGTTTATGCATTCTGGCTGTGACAGCATTAAACGACTCTTCACAGATATTTGATATATATTGACTGTACCAGATTAAAAGTTAGACTTTATTTGTAGCATAAATCTGGCAGATGAATATGTAATGTACATTCTTCTTTTATCGCAGTCATAGAATACTCTGAAACTTTAACACCCCRGAATGCTATCTACATATTTCCCTCCATATTTTGTATTCATGGAAATAATCACATTAGTTGTTGGATACCCTTTAGTAACACACTCTTCTTTTAGTAAATAAAAAAGACTGCCACTTTCCATCATTTCACACCACCTAGAAAGACAGTAAAATCTTCAGAGCGATCGCATCTTTCTTTTTCTGGCTCTCACACACGTTCCCCCTAGAGAAGCAGATGTTTGACTTGTCTCGTGTAAAAGGCAAAAATTGAGTTACGGCTTCAGATTGCARGATTTGCAATGTTTGCTACAGTTTATTAATGTTAACCAAATAAAAATGACATTAGTGAAAAAGATCTACATGATATCTCAGAACTCCCAAGATTAGGCCAGATGGTCACTTCTAACTGATATAATCTAGTAAACTCTGTTGAGAGACAGGCTATTGATTGAATTTCTGCCTTTAAATGCAAGCTCCATATCTGCACATGTCCACAGTGATATCAGTTGTTTGAAATCCAATACAGAGGTGTAGATTGGGAGATGATGTTAGTTGCTACCTATTAAAACTGTCAATTCCATCTGTTGTCTAACACTTTAAAATACTGAGTGTAGTTTTTAATAGATCAGTATTAGATTAAGAGGCCATATATCAAGGCTCTTACTAGCTGAGAAGTGTGGGTAAATGTGTAATTAAATGACACAATGGAAAAGGAACTCCGTGGGCTGGAACTGGCCCAAATTAGCATCAAGCAGGAAGCAAACGCTGTGATTTAGGATTTCTGCAGCTGCCAGACTTCCCTAAAAATGAATAATGTGCAGCCCTGTTGAAATTATCTKTACAAGCAAGGATATCATGATTAAAACCTGGAAGTGTTGTAAGATTTAGGATTATCCAGCTCCCTACATTGCACTTCCACAGGTTCTTCAGCAACTCTGTACATCTGTAACTATCATGTTCTGATGGCATTTCCAGAAGGGCTGTTTCAGATGGCTGATGACAGCTCTATCAAAGCCATGTTTCTGCAAAGCTGTAGCTCTGAAAGACCCCTTTCCCTCAGAATATGGTCAAAAACCACCACTGAGGTGCCTGGGGTTACATATAGGGTGCTGGTTCAACCTGCCCCTTCTCCACAGCTGTGCAGTATCACGGGGCACTCGCCTGGCACCAGGGGCTGATGGAGAGGGAGGGTGATGGACAGCTACCCCCAGCACTGCCAGCCCAACATCCAGCTATTGCTGCTTGAATTTAACCAGAGAGGAACGCTGTCCTTCTTGAGCCCKTTGTACCAGTATGACCACAGGAAAGGGAAAAATCTTGTAAGGGAAATGGGAAAGAGAGAAAAAATTGAGGGAATGGATCTTAAATGGAGACAGATAGACAGTGGAAATTGCTTGKTTTATAACTCTTAATATTTGTATGTAGAAGCTAAATGAGCATACCTAGCCCCTTGGAAGAGATGCAGAAGTCTTCTCCAGAAAGGGCCAGAAGCAGGATTCATATAAAAATTCATGGTTTATTTTTCTCACTACTTTTTTGTCACTACAAGCAAGTAATGTCCTAATTATTAGCCCTAGCTGGGCCAATGCYTCACAAAATAGAGGAGAATGTGGGYTTAGTTCYCRTTTTGCATCAACTTTCAAAGAAATTGCAGTTTGAGCATGAATTTTCAGAGCAACATTATAGTGACCTATGAAGGATGCARAACAGGTTTCAAGAGAGGAGTTTGGAACCAACTTGAAAAATTCTGTTTGCAAACTACTAGTGAAGTGTAGCAAAACCAGCTTTATAAATTCCCCCARTGCACCACAAGAAGTGGTTTTGATACATAAAGTCTCTTCATGTTATTAACCACTACAAGGTACATGAAACATTCATGGAAAATTAATGTTAAATGAATACTACAGTATACTCATAGAATACAAACTGTGAATTCAGAAACACTGTATTCCCAGCAGGTATGCAATTTGAAGAATTATGCTCATTCTGGACAGAAACAGAGACAATATTTTGTGATGTGGCTGATAAATTAACCAACAAAGGTCCAGCCGTATGCATCAAATACTCAAAACAAAACTGTAGGACCAGAAATATTTCAAGGTAGCATTAATCTGCTTAGAATAACAAACACCTTCAAGAAACCCAAAAGTTGCTATACAGATTATTCACAGAAACAATAAAAGTTCAACTAATAGATTATTTAGACAGTTCTGCTTGCTGCTTGCTATGGTAAGAACAGAAGCTTTCCTTCAAGAAAGCAGAACCTTCATGATCCTTTTCTCTGAAAGCAGAACCTTCATGATCCTTTTCTCTGAGATGTGAGATACTTGGTATACCATAGCAGAACAGATATAATAAGCATTTCATGTGTGAAAAACAGCACTTCTGCTCTCACCATGGCTCTCTTTTAAGGGTCATAATCCTCCAGCATGGTCACTTTGGTTTCTCGCTGACATGAACAAGACCACCAAGACCAAAATCAACAAAAATTTTTAAAGGTACTTCATAAGAGTGAAAGCTTTATAGCATGAATGGACAGAGAGAGGGAATGGGTATTTCAAAGCTTTCAGTGTGTTTTAAACTAAAAGTGCTAAACCGAATTACCTTAATGAGCCACTGAAAAATCCTACTTCATCAATCTGACTTTATCAAACCAAAGGTTAAAAATCTTAGATATATTTTAAACTTTTTTTTATTAACCCAAATGGTAGCAGAAAAATGGTGACTGTAATAAGTTGTTCTTTTATACAGAAAATAGGCTTTCTAGCTGATGTTTTCAAATGAAAACAGGAAAATGCATAGCTAAACATCAAAAAATATTATTTTAGTATAATATCTCTCCCTCCCTTCTCCAGCAGAAATAACAATTCACAGAAGAAACTGGCACAACAGCTGAAGCAAAGGCATGTTAAATGTTAGATCTGCTAGTTAGTGGCATTTTTTAGGGAGAAGGTGGATTTAGCRACAACATAGATGGGAGGAGTCACATAAACAACCCAACTTGCACCTTACCCCATCACACACATCGCAGACTTTGGCTGTTCCAAGGTTTACAGGTGGTGCAGACTCCCCTACAATATGACTTTTTGGCTACTCCTTTCCTTTACCCCCAGAACTTGTAAGCAACCAGTTAGACTCATGATTCCTTAAGGACTTTGCATGCTCATCAATAGTTTCGTATTTGTGGCCTTGTAGGAATCAAATGTTAATATTACATAGAAAGGAAAGCAGTAGATGACTTACCAAAATATTAGATGAATGATGACAATATAAATCATAAATTGGGGATGGGAGAAATAATTGATCTGATATAGTATAAACTAATTAGGGTGAACTACACACACATGCACGTACAAACACATATAGTTACAACTGGCTGAAAAAAAACAAAGGATAGGACCAAGGAAAAGCAAGAACATGAACATTGCATAAGATGATTAAGGAGATAGTGATAAACATATGGAATATTCCTTTGCTAAAATACACGAAGGATTCTATTGCTATTGAATTTTCACCAGCTGCCAACTTGGCTAATGCTGTTATGAGAAAGAAAGGATGGGATGTGCCTGGAGACAAACACCAGGGAGCTCAGCTTTGCAGACTGCAGAGTCTTTATCCACCTCTCCCCAAAACTGCCCCTAATCCACATTTTTCTGCCATGGTATTTTCCATCTCCAGTTCAGAACTGTTATTTGTTTTTGGTTGGAACTGTGCTGGAGATGCAAGTACTGCATCAGATGAAGAAGACATGGGGGCTAAGAGAAGGATGGAGAGGAAGAAAAGGAGGAAGGGGAGTTGAAGGCTCTCTCCTGCTTCCTTCTCACTCCTTCTTCTCAGGCAAAGTGCACAATGTTCTCAATCAGATCTTGATAAAGGGTGCAGCACCCAACAGCCCCCATAGATCACAGTCTGCCCAGTAGGAGACACTGAGTGCGGAGCACGACTGAAAATCTGTTGCCTTTTGTCATGGTTTTGCTTGGTCCGATTTTTGTTGATGGGGGGGATGGGACCAAGAAACCACAAAGATGGCTCCTGTGAGGAAGTTCTAGAAGCTTTCTCCTTCTTCTACAGCAAAAGGAGCCCTACCCCCTGTGTTTTAGAGCCAATCCATTGTGGCTCTGAGGTTGATGGACAGGTTGCCCATCAGGCCTGGGCCAATTGCACAGGCTAGTTACACCTCTGTGATGACGTATTTTCTTGTACTTAAGAAGAATTCAAAACAAGATAATATGCCATGTAGTTTTCAGCTTGTTAGTATCATGCACTGGGGAAAAACAGAGCAGGAGGGTGAGGAGATGTAAGAAGGAAAAATGAAGACCCAAGATCACAGTAAGGAGAAGATGGGATGGGTTGCTGTGCTATGCTATGGTTCTCGAACATGGAGAAAATAAGTTGTTCTTGAAAGGACTATTTCATCAATGAGAGACCTGTATAGAAAACAAGAGCGACCTTGCTCTGGAGGAAAAAAACCCTGGCCTTTGAGGACTGGGCTGAACTGATCAGGAGCCAAAAAAGAAGAAGAGGCTTGGCCCCCCACGACGTTTGAAGTGAGTTGATGCTAAGAAGAAAATGTGTTCTGCAGGGAGGGAGAGGTGCCCCCGTTCCACATCTGAAGCAAGTGGATGCTGTGTTCTGCCAGGAGATTTGTGATAGTGGTCTTACGCTGCCGAAACAACGCAGTTTGGCCTTGAAGAACATTCTTTCCTTTTCTCCTACAAGGTAAAGAAAAGACTCCCTTGACATCAGCAGTTATACACTGACTGTTCTTGGGAAAAAAACTTCCACAGCTTGGAGCTGTAAGAAYGCTTCTCCTATGATGCTGAACGACAACCGTAATGAGTARTTTGATCTATGTTAGACTTTCATTCCTGTCCCCTGTGTGTGTGGGAAGACATGGGGGGTGGAGAGGGACGACCTGGGAAAGAGACAGGTCCCCAGAAAGGATAACAGGTGTCTTCAAATGTCCGTTTTTATTTTTKMTTCTCCTTGTAAATTTTTCTCTATCTTTGTTCCCCTCCCCAGTGCGGTAGTATTCTTAGTAGGTTTTAGTAATAAATTTATTTTGCAACTTAAGTTATTCAGCCTGTCTGACCATTCTCTGGAGCACATACGTATCTTTYGCTCARTTATGGTATGTTATCTGAAAGCCACAAATTTTTGTSTTAAWTGGGCTTTTGCTCTCCTTTCTTTCTCTCAGGTGGGGGGAAGGGAGAGAAGATCGTGGGTGCAGTGCTTTTGGCTTTCAGCGCAGTTCAAACCACAACATTTTTGGTGCCGTGACTTGGATAGGGAAAAATCAGGTTTAAAAACCCACGACAACTTCTGAARAAGTTTTGCTGAGTACTGAGTTCTTGCAAGAAAACTGACCTGAGTTACGAGTAATCTTGAAAGTTGGTTTCCTGTAACTCTGAAATGCTTAATATTATACCACCTAAGTGCAACTGCAGAACAGGAGCTTGATCCTCAGTGCCAGGTTAACTGAGTTTCTGGCTTTGTGTAGTAAATATCTTTAGGTCAATTATGTACCTGTCCTTGCCRACCCTCCTTGCTCATCCTTCCATTAGTAAGACTTACATAAAATAGAACTTACTGAACTATGTCTATTTTTTGCACAGTATTTTCAATTCCAGATGAAGGGAAGGGTGACCTGCCTGACATGGACACATTGAATAAGACGGTTCTTTCTAACAAGTTATTGCAACTGCTGCTCTTTTTGTAAGTTATTTAGGTTTACTTATTCATAATATCGCTTAGCACAATTTTTTCCTCCACTTATATCTTTATTGTAACAATAAGTGTCACTGATGCAGCAGCAAGAACAACCCAGAGAAAAGATTGCAACTCATTATCATTCATTACTGTAGTGAAGAGAGATTAGAAACATAATGGAAACTGAGAGAAGATGTACCTTTGTGTCACTTACCTTGTACTTCACACAGAGCCAGGGACTTTCATGGGCCGTGATAGTGACTCGGACACTGACTCCCAGTCAGTGACCTTGGGTGAGTCACTTGACCTTCCAAAGACCTCATTGCCTCAGTGTAAGCTCAGAYAAAACGTAAAATCCCATGGAAACCCGGTGTTGTATCTGAGAACTGCTTTTACATCTATGGTTTTGTGTGCTTATGTAGATAGAGATGCTTAGTGAGTTATAGTTATTTAATACTTCACATTTTAAGGCCTAATTTTTAGATGCCGTAACTTTCCAAAATTCTAATAGTCTGAGCAAAAATATTTCATGTGACTGCCACAGTGTGAAAAAAGGAGAAGTAGTAATATTTCGAATTTTAAGCATCATTTCTAAAGATTAAGAGTTTCTAAACAAAAAATAAATGGGGTTCACTCTGTTAAAATAATCATTACAACAGTATCACAGACAAGCCCTCCGCTTTGGTAGAACATGACACTATTTGACAGGAAGATCCATCTCAACTGAGAACTCAYCTTTTGCCGCCATCTGAATAGCTGTGTGGTTTTGAACAAATTATTCAGTTTTGTAAAAAATCTGTTTGTTAATACTCAGTGGAAAATAATTTTGATTCAGAGGTTAAGTTATTTGCATCAACATACAGAATATTCTACTGTTTCTTCAGTCTGAACAGGCTGAGCCAGCATGAAGGAGCCGTGGGGGAAACTGTGTGCACTTCATCCTCTCACAGCTCCTGTGCTTGACAGGAGTGCCTGTGTCATAGCTCTGTCCAGAAAAAGACTTCTTCAGTACCTCTGTCCCAGSGTGACTTCTACTTTTGCTATAGTACCTGAACAATGAGGAGAAGAAGAGGCTGGTGAGCAATCACTTTTGCTTTTCTGGGCTTGCTGCAGTCACACATTAGCTCACRCTTTTGTAAGGAAGAGCAGGAAATCCGTGCTCCAACAACAAATGGCTCATAAAATTCTAGGAAAGAAACTATGAACATGTACATGTCACAGCTGAATAGTGCAATGATGCCATGTGGAGAAGAGGTTTGATTTGTTTTTATTTCATGCCAAGTTCTTACTCAGTTTGGATATCTACCACAAGGAAGGCCCAGGGTCTGTAGTGATTCCAGGTTGAACAATTTTTTTGTCCAACAATTGAAGGACACACTGTTGAATCATCACCTTGCTACYTCAACAGCACTGAGCACTCAGCCAGCCTTCACATGCCAAAACTCTGCATTTTGGCTATAATACAGCTTCATACTCTGAGGCCTAATRCACAGTCACAACCTTCTCTGACAGCAAATTCAGGTTATAATGCAAGGTACAAACATCCACACAGTCTCTACAAGAGCTAGATGAAGTAGAAGTTTATCAGTGAATGCACATAGCTCAAGATTGCCTCTACCATGTCTACATTTACACAGCTACACTACCAAAACTAGTTTTAACTCCAGGGAATACCTCTGCTCTGCAGAATGCCTTTGTAGATTCATACATCATGAAAGAAACAGAGACCAGAAGTCAAGCTTCCAGAGATGAGCTGGAGGAATGACATGTGACATGTCTTTCCTTCTCCTGTCAGTGGCAATAATAAATGATCTGTGATAGGGTCTCACAAATGCATGTGTGGGGCAAACACCCTCCCAAAAAMGTGTTCCTGATCTTGGAAATCAAAGTTCTAAAGTAATTATTCACATAAATTCATCTTACATTTAGGATTTTCTGAGGGAGAAGAGTTGCAGACTGAACCTGCTGAAAAGTGAACATCAGCAGGTTTTTCAGAAGCTCTCAGCATGTAAGTGGGTGGTATTTCTCTGAGTGCAGCCAGACAAGTGTTGAGGATGTTGAATCCCACATCTCATTTCAGAAACTTGTATTTGAAAACGATCCAGGACAGTCTGACAAAGGCTTTCTTTAATATGAAAATGACACCTTACTGAAACTTCCTGTGGGAGAAGTCCTCATAAAATACATGCTGTAGGACACAGTGGGTCACTGAATTCAGTACCTGATTTCCCASGCAACGGATGCTACATAATCTCACCCACAGATTTGCCAAGGTCCATCATAATATTTATTCAAGGTTATTGTTCAAGTTTAGACTGCTTGGTTTTGGAATTTTTACCCCATGGTTGTTCTAAAATTTAATTGATGAGCCAGTTTTTTCATTATCATGCTTGTCCATGGACAGCATGTGYGCAACATGCCATGGGAAAATCCATCTGGGGTCTGTCAACACTGCATGAACATGGGATTCCCAGCATCTGAAGTGACATGAGATTTATCCATCATCTGCATTCCCCTTTCCATTCTACCTTATGAAAACAGATATTTTRTTATGCCAATTGTTGCATATCCCTCCCCTGTGTGGAACAACTGCGAGCTTCAAAATTCAGCAATTCCAGATTCATCTGTTCTTCAGCTTGGTTTGGTAGCAGAGATCACCRGCTTGCTTCTTCATCAGCACAGCACAGRTGTAGTGAACTSTCTTCAGTCTGGTGARCAGTCACCAGTGGGGGTGGAAAAATGATGWWTTGTCACATTTAAAGAGCTGGTGAYRCCTTTTGTGAAACCCACTCTTCAGTGTGCAGATGTAGGCAGAACCTCCAAATACACTGGGCAATTAAACAAGTTAATAGAAATTACTATTATAAGGTAATTAATTTAATAAAAAATGTTGCTCAGGTCATAAGTAGTTCCTAATGATTTCTGGTTTTGGAGGGTTTTTTTAGGTAGCATTTATTAGASAAAAAGTAGTGTTATTATTGCCTTTTTCAAAATAAAGTCCTGCAGCTGCTAATTCAAGCTCTAATTAAATGCACAAGCCTGAACTTGATATTTGTTTGTGTTTCATGTCATTTCTCAGCTCARACTTCAAGACAGACTCAAAGCTGACACCTCTGGATCTTTCATAGAATATTCTTCCCTGTGTACAGACTTCTCTGTCATCAGAACTGTGGCTCAGAAATTGTGTGTGTATGTCATACACACATTTGTATTTAACAAGCTTTTATTATCAACTCTCAGTATCAGCCTGAATCTTTTGGTTAGTTGAGACTTAATTGCCAAAAGGTTTTATGGTGTATCTAATTGGGTCAGTCATCCTTCCATGCCATGAACCCTACCAGACTGCCAGTGTGCCCTGAACTCAAACAGAGGGTAAGAGCCCATCAGTTATTTAGTATGTGCTAGAAGCAAGCATTTTCTTTTCACTCCATGTGAAAATAGTTAACCACAAGGAAAGAGTCCCACCCCTCCACTTTGCAAAATGGTGAAATTAAGTTTTCCGTACAGCTACCAGGGGACTGCAGTAAATTACCCTGGTAACAGAGTTTACATTGATTCTGAAAAAAGCACTTGTCCATATGTAACAACGATAACCTTTTAGAAGGTTTGGAAAACAAATCTGACACCCCATTAAAAGGCAAATGATTTTTTCTCCACACAAGAAAAAGAAACTTTTAAGACATAGAAGGCTATTAATAAATAATGGGGCTTTTTTATAGGAAAGGCTGACATGAAAGCTTAAGCTATAAACTGTATCAGAGGCAGTATTTTGACTTGTGTGGTTTATTTGTCAAAGCAGTGAGATGGGATCTCATTTTTATTAGCTGCACAAAAGATATTTTATTGAATGTCACATTGTAATTTGATTTTAAAAGGAATAGAAAAAAATYACATTTTCTCGGATACGTAATACTGCAAAAACATGATAGTCATACTAACCACTAACCACAATGAGTAGCAATATAAGCCCTACAAAATATACACTAGTACCTTACCAATGAAAATGTGTATTTTGAGATTCTGTGTACCGGAATATTTTTCCTGAATCTGGTTTCATTTACTACTGTCAGAATAATATATAAAAAATATATGCATGTTATTAAATTATGTATGTAAACAACTAGCATAAGAGTTAGATTTGAGATGAAGGACAGCTTTTAATATTTTAAAATTTGTCTTCAAGCTCGTTTATTTCTTTACAAGGAAAAGATCATAGCTGAATGCTGCAAAGAGTGTTTATTACCTAAATATAATGGGGATGTGAATAAAGACCCCCARCATAAAGTAGAGAAGTCTGAGTAAATTATGTTCTCTTTCACGTTACCATTGATCCCCTGAAAGTTGTTTAAGCCTCCTTTGGTCCACCTCCATATCTATATTTGTGAGCCCTACTGCCAAAGGTGGTGAGGAGGCTCAGTGTCTGAAGAAAGAAAAATACAGCTTCCACTACTCATTCWGGTGAATTGTCACAAGAGATTTTGTGACAAGAGACAGTGGCATCAGCCCTGAGTGGGCRGCCTGGGCTTGGTCCCGGATGAGAACATTACTTTGGAGTGCTCAGCCCCTCCTGCTCTCTTCCAAAGACACCTCATGACACCATTCAGCCCTGTCAGACACTGATGATGAGTCCATGCCCAATTGGAGACAGCCAAATGCATTTTTGTAACTCACAGCAAGCATCCATTGCCACTTAMAGCGATCAACATAATACATTCCCAAAAAAGCCCCACACTATTCAAATCTAGGTCCGAGTGATATGGAAACATTTTAATTCTTCATACGTTCATTAAAACTGAGCCACTGAACTTTTATGTTTACTTTGCCTGAAACCTCACTTTTTGTCAACTGCCTGACACACCCAGAAAGCAGTTTTCCAACTAAATTTCTACAAGTAAAATAGAAGGAAAACAAAAGGAGGAACATTAGTAGGTAAAGCAAAATCACATTTAAAATCTTGAGTAGAAAGCTGCGTTCCACAGTCCCACTGCTACTTCGCCAGTTTAAATCCTRTTTATCCCACTGAGGTTGTCACTGACCCCTGGACCATTAGCAGTCAWGTATACCTTGCCAGAGTCTCAAACTGCTCAGCTGGAAGAAGGTTGCAATTTATCAGCTCCTCCTTCAGAATTCAGTAACTGATAGCACCTACCCTTGGATAATCTTATTTAGACAAGATTCTGGCAGAAACTCAGCACAGTAAACACTTGACAAACATTTATCAGTCCATGGTCCTCACCAGGGATAGTTTAAAATCTGATATATACCAGAGAGGGAAGCATGCAAGAAACACACATGCTACTACATCCCAAAAGGTGGAATTCCAAAACAGCTAAAGAAAAATTCAGGGCCAACAGCCTGCAACACCTCTTGCATTCCTGAAATATTTGAGGTTAAAATCAGTAATGGTCTTTTTTGGCATCACAGTGTTTATTTATTGAGCACTGACTAAAGTGATGGGATGCAGAATGGACAAGCTTATCGACAGCTGCTGGAGACTGTGTGCTGTAAGGGGTGTTGAAACATGCTGAAACATCTTCTAAGGTATAGAATTTCTTTAATATCCCAGTGCAAATTTATTCCCTCTCACTTTTAAAATGAAAGTTTTGTTCAAGGTTTAGAACGAAGATTACTTTCCCAAATTCCATAATTTGGTGATTGGGGTATGTTTCTGAGAAGCAGATGTTCTTATAAGGAAAAGAAGAGGATTGTCAAATGTTGTTGGTTCTCAGGTAAACACTACTTCAAAATCAGATCCCTAGCATTTCCTCTTCCAGCTGTTTTTGTAAAGAAAGCTGCAGCTACCACTGTGCAGTTTCAAAAGCTCTCTTCAAGAGAGCTGTAAGGGAGCTATCGAACAGCTCAAGTGCTCAAGGGAACTGAGATGGGAAAATAACATTTTCTGGCAGCTGATTACAGTGAAGCACAAGCATGATAGTAACTGATGAGCCTGACAAGATCAAGTCAGGTCTGAAAACATAGAAAAGCATGATTCTGTGCTCTGGGGACCTCTTCATTCAAACAAGGAAGTTCCTAGAGGTTCTGGCTGGCTCTGGAGTTAGACCGGATTACCTGAATGCACTTTCTAAAAAATCTCTGTGTTTGGCCTGAATGATCCAACCAAACATTAAAGTCTTTACTAAGACCTTAGGAACTTTTGGAGGTGAAATCCAAAGGTGTGAACAGAGATTCARTAGAGCATGATACTCAGATGCCCTCATAAAATATCGAAGAGATTTAGAACATGAACTSTAACAGCAACTTCCCAAATCTTCAGTGATCCTAAGGCCTCGCTCCAGAGGTCCTTCAGAAAACCKGTAGTTTTGCAGTTAATTCTACAAAATGTAGGAAAATATCCAAATAGGAAAATGTGTGTGTTTTGGCTGGGGGAGGSGGGGTTAATACACTCAAAGGTAAGCTGTTTGGCTTCACAGACTGTTAGGATGGGTTGGGATTTTTTAAGGAAGAAAATATCAACAGGTATTGTCAAAGTCAAATGATAGTACCACAGTCCCTCACACTTACCTTACCTATTTGCATCTCTCAAATCTGCCTTTGGCCACCCACAAGGGCCTCCAGTCTAACTATCAATAAATTTTGGAAAGTTCATAGAAAAAAATCGTTAATGGTCACAAACATGTGTTATGTTGCTAAAGTTCAGACCCTACACCATACGTGCACAAACGATTGGAATAAACCACACGACCCCTTCTGTTTCCCAAATAGTTCAGTTGGAATACCAAATAATCCTATGGCTACCACGAGTCTGACTTTCCCAGCCAGGCACCTGGGGCAGATGAGAGGGGCTCATCCCCATCACAGACAGCATGTTTATGCTGCAGTCTCGATGAGAGGGATGCAGGGAACTGCAGGGCAGCACAGCACCTCCCACACACCACCTCCAAATTATTGCCTTGCTTTTGGGAACAAAGGCCTTCTGAGAGGTCAGCTGGGCACCTCCCCATACCCTCACCTTCTTATTGTTTTTCGCTACTCAGCTGTCAGTGAAACCACACTCCTGCCAATCCTATTAGCATCTGCTTCATCTRATCATTAGCACACTTCATTTGCCAATCAGCACATCCTAATTATTCCTGGGCACCTGGCAGTGGCCCCAGCACATTGTGCCAGGAAGAAAGCAAATGTGTCCGCTCTCCTCGCTGACTCCATCAGAGCCTCTGACATTGGTCCCTGMCTCTGCCTTTCCTCTCCTCCACCCAGCTCAGGCCAGCACACAATTTGTGTCTGCTTTGCTTGATGAATCTCTGAAAGAACTTCATCCCTGAACTAATTCATCCCTGACGCAGATTTTGCATGCTCAGACTCCAGCAACAAGCATGAGCCACGCATTCTTGTTCCTGGCACTGAACCTGCAGACTGAGCTGCCCTTTACTGCCCCACTGCCATATTGTCACTCATCTTTTCATGCCCTACAATCAGCACAAGAATGGCCCTTAGGAAATATCCAAGCATTTCAAGGTTTGGTCTGTATCAGTAATTTCTTTGGTTTCTCYGGATAATGGTGACACAAAACATTCCTCTTATAGTAGGGGATCTGGCCACTTTTGAAGCACTTTAATATCCTTTTAGGGATAGCACCATAAAAATATAGTGTAACTAATAATGTCTGGGGATTTTTGTTTATTAATTATAAGACTTAAATGAATTTCAGATTTTCAAATTCTGCAGATGTGGACTAGCACATCAATATCTAAGTACTTATTAGATTTACAAGAACATTGAGTTTAAGCTTATTTAAACCAGATTTCTTCTATTAATATTACGCTGTTGTGCCAATCTCACAGCGGTTGGTATGTTATGAAGAAAACATCAGAGGGGTGTGGTAGTCGTCTGCAAAAGTTCAAAACAACACCATGKCTACAAACATGATATTGCTCATCTTGGTCTAATATTCTCAACCTTTTCCTGACCCAGGATTCATAACCAGCAAAAGGAAAATGTGAGGATGGCTCTTAGGGTTTTTTTTTCACCTAAGCACAGGATGTCTGCCATACTGACCTCTCTGCCTGGGATAGGTGTCACCAGCTCCCTTAAAGGTCAGCAAAAGGTACTTTTATTTCATAGCTCATTTTAACAGGTTGTCTTCTTGAGGGTGAGACAAATTGTTGTCAGAAGAGCTGGGCAGCTCAGATGTAAACACCCAGTTCAGACAGACGAATCCTGCCTCCACTGTGTTCCTGATAAGCTCCATCAAATTACAAAGTCGATGCAAAAGAAAAGAAAGAGGAGAAAAGTAGCTATTTCTGCAAATATTAAATACAGRGTCCAGCAGGAAAGGGTCACCATCATCAGGGTGTCACACGTGGCTGTCCACCCACTTTCTCACCCACCAGAATCACCCTTGGTGCTCAAGGGTCAAGAAGGAGGCTTTGGATCCTGTCAGCAACTGTGCTGCTGGGCCAGGCACAGGCACCAAATTCCCACCAAGGCTTCCCGGAGCAGGACAGCTCAGGGTTTTTGGCACTGAAGCAGAATGTCCTCTCTCCCTTCAAGCAGGCACTGTTACCTTCTCTTGCCTGCAGCTATGAAAATCTCTTCTGTTATTAATTAYCTTCAAACTTTTTGAAGTAAGAACAGCTTTATCACGTTATCGCTGGCACCGAAATTCACACTATCAGAATTATGTTATTTATTATTCCTTTGCCCTGCTAAGAACTTAGAAGTTTTATTTTTACTAATTGCTAGAGATTTGGTGGCAATTTAGTTGGTTTTCAGTAAGTTACCYTTCATTAAGCTGGAGTGTATCACTTTCAGAAATGCAGTAGTGTTCTTCTGTCATGTGAGTACTATTAAAAATGCCCTCTTTTGATGTGCAGCCCCTTTAAATCTCTYCGTGTATGTGAAAGCCGTCTGGCTCTAAGGCAGGGGTTCTTATTTGGTTTTTTTACAACCTAGCAGAGAATAAAACTAATAAGTATTTCTCATTCTTTAAAGATTGATTTATTATCAGTTCCAAAAACATGCCTTTTCGTTTGGAAAGTCATTTGCTCAGTTATGATTGGATATAAACAGCTGCTAAGGGTCAGCACAGGCCTTGGTGCTTGTTATTGCTTGCACTCCTTATGATTTTAGCTCAGCATAACTAGCAGTGGTGTCCTGGGATTCCAGAGTCTGTACTGATTACCAACAAAAGCCTCTTTAAGATCAGCAGAAGCAGTCTAGGGACTAATGGTGCCAAGGCAGTCTGAGGCACTGGAGCAATGCCGCAGGTCATAAAATGAGCAATGACAATTGCCCTGTCCTTGCTGATTTTATCAGCCTGAGAGTGTTTTACTATCACACGGAAGACAAAAGGAATCTTTAGTCTTGAATAATATTATCAGCAAACACGACCTGTTTGGGGCTTTTTTTCTTATATTTGTTTCTGTTTGGTTTTGCTGCTGATCGCTTATTGTGTTCAAAAAGGCAGGAGGATGTTTTAGCTATGATAGATATAAAATGGATTTACACCAGCAGCAGTTCCTTTTACTAGCTACTTACTTTCACTGCTTTCTTAATATGCTTATTTTGGAGAAAAGAACAAAGAAAAATGGGAAGTTTTACTGTTATAATTGTGTTTTTATATGTTGTAAAGTGTATATTATTCTTATGTATGAATAGCTAAGCTGTAAGTCAAATTCACCACATCAGCAGAGTTTTCATCCTGGCTTAAGCTAAAATGAAAATGATCTGTGACTACCTCATCTCTCACTCCAAATGAGCGATTCAGAAAACCACCATATGACTGGCACTCCATGCAAAATGCACAGGGATCAAGTTGAAGAAGTGTTCACGCTTCTTGAGCTGTGATCATCTGAACGAGGAAGATTTCAAAGCATTATGGAATTCCCTGGAAGTTACACCAGAGATGAATTTGGCCTTTAAAATGAGGTTTTATACATCTCATTCACACACAGCAAAATGTTTCAACACAAGTGGAGACACTTTTTAAAGAGAGTCTTAAAATTAATCCCAAATGAGGAAGCCTCTCTCTGAATGAGTGAAACTTGGCAGATTTACAAATTCAAACTGAGATGCATTAGCAGACCTTGTGTAGAGAAATTTGTATAATATCTGCCCACATGATACCTGGTTAAAATCAGGTCTAGCAATCATATTTCCACTGAATTAAATACATCCTAGAAATAAAACATATCAACAAGCAGCTCAGGTTTGCTGTGTTTTGAAGTATTGACTATTCCCACTTTCCTAAGAAGCACGTATTTTAAGTACACTCAACTTCAGTTGCTCTCAGACCAGATTTCTTAAGGTGCTTGGGTACCAATTCACTCGTTTTTGTAGATGTGACTGGAGCTCCTAAATAGCTTGATCATTTTTAAATTAAAAATAAATAAATTAGAAAAAAAGTACTGAAATTAATTGCAAGGAATCAAAGCAGGGATTATTTTTCTGTATGTGAAAAACTCGTTCAAAACACAGAGAGCTTGGGGTGACCAAAAAATGGTCTGGAACTGTAAGCTTGTAATTGCTTTGCAGATCATTTATATTTTTATGCATTATTTTAATGATATCTGGCACAAATCATCACTAATGACAATTCAGAGTTCAAATAGGAAGAGCACAAATTCTATGGCATAATTAATTTCTGGCAGCAGGGAAAACTTAAATCAAGATTCAGACAATTATATAAGCAGAGTGGAGACAGTTTGTCACACATCACTTCTGTCTTGGAATTGCCTGTGTGCTCTTTCTGCTACYTGTGTTGTTCATCTCTAGGTTTTCATGCCAGGTGTCTAATAGGATGTTACTGAAGGCTCTCATTGCAAGTGATGCAGTAGACAGAAACATTTAGCACATTATTAAGCAGGAGAACACAGATAGGGTCAAAAAGCAGTAGAAGTAAAATGGCAAAAGAATGGAAAAGTACACGTGTTATCAAAGGAAGGCTAGGATAAAAACAYATTTTCCACTACATACACATCTCTATAAGAAAGCAGAATATATGTTTTGAAGCAAAATGCCCAGCTGTGTGCAAAAAACTCTTCATAGAAGTCTGAATAATATCGAAGATTCCCTTCAAAATTCTCACATTTTGGTCAACACACAGGTGCACCCCTTTCACATAAACATTCACTAAAAACTCATGAAAGAATTTTGAAGTGAAGACTTCAAAGAAATCAGAGATTTCTGATCAAAGAATCCCAGAGGGAATAATAGACAGAGGCAATTTGAGTATTTGAGTAGGTCCAAGTTTATGACTCTCCCATCTCTCCCATCTCCAGTGGCCTTCCCATCTTTTCAATGTTCAGTCCAGCATGCATCAATACCCAGTTTTCCATTTTGCATGCAATCAGTGAGTTCCGTTAGCCAGTTACATTTCTGATTTTCCTCGTGTATCCATTCCCTTCTTAGTCATCTTTAAGAGCCCAATCTACACCAACAGCTTGACCCAAAGAACAAATGTTTCTTGCAGGATCAGGCAGAGGGAAAGACAGAGTCCAGAGCAGGCAGTTATGCTCTGTCCCTCAGCACACCTATGGCCAGGTCTCACCCTGCTCTTTCCTGCCTGCACCAGCTCTGAAACAAACACCATATAAAATACTCTTCCTTGGTGAAAKTTTTGCTGGACAGTTCCTCAGTGAGGTTTCCAGAGTCTTTGAGGGATGATCAGTCAATCATGTGTGGCAACTTTTGAGGTTCACTGTAATTCATACAGGATCCTTTAAAATACTGTGTGAAGTACAGCTGTGCTTCATGGAGACGCTGAAAGATAGTGCAGCTCTGATTTCTATAACGCTCTGAAAGAATAGCCAGGATGATAATCAAGGAAATTGTGTGAGCCCTTGAGTTTTGTTTGTTGCTCAAGACTTCAGCTCAGGGCTAAAACACATGTATGCTCAATGGACTCTGTGCTACCACTCCTGTGTCAGTCCATGGGGGATAAACTGGCTAATATCAAGTTATTAAGTGCCAGTAATTGTTCAGATTTGTTATACAGAAAGCAAACTTTGCCCACTTCACAACCAGTCCACTTACCAACATGAGTAAAGTTATATAGCTACCTTAATATGTCTTCTGCATATTTTTATACATTTGCATTTCTTTCCTTTAGAAACCAACAAATTTTAATACAAGATGTAGCTTGATTATTTACAGGAGGAAGTTAAGATGAATATAAAAATATCTGGCTTACCTAAGACTACCTAATAATCCAGAATCTTCAATCTGTTTCCAAAGTTACCCAGACCACCTTTATTATTCTTGACACTTTTTCAAATCCAGAAACCAAAAGGACATAGTTTCAAATGTGGTTTGTTTYATAATGCTCTTCTTTTAAACATTCAGTGCTACTTTAAAATTGTGTCAAAGTATGGCAACATGCTGGCCTAATTTTGTGAAGACAATGATAAATAATGAATACTGGTGAAGGAGAAGTAGAATACAAGCTGTTTGAGTTATAGTTAGGATTTACAATTTTTAAAAACTTTTCTAGGAAACAGAAAACTAGAAAATAGAAATAAGTTTTTCAGCCTTGGAAACACTTCTGTAAAAAAAAAGAGAAGTGAACTATCGGTTTCATCCACTTGTGCAAGTTCTAAAGGATAATGTTTATAAATTCTACCCCATCAAACAGCTCACAGGGCCAACATCAAGCAAAGAAATATGTTTGAGAAGCAAAAGGGAATCATACCAGGAAAATCATTATGTGCCTAGTGTTGTTAAGAGTGGATCTTGGGGGATGAATCCCCAAGAAGTATCAATGAATTAACTGAAGAACATGGCAAGCAGATTTAAAAGTGCAAAAAATAGATGACATCTTATCTCTAGTACTGAACAGATAGGATTCTTTTGGTAATTCTGTTTTCTCTAACTGGGCTCTTATACTGCACCAGCTAACATAACACAATATAAAGTACCCATAACATTTAGACTGTGATCAGTAAGAAATTAAAAGGAAAAGCTCACACTTCTTATCAGTTAAGATACTCATCCTATAGTGCACTCAGACAGAAATATTTGATAAAAAGGCAAAAGGAGCATTGGTTGCACACTTGTAAAATCTCAGTGATTGTAACAAAAAGCTGACAGCCTCTTGCTTGTATATACCAACTGGTAATTCCTAACAGAGGTACAGACATAATGGAAAGATTCTATATGGAGTACTACATAAAAATAACAGGATCTTCCTGTTGCTACACAGGCAGCAGTTGCTGTATGCAGACATGGCTCTTACTAAACACATCTGCCTACTTTTACAGGAAGGATTGTAACAAAAGTAATAATGTGGGTCATAGCCCTGACATATGGCCCACGTGTCCTGGGTGAGGAAAATCTCTCATACCACACTGTTTGATATCTGCTTCCTAGAAAGTTTAATCCTACAAGTGGGACCTTGCATTGAACATGTGTAATCTTGAAATTGGAGTCCTCATGAGATTCAAGGCCTAATTTGATAGTCAAAAGACATTTTTGAAGTATCTCTGYTTTGCCTAATGCAGATTTAGAAGAGGGATGAATGGGACACTGCAGGAGTTTGAGGTTTCTGTTGGGCAGTTGAACAGGGTGATGAGAGGAAAATGAGCAAATATAAGCATGGAGAACAGCAGGCTGGTGACTGAGGATATTTAGTGAAGACACAATGCAGCACCTGAATCCATAACTTTAGACTCTTTTGTCTGAACTCAGATATTAGTAGTGACRCTTTGGAGAAATTAGCAAGGAGCACTGACTTACTTTTAGATCTTGTCAAACAATTTCTCCTGATGCCTTTTTCTTTTTAAATCCCTTATCTAAAAGCATGTGACAGGTACTCCAGCAAGATGAGATGATCTCTGAAGTTTGCAGCATAACTGAGTGATTCCTTTTAGGTCACAAGTTAATATTCAAGTGATAAAATAGGCCAGAAGTCCTAATAGTTATCCAGTTATCCAGTTTCTCATTAAAACAATAATCARTGGAACATTAATAAAGTGATGCTTGAGCCAGTGGATTACCATCTYGGGTATATGTGAAAAGTCTGCTCCACAGGAGTCTCTGGAGCACAGAAACACTGAGATATTCAGAAAGAAGGAGGAGAGGGGCCTGCAGCACCAGGCAATGACTGTGGGAAGGACCCCATGGATCCCAACACTCCTCCTGCTGCGTAACTGTGCACTGATATTCCACATCCTCTCCCATCCTCTATCCATCCTGACTGCCTGCACAGTGAATTCTGTAGCACAGGAATGCGGAGTCTTTTCAACCTCCACAAACAAGGTAYTCCAAACTGAAATTTTCAAATTATGAATGCCCTTAACCTTTCTACTATCAGCTGGGTGCTAAATATTCATAAAACCATATGTGAACATTCACTGGTTTTCCCTTCACTTGATGGTCTTATCTACCGGTCCAACACACAGACTAAGAAAATAAAAAACCCACTTTACTGGCACCTAATTTGGAGCTGCTTTTATTTTAAATAAACACATTCCTTGACTAATAATTTAGTCACTATGCAGCATGCTACTGGATTCATATTTGGCCCCAACCCACTGCAGACCAAGTAATCTCAGGCATGTGAGTCATTAGAAGAATCCCTCTGAATGTCACACATATAATTGCAGCAAAAAGACTACCTCTATTTACCTCTYCTGGAATGGCTGTAGTGTAGACAAGCAGGCTCTGTTGACTTTTCTCAAAACCAATTATTCATCTGTTAACAATTCACCTATTCTGTCCCTCCTGCTTCCATTTTAAGGCCATGCTTTTCATGTAGATATTTAAAAGCGTCACCATGCAACCTATACAAAGCCCTTATTATTGTAAAACACATTAAATAAAATATAGCAACTAAGCAGAGGATAAAAAGAGGATAAGAATGAACATTCATATTGAAGAAAATGCCTGTTTAACTCCTTTGAATATTAGCATACAAAACTTTGTCTGCAATCAATATTTACTTTAGCCTTCACTTTGGCTACAAAAAGCAGTCTTTATCTGTTTGTGCATCTCTGATTTAGAGAAAAATCATGTTTGCAGGATATTTCCTCAARAATGTTTTAAAGTGTCAACTTAAAGTTCAATATTTTTATGAATGTTTGACAAAAGTTGRGGAATTTTAATCAAATATATTAGAGAAAATTTCTGTTAGGTCAGCTACTTCATCTGTGCTGCCAAAAAATAAAAGACATTCCTTCCAATGCAATCCCTAGYGTTTTGCTTGGCTGTGCTTCAAATKACTCAAGCCAGAAATATTTTTATATAATTTTACATTATTTATATCTTACGAAAAGCTGGACTTGCCTCTGATAAAGAGAAAAATCCCAAAGATTACATAGGTGTCATGATAAAGACTATCCTGGACATCAYAGAAATCTGTGACCTTATGCAGAATACAGATCAGCTATCATCACTTTCTTGATACTTGAATTTCATTATTAAAGCAGAACAGACCTAGATTGGAGCTGGCATCAGAATGGGACAGACTGTGACAATTTTACTCATGCCAAGAAGTMCCTTACTCCACAGGGGTGTTCCTTGACTTGAGAAAGCCAACTTATTATGAGTCTGTATTTGTGTGAATGAAGATACTGTAAAATTCAGTGAAAGCACTTTTGCATTGTTATAAAATAATTCTAACTTTGATTTGAACTCATAGTTTAAGTGTCCAGATGAGTGGGAWGATGTAGTAGCATCTCTTGCACCATCACCTATGAAGAGAATGAGAGATTGCTAAATTCACCTGAGCTCCTGTGAAACCAATCCCACACAAGAACACCTGTTGGAATGCAACAGTAGGTAACACAGTAACCAGAATGGAAAAAACAGAATAGACCATGAATTTATAACACAAGCTATTTGCAACCCAGTTGAAATCAGGACCATTAGGTGTAAGACTACATGATAGAAGATAAGCCCTGATATATATATATATATATATATACATAAGCAACAGTAAAGTAACCAATTTAAGAATAAGTAAAGTGATGCCACTACCACCCAAGCACACAGTGGATCTTCTTAGAATTAAAATTAAATTATGTTTGGGGGCAAATTCTGAAATACTTGGTTAAATTCTGGTGGGTTTGGTCTTCTGTTTGCAATATTCACCGATGAAAAGTGTAAAGAAACTAAAAGCTGACTCTTCATTTGGTGTTTCTGGTTGAGAGCAGAAGAAGGAGGGAGAACTTATTCTCACGAGGTTTCTAGCAGATTTTATGTCAAAGAGGTTAGAATAGTTTGAATAAACTCCACATAAACATCTGGGGCCAGATTCATGGGATATTCCAGCTGCTTTGGAGCAATTCAGTGACACAAAGCAGCAGTAAAACCCACTTTACTGGCCATTTAAGTCAAGTTTATGGCTGCTTTGCATTCCCAGAGCAGCACAAAACAGCCAATACCAGTGAAACTTACTCTGAATTTCTGGGCTTTGAGCTGAGCTGCAACCTAACTCCAAAATCCTCTAATTTGTCCATTTCTACTAGACATAACATCCTAACTCAGCGTGTGTCTACTCATCACTGCCTTTGTTTACAGCAAGATTGTAATGATCTAATTAGGAACTAAAAGTACTTTCAGTCAATTAACAGTCCTTGAAGTTTAAAAAAACACGACTTCCAATGAKTTCAAGTAATTGTTAAAGAAATGTAACATTTTCTTTCTAATTAATCTTTTTCTCAGGATGTACACTGTAATCTCAGTCCCTGTAATATGGTATGGTCCTTACTAGTTGCCATTTTTCAGATTTGCACTGAGTTTCCCAAACTTCAAGACTGAAGATTGCCAGGCTTGCCCTCTCTGGGCTTTTCTTAACCAGCTGGCAATTTTGCTTTTCTTGATTTATCTTTAACATCAAGTTTTCTAATGTAACAAGTACTTCTGGCTAATTTGTTTTACTTTGTTTATCTTTATACTATGATTTCACAACTCTAATATGTATAATGATGTAGTGTACAGAAATCCAGGCCTGGTGTGACAGCAGAGAAGTGAAAGACTGGATGCAGAGTGGAGGAATACCTCCATGGGATGATAAGAAATGTGCACACAGGTTTGGCACTCAAGACCCACAGCTGTAAACAGCTAACCTACATTTAGAGAAATGCACACCTGGGACTGGACAAAACTGGGCTGAGGTGTAACTGAGAATAAAGACACAACATCTAGCCTACAAAAAGAGCACATATACAGCAAATTTGGACATAACTTGAAGCTGCAGACCCRTGAGAAAAGAGCAAATATGTAATTATGATTTAGCAAGCATATAAAAAGTATGTCATTGTGGAAGAGGAAACCTTGAAGATGAACATCGTACTTCTTCAAGTGAATGCCTAGATGTGACAAGTCTGCATGACATCCCCAACACAATTAAAAAACAAAATGAAACCACCAACCTCAGGAGCAAGAGGAACAAGAAATGTTAAACATAATAACAGAAATAAGAGTGGAAACTAACCATGTGTATAATGATGTTGACTACATTGTTATTATTAATGATACCTTTTGTATTAAAATATTMTTTCATGAAATTGAATTTGCATAARTGRTTCTTGGATTRTACTGAAAATATTTTAGATATGACAACAATAAATTCTTGACTCTGTATATAAAATGTGTTTCTTCTTTACTCAAAAASAATATTRTGTGCATAACAACACAYATAGCAAATAATAGTGATCACCCAMCACCTCCCAGGATTTTTCAGAAATACATTATTGAATGTTCTGGAAGACATTGGATATTATAATCAGGAGTACCATGAGTACCATTAACAGTGTTGTAGGAGGGTTAAATGGAAAATGGTGAGGAAATTAACARCCCTGTACTTAGAACAGGGTTTGTATTTTATAAGATAAATAAGGCTTGRGTCTCCATACCACCTGTAAAGAGTAGAAAAGTCATGAAGGACCAGTCAGTTGTTCATTAGGGAAAGCAGGAGTCYCTGGAACTGCAGCATAATGGTGTTGGCTGCAGAAGCTAAATTAACATTACACCAGGAGCCATATATTTCCTGKTTTTTCAGTGCTTCATTTAACAACCTTAATATTCTTTTAACCACAGGTATTTAGTGTAATGTATATACAATATCTTTTTTCTCATTAGATTTTTTTYCCCCTTTTCTGCCTGTCCCTTAATAGGGATAGATGGAGCAATTAAAACACAGCTTCCACTTCAGAGCATACTGCAAAACCCAGGAGGAGCTTCTGCCTCTCGGAGTGCCAGAGGGCATAGCTGGCAGCAGCTGTGCCATTTCTTCCAAAAGTGTTATATATATATATTTATGTATATACTTTTCTGCAGCTAATTATTTCAGATGGACACTCAAAAGGAAGCAGAAGTTATGACCTGATTTATTCTAAAATGCCTTTAGTGTTTATTAGTACATTACATTACAGCCAAAACAGATTTAACAAAGGAAGGCAAAGGTAAAATGGGATAGATTCCCTAATCTCCACAACCTCAGAATATCTATAAGGAAACAACCCATTATCCTGCCATTATTATCTCTGCATTCAAGTTTTGTCTAAGAATATACTCACATCTCTGAGCCAATTTTCACTAATTTTTTCCTCTTTTCTCTCTCATTGACATTTTTAAGTGCTTATAAATATGGAAGAAGTTGATTTCAGTCCTCAGTTTCAACTTGAATAATTTCAAATTCAATACAGAAAATTTTGCCTATTTGCAATGTACATACATCACAGTGGAATAAATGTATACCGTATATTTATCAAAGTCAACACTTTGACCAAGAATTGATTTACTGCATTCAGAATTCATTCTGTTTTTCATTGGGAAGTTTGCTTTTTTCCAAATCCCAAATAAGAAATCWTGGACTCATCTATGGATTAATTTATCCTGTGTTTCAACTGAACATATTTCTTAGGCAATGAGAACAAGGAATGATAYATTGTGGAAACCTCACCAAGCCAAAAATCCCAATTAGCAGAGCAYAAGAATGTGAGCTACACCAAAGAGCAGCTCCTCTGCATCTATGGGGTGTCTTAGGCAGACACAGGTTCATGTCCAGCTAATCTGAAGTACAACACCTTGCACCTCTTAGGCAAACGAAATGTTTTCATTTGAGATATTCTAATTCCCCACCTAAATACTGTAACATGTGACTTCCTCCCTATAGCATACTGAACAATTCCAAACTTTTATTAAAAAWTAAGTTTTGATACTAAAAACTTAGYATCAAAACTTTGAGGCATTTTGTTCATGCCTCAGTGAAAATTCGCAGCCAGCTCTATGTTTGATCTATAACCAGTGTTACATTGGACTACAAACTATATTAATAAAAGACAGATAACTGAAAGGACTGTTGTATTTTCCATATATTTGCTATAATTTGTTTTATTTATTAACTAAAATGAATGRGATTCTTCCCTTCTACTTCCCTTATCTGCCTCACTGCTTATCCATTTATTACATTTTGCCATACTAAGACACCAAGTTTTCTGTGGAGGGATATGTGGTTTTGGGTTGTTAGAGAAATGAGAATAATTATTTTATTTTGCAGTATTTAATCCTCTGTGGCCAAGATTCCTGAGTGTTTCTATAGTCTTTGCTTCTCTAGTTGTTTCTACAGTTCCAAGAACAATGATAATGAAAAAAAGAACATACACAACCAGTGGTTCTTACTTATTTTAAGATGCTTCTTTTTCTATAGCACAATAAAAAAACAACCATGAGCCTCATGAGTATAACAAAGAAGACAGTATTTTAGTGCATTTCATGCTCTATTATCTTATTTAGTGATACATCAGATTTTAAAATTAATGTAACAATACCATTTACTTAAATAAACCATGCCACAAAGACAAGGAAAAGCCATTGAGAAGGATTAGCAGGAAGACAGCTTTTAGGATGTCTTTGTTAACGCAGTATATTACATTTAAAAAYACACAAAGTTAAGAACACCACGTTTGCTTTTTTATGGTTAGCTGTCTGATAGGCTATTTATTTCAGAAAATAGTGATTGAATACTGGCTGCCAGGTAATAAGCTTTCTCTAGTCTGTTATAGGAATTAAATTATCAGCAATCAGTAGTGCTCCTGGTAGCCATGTATTATATGTACAACACACTAGCTGTCCTTTAAATCAAGATGTATCTTTTAATCACAAGTATCTTCTTTCCATAAAGAGTCCAAAGTTGGTGCAAGTCCAAACCAAGTTGAAAAAAATAAAAAGGCCAACTCATTCATGMCTTAGCGTGGCTGGTGCTGTCGCAGTTATTTTTATTTCCAGTGGTCGCTGTGTGGTGCAGGACCCTGCGTAGGCTCAGGGCTCTGTGAGACAGTCATTGTCCTGTGCTGCCCTCGAGGCTTAGCAGGAAGCACCGAGCAAGCCCTGAGCTCCACCGTGTCCTCTTCAATAACTTCACTAATGAAAGGGTCAGTCATCTTTTGGAGCAACGTACCGTATTGCCTTTTTCTCTCAAAGAAGAGGTTAAGCCTCAGGAGAGGCYGGGATATCCTTCCTTAAACAGCAGCAAAAGGGCTGCACCAAAGACCTTTGTGGGAAGCAAGGTAAATTCAGAAAGAGCTGGAATTTGTGAGCCACTGCRTGGGGCAACTTCATTATTACTTCCTCACGTACTGCTGGCTGAAAGASCACAATTTCCATTTACCAGCACACCCGGATGGACACAAAGGGCAGGCATCTTTCTGGATCCTTCCTAATGAAAAAGGGCAGCAGTACATACTGAGGCTGTGGACCTCTTATTTATTCAATGCAATCTCTTGTAAAACCTTATCTTATAATTTTCTGTCTTTAGGCATGAAAATATTCATCTAGGGAAGAAATACAAGAAAACCTGGACTGAACATAGAATCTGCCTATGCACCTTTTTTTGTCATATCTACCCTAAAAAGCTAATAGCCTACGATGAAAAAGAGAGACCAACCCCCATGCCACAGATTCCAGATATGCACCAAATAAACCCAAAACTCACTAATTTGAGGTATGCAACAGGGAGGATTACTTCACACTTTCTCACTAATCGCCCCCTAAATACTACCCACTTGTGACTGTCCGAAATAGAATACCAGATTAAACTGGCTATTTTAACTGTTCCCTTGTTCTTGAGACTTGATCTTAAAATTTTCTCAGAGACAGTCATAACCTGACAGAACAAGGTTGCAAACAACCTTTTGAAGGGCTGGAAGGCCTGAAAAACTCCAGAGGCTCCCACAAAAAATATTCTGCAATTCTGATGTCTGAAGCATTTTTTGCATAAAGAACTTCAGTCATGAAACATGATAGAGTGTCATTTCAGGATTGGAAAACAGGGTTCAAAACAAACTTTCCTCACATCCTATATGGGCCCAGAAATGTTTCATAGGCTGCAGCTTATGCCTGGTTAACCATTTCTTGAACTTCTGAAACAAGGCCTTTAGCCCAAAGCATCATCAGGCTAGGTGYTTGAAGAAGGTGCTGTGCTTAGGACTGACCATTCAGTATGGATTTTCAGCTTTTCTCAAAGGCAGATCCACATTCACCCAAGAGCTCCTACARTATCTAAGTCTGAAAAAAMYTWYCCATCAGATTCAAAAAGTCACACACTGACCCTCATTAGTTACCTTTGGGGCAGGGCATGTTGTCATAGAAGACATAATAGAAAGCAAGCAAATCATTAAACCACTTCCTGACTGTCCTTCTCAGGAAAAGATTTCTCCTTATAGCCACTCTAAACTTCTCTTGTTTCAACTTCTGCCCATTGTCCTTGTCCCCTCACCATGCACTGCTCTGAAGTGTTCTGCTCCACCTCCTCAATGATCCTATTTAGGCTTCTAGGTGCCCTCAAGACCTTCCATTCTCCAGGTAACTCACACCAGCTCTTCCAGCCTTTTTTCAGAGCACTCCAACACTGTGCTTTATCCCTCGTTTTCCTGTATTGGGGCACCAAAACTGGAYGCAATATCTAGATGTGGTCTGATGAGTGCTGAGTGAGGGGAACAATCTCCGTGGTGTTTTACAGTAAAAATTCTTGGCTTCCACATCAATCTGTATGTCCTAACCCCATTTCAGCTGCTCTGCATGATCCCACAGAGAGCAGTGATCAAGCAGGAGACAGCAAGTTATSTCATGGCTCAGACACAGAGAAGTTATACAAGGTACACAACCCTCCTTTTGGTGATCTGGAGACCACTGTGCAGTTTCTCTTCAGGGACCTTCAGAGCCTGTTTATTTTGCCTTATACCTGAAAAATCAGTAGAGGYGGCTGAGTTCATACTCAGCCTGAAGTTGTTGTGTGTAGCTGTGAGGTAGCACCTTCACCCTGTATAGCCTTATGTCCACTCTCAGCACAATGAGTATAGCAATACATCTCCTGTTTTCTGACATGCTCCAAGAAGTCTGGATGAGAGCATTCCCGAAAGCTTGTTACCACTGCTGTTATCCCAAGACACTAAAACATTTTGGGTAGAATTAGAAACCTGGAGGTGGTGTGAGATTTTTCTTGTTGGTGTTGTTACACATGCACATTATTCCGTTTCAGTTGTCTAAAGTCAGTACATGATTAAGCCTCTTGGATACATTTTCCTTTTCTACATCACCTGTCCTGAAATAGCTAAAGCAGAGAAATAGAAATTTGACATTGATCACTCATCTGCTTTTGTGACACTCCACTGGATTTTTCCTGTGTAAGAGGTTATTTTCCACACCACTCACACTGACTTCTTCTTTAAGGACAGCAAGAGAAAAGACTAAGAAGGGTCAGAGTGGTGATGGCACAGAACCATTTATCACCTCAGGAAGTCCTGCTGCTATTTCATGGGAGCCAGTGACCAAAAAGAAATGACAAAATGGCCAGAAAAAAACACAAGGTGTCAAAACACCTAGTCCWATCTTTCCCCAGCTTTGAAAACTTYCAGTTTCTGGAGCAGCCATAGGAGAGCAACTGACTTTTCATGCTGTGCACCCCAGTCACCTCCTCTGAGAATCCCCCTGCATGACATTTACTTTAATAGGTCTAATTATAAAGAAATGCACTTTTCAGTCAGAACCGAAGAACCAGTAGGTTTTCTTCTTTAACATGCCAACCAGCTGTTTTGAAAGGTACTTCTCTAATCTCCTTCCTTCCACATGTTCAAACAGATGAAAGTAATTTTGTGCTCAACTGTCTATAAGTAATTAGACTGGGATGTAAAGGAGTCTTTATGTATCAGTTCAGAAAGAGCTACACTCTTAGCATACAGAATAATTATTAGCAATCTTCTTCATCTGCAAGGTATACCTTATGCATTTTACATGAGTTCCCATTATTAACATAACCTGACTATCAAAGCTCCATTGAAACTGGTGTCTTCTTTTTCATGTAACTGACTGAAATTCCCCAGAAATATAGTAATTTGAAAACAGCAATGCTGATGATTTGTTTCAGCTGTAATTTGTTATTTTTTTCTGCTTCTTTGTTGTTTTCCTAGTAAAGACCTAAACCAGTGGGGTTCCAATATACACAAACAAGTGTTCTSCTTTTGCTACAAGATGGATATTAATATTCAGTGAGGGTCCTGAAATGCTGCCTTTTGTCAGTTTCCTGGGCTAAATTCCCTTAATCTTATTAATTAGGAGGTCACAAAAAGAATACTTTATTGGGAAACAAAAAGTGTGTTCTAAAGATAGGTTGAATTAAATCTATGAATTTACTAGGAATTATGTCAGTAGAATACTTCTTTAGAATCTGCCTCTGAACTGTGCTTGACACGTCTGTAACCAGGGTGGGCAATTACTGAAAAGTCATGGGGGTGGAAGCATCTTTTGAACAATAGCTATTTAAAAAGTTGGAACAACTTTCACAAGAAAAGTAAGATCTTCTGGACTGGGATTGTACTCCATACAAGGAAAGCTGGAGAAAAAGCAAACACTACCCCAGGACTTGCAACCTCACATGTAGGTGTAGACAAAGCTGAACCTGGTTGGAAGGAAGGCAGTAAAAAGCATCCTATATGGCAAATATAGGCAATATATCCTTTTCATCCTATATGGAAAATAGTTTTTGAAAGCAGATTTCCTCCTCAAAGATGTGCCTCATTTCACAGCTACAYACCATGACCACATCTCTTCATGAAAAGAAGTCCTTATTTTCTTAGAAATAAAATACCATTTTAGTTTCTCTAGAATCACAAGKCATCCTCAGGAAGTGAAGTCTCACTCTTGGCGGTTTTGCCAACAAAGATGGACAAGACACGGTTATTTGCTGACAGACAGATCTGCATCACAAGAACAGTGGTGGAGGGGCCAAAAGCAATCATTCTTTTGGWCCCTGCCAAAGAAGCAATATTTTGCCCAAGCACACATCAGAGGGCTTGGCATAACCTTCAAGGATTATAAGCATTACATGTCAGTGCAAGTGACTCAGATGCTCTGTGTCTGTCCCCAGAGGAAGACATGCTCTGTGAATACAACCTRAAGTGAGGCACTTTTCATTTGCTGTTTTGACTGACAGAAACTATACTCTACAGATGTGTTAGAACAGCAGGCTTGTGCCCTGAAGACCTGATTTTCTAAACAGACCAAAAAGCAGCAGAAGACCAAAACGAAACTGAAAAGCAAAGTGAAGATATGTCTGTTTTTTATACAACTTGTTACAGCTGTGAGAAGTGGTCCAGCAGGACAAAGTCAGGACATTTATCTGTCAAATCCATGTCCTGATGAAGGTATGTCAACAAAACACTGTCATAACGGATCAAAACATTATCCCTCTGCAGCTCAGTCCAGTCTGGCCAGCCTACACTGAAGAGTAAGAATARCAGTACACCAGATATGAACATCTTAAATGTGTTGGGAAAGGCTTGAGACAAGCCCTGAGGTGAACTTGACCCAATTCCATGGCCTTGTGAGGGCAGCAGAAGATGCACAGCCTCGTGGGGGTAAACTGATGGCACAGCACATGGCACACTCATGACCAACTCCCAAAAAACAGACACTCTACTCTAGTCTGCTCCTGACAAACCTAAGATACTTGTTCTGTTTGCTAGCTAGATGCATGCACCCCTGGTACATACCATAGCAGAAAACACAACAGCAGCAGGACACAGCCTGTCTGCAACAAAGACAGCTGTTCACTGATTTTCAAAATTGGAAGTTGTGCAGTGAAAGTCTCCACCCCAAACCAAACGAATGGAGTTGGAAATGTTACCCTATGATGCAGGTGAAAAGGAAGTGTTGCATTTGCACAGTTTGTACCAACAAGGGTAGATAATGTTGCAGATTAATTTTTTTTCAGATATACAAAAGGTAACTAYTCACTAGGCAGGAAGGGATGTGTTGAGATGATAGCATCAGGCATGCATTTYTCCATTAGAAATCAATTAATCTCTGTCTGGCCCAGAGTTCAAGTCATGTGACTTCATGCATAGCACTTAATGCATTCAAGACTGCAATGTAAGTATCCCATGGAGGCACAAAAATATGGAAACAGAACAGRGCTGGAACTGTCATTATATCATATGTTCTTGCCCTTCACATTATTTGTTTTCTTAGGGACCAAAGGTGTGTATGATATATTACAAATACTCTCTCTCTGTGAATATACAAAATAATGACTTCCATGTTAGGTATTAAAGATGTTCTTGGATGTTTGAAGCACTTAGAAAAGAGTTCATTCCCACTTTCTCTGGAATGTCTTTACTAGACAATTCCTGTCCTCACACAGACTCCTGGAGATTACAGAAAGCAAAATAAGAAAGATCCCAATGGCCAAATATATAAAAACACTACATTGAGAGAGGTCAAAATTACTCATTATCTTTACCTGAAYAAAATTTCTGTGTTTGGTAGGTTGTTCTCATTGATTTTAGGAAGAAATGTTTATTGTTTATTATGTCCATTATTACTTGACTTCTTTGCTAAAAGTCTGGTTTTATGGTGAGCACTGAGCTCTGAAAGGGTTTTCCATCACTGATCACAATGGTATCACCGGATCTGGAGTTTGGATCCCCGTGTACCTTGTCAAAAAGCAAATAAATATAATGGTGCACATTTCTTGAGCATGGGGAGGTGCCTAAAAGACCTCCAAGAACCTCCTCACAGAGTCTGCTCTTTGCTGGCTGTGCTCTATCATACATMTGCCCTTACAGAAACAACAGGGACACAGGGTGTTCTTTTATCCTAAAAAAATCACTCCCAAAGCAGAGTGAGAAAAGGACAAAAAAGGGCCTTGCCAACCCCTCACAGGGACTACCTAACATAGCTGTTCAGTCCCACCAGAGGGAACATGACAAGCCTGTGAAACAGTACAGCTAAGTGTCCTATCTGACAGCAACTTCCCACCACAGGCATCTCCAGGAATTATTAGGAACCTCTGAGAAAAGAGGTGCTGTAAAAGGAAGCTCAAAGAAACAAAGGACAAATAAATAAAACATAACCCCTGTACCCAATTAAGGAAGACCCCATGGCAGATAAGGACTTCATTAGTTAGAGCTGATTTAACACAAAGGTACTTAGTTGCTGTGTGGATGCCCTAGAATGGACAGAAAAAATTCAAAATACCCCACATATACCATGACATGCCTGGGATGATTCAGTTACTCTGTAAGACTAGTTTTTGTGTTGGAAAAAAAAAAAAAAACCCAAAAACTGGAGGGCACTCTAAAGCTCATTTCAAATACCGGGGACATACAGAGTGAGTAAGTTGCTTAGAGTAAGGTGAGTAGGTCAATAAAAYGAGAAATATGAAAGCAGTAGCTATGCAGAATAAATGTAAGTTATAAGGGGAAGCTAATTTTTGCCTTGACACAAACCTCAAGTATTAATTGTTCTATCTAGGTAAAACCCTAATAAGTCATGGGTGGTCTCTGATGATATTTTTCATTATTAAAAAAAAAATGTTTTCTTTTAAAAGGTGGAATCCTTGTTTATTGTAACCAAGTAGTAGAAGAGGCTCTGTAGACAGGTCCTGCAGACACTAATTTTTCTTCAGATTATTCTTTGCCAGAGAATGAGTCATTCCTCTTTTTTTTTTTTTTTTTTTTTTTTTTTTTTTTTTTTTT
>NW_026623320.1:2238686-2281109 GCF_030028575.1 Malurus melanocephalus | reverse complement strand
TTATTCATTTTATATGATATGAATTATACCAAGAATGTACATCATGGGAATACATTATTCATTTTATATGATATGAATTATACCAAGAATGTACATCATGGGAATACATCTCTTGTTGGAGGAAAATARTGTATTTTTTTTTTCATTCTTTTAACTGAGGGTCTGTGACTGTTTATTTTGTTTTCCCTAAATTCTATGAGCAGTCACCATGATTTTATGATCTTTCCATTCGTTACACTTTGAAATATATAAATAGCATTTAAAACAATGAGCAAGATTCACCAGGAGGCTCTGGCTGCCTGAAGCTGCTGTAGTGAGTGGATGCATTCCTAAACTCCCCCTCTGTTGGTTCAAAATCAAATTACGAGCTCTGACCCCATCCAGTAAAACTCTTAATTCCAACAGGTTTGTACCCATGTTAAAAAAAAAAAAAAGTCCTTAAGTGGTCTCTTGGATTAGAGATTCCAGTCTGTGTGTCCCTGTGCCCCACAACCCCTGCTCATAAGCATCCAAACACGCCATTTGGCGGACAGTGGTGTCCTCTCAGTTTTAGGTCAGAAAATGATCTATTTTCTGTAAATTGCACAAGGAAACAGAGCCAAGTAGTTATTATCCTTAATCCCAAGAAGCCAAATAATGCATAACATATAAAATGGAAATAAAACTTTCCATCRGAATCCCATCTCCTGACTATAAAACTCAGCTGCCTGACATAATGAAACAACCTTTCCTTTCGAAGATTCTCAGCTATAATTTTCTTCAGCAAGATCACACAAACTGAGATCCTACACTGCAACTTCTCAAAGGAGGATTTCTGATGCTCTTTCTAAGGAAGTTAGGGTAGCAAAGGAAGTGGGCAGTGCAGAAGGGCTCCTTTCTTCCATGGAAGAGAAMTGGAGACAAGAAGAAAAAAATTATCATAATACTGTGAGCAAGCAGGCAGGCCCATTTTTGGTTTCTGTTGAGGAACTTGTCTCAGCTATTGATGATGATAGCAGAGTTGTGGAAATAAAACAACCAGGTACCAGCACTGGTTCTTTGTTCTCAGTAGGGTAATAAATACAAGTACCTTTGCTAGTAAATAAACAGACTGTTGAAGCAATCCTTTTGATCCCTGTGAAAGCCCTGTGTTCAGAAAGCATTTGCTCTTGATTGCTCCATTATGGGTTTAATCTCCTTCCAGATCACATCGTTGATCTCCTCTCTGAGTTTTCATCAGCGCTGTACTTAATTGTGAGGAACGGTCTGAAAGAAAGTATTTCCAGTTCATACTAACCTTCAAAGGAGGGATATGCTTCCTCTCAGTTGTTTGAATGTTCACTCTTCATTTCATGTTGTCTTTGAAATTTACTTTGCTTCTTAAAGCTTGTTTTGTTTGGGCCACTTTTCCCCCTTAGAACACAGCCCATAAAGAATGCAGAGGAAAACAAATTGTAGTAAAGAAAAAACTAGAGCAAAACCACAGTATTTTATCTATATTGAATTCTTTGCTGTCTACTGTGCTCCCTCTCTGTCACCTGAAATATTGCTCCTCACTGGGAAAAAAAAAGTATTTTAACACGATTTTTAAGCAGCTTGGTTTTATTGAGAAAGGTGATGATGAGTTAGTGGTAATATGAGTCAGACTGAGTGCTTTCATGTGTCATGTCTCATCCAGAATTCTGGTTTCTTTTTTCCTCTGAGAATGTATTTACAAGGAATGCGCTTTTCTCATCTTCATTTGTGCACACTACAAAAAACACCTCATTATTTGATAAGTTGGCAACTGCTTGTGCCCGGGACTGAAAAAACAGACTATTTGGAAAGAGGTGTTTCTGGCAGAATTGCACCATACCTGCTCAGTGAATGAGTAAAGATAAGTGTTAGCAGTCTCCCTGCTTTCACTTTACCCACATTTCCTTGGAGCAGTTCTCTTTGATAATTGCTGCTAGAATGCATCATGATCCCAGGAGGCTCTGCAGGACATCAAGGTTTTGTTTCACCCTTAAGAAACTCCTCTTACATGCATCCATTCCAACTTCAGTCACYRAACAGAAGTCCCTACCCTGAGASCTCCCYCTGTAGACCTCCCTCTGGTGACAAGGAGATTGTCATCTTCACAGTTAAATCAAAACTYAGGAGGGCTGAAGAATTMTGTGTTTGTCTCCATTTTCTKTGGAGGGGAYCTCAATKCACTAAGCTATCTTAAGCACTYCAGTTATGTGTCTAAAATCACAGAYGGCATAAAATCTACCCAAATTACAGCCTGACAAAATGAGGGAAGATGCTAAATACCACCTATGGAGGCAGGTGGATGAGAAGTGTCATAGACTGGATTTCATTCAAAAGACAAAATTCGTCTTGGTACTTTATGTGCAGGCTATGGATGTCATGCTTCTCTCTGATTTCTCACCCTATCACAGTCTGGTTCTGAAAAGATTGACTGCCTCTTTCTTTGGTCCTCACTTGCAGAATGAGGAGAAAACCCTCTCTTCCCTGAGAGTAAGTGCATTACAGATCAAAACATGGAATACAAGGAAATCCTATGGCAGAGGTTTGAGTGGGAAGAGGTATCTRCATTTCCTTAAAATAGATGGATAAAATAGAACTATAGCCCTGCAAAGCTGGCTTATTGCAGCACTTCAGGAGTACATGAATATTCTGAAAGCAATAAAGGATAAATGACACCTTCARCAGCACTCACTTCTCAAAGAGGGTACCAGCAACACCATCAGAGCTAAACACAGACATGAGCTGTCCCAGGGTATATAGAAGCCAACGTAAATTACATGTCATGCACTATATAGTAAGAAAAAACAGTAGTGGGGGATGGGAAAAGGAGAGGGAAGTTCCATCTTCATATTTATTTTGCTTCATAAATATTCATTCCCCCTATGACCCTCTCGTGTCCTGGCACACAACTGTGCTGTTTCTCATTTTACCATTAAAGAATGTCACATCATAAACAACCCATTCCAGCAGACATGCATAAAATCTCACACTCAGCCAAGCCCATAACTTTTCATKAATAATCAAATGCTCTATGTAATAATTTTTAAGCTGATAATTATGCACTATTTGATCAGCTTGTATGTTCATACTAGACACCTGATTAGCAAACACTACAATGTTTATTCATTTTTCTTACACTGGCTGTCTGGTTATCTATCTATCTATCTATCTATCTATCTATCTATCTATCTATCTATCTATCTACCATTTTCTATTCACATGGTTCCCTAATATGACAGTGTCTAAGTCATTTCTGTGTATTTAAAAAGAGAAACAACATTATATTTCTTAATTTCCTTCTTTCTTCCTTCTCACAGCTTGATCGTTTTATAGGTTTGTCAATTACTTATATTAAACTCTTTTTGCCTTGAGATTGAACAAGTTTTTTACAGTAAGTGACAGTGAATGTTGAAAACGAAGGCTAAAAATAAATAAAATCTGACTTCAGCTGTTCTTTCCTGAAAAAGCAGGAACCACCTTTGTCACCTTCATGGAGACAGAAGGTTCTGCAGTGTTACWGCTGAATCTCTTGAGGACACGTCTTGGGAGCTTCCCCTGCTAAATAAAGTCCTGTTGGCTCAGTGGATTTACTTGCCATGAGAGTTCCTGATTGTCTCTTGGGAAGAGAAAGGACCTCCACTCATCCTGGACATCTTCACATTGGAGATACTCTACATTTAATACCAGCAGATACTGGTTTCATAAGAAAAAGGGGCAAGGGCTTTGAGGTTTCTTCACCCCTGCATCTTGCTCTCTAAGTTGCATTCTGCACCCCTAAAACTTCACATCAGCTTGACTCTCTGAAAGTAAAAGCCTTGTGCAGAGATATAGTCTCAAAATACTCTTCCCAGAATTGCTTTGGCATAACTTTAATCAGTTGCTCTTAGCTGRAGACACACACACGAAAAGTGGGTTGATCACTCAGCACTATTGTCTGACTCACTGAAGTGCTATTGCTGAACTCATCTTCTGGCTTTTGCTGTGCACAAACACAACAGAGAAAGAAAGAGCCGGCCTACCCTGCTCCCATGATAGTGGCAGTCTAAAACCAAGCCATAACATCCATTTAGTGCCTCTTTAGAAGAGCTAAATGGATTTTGTAAATTCCATTGGTAAATTAGTGCTAGTGTTATTCACATAAATCTTGCCATTAAAATGATTTACTTCAACTGTAGCATTATTAATGTTCAGTAAATTAGGTCCATAAAGTGACATTTGCCAWGCCATTAACTGAAGATAATCCACAAAGCTCATTTCTAACCCCCTTTATACTTTTTATAATGTCCTTCATAAACACTGCTCTAGCTCTTTCAGATGCATGCAGTCATCAGTATATTGATAGCTCTGACACAGCATGMGCTTCAGATCAATTACTGAATCAGGAGACTAATTTAAACAATTTTACTTGTGGTCAGAAAAAAGATTCATTATTTATGAGTGCAAACAAAACTGTATCATTGTTCTTCAATTCAAAACACATGTTCCCTGGAACATCAGCCTCCTTCAGACTGTCTTCAGTCAAAGTAGATTATAGCCCTGGAAAATTTTGGAAATTTCAGAAAGTGGCTGAATAAGGATCTMAGAAATTAAAACAGAGACCATGAAGYACCCAAGAAGACAAAACTATTTAAWAATTCTTTRCAGGTYGGCCAAAAGAYAAATCTCACAAAACATTGTAAGTTCATTATCCTCTTTTTTCATGTTTATATATGTTAAGTGTTTCCATTAAAGCCTGGAGGTGGTTAAGGCCTATTCACACTTACAGTTTCGTTTGAGGAGGAAAGGTCTTAGAAGGTATTGTTAATTTGTCTGATCTCTCAATTGCTTGATTTTGCTAATCCTAAACAAATTTCAAGCCTAGCATTAGCATTATCATTTTATGRGAWTCCAAGTGTCCTGTGCTCCCACTGWYGACATGAGGGTGATGTCATTGAAGCATGCATCTCTTGATGGATTTGCAGAGCAGATGATTCATAGATGACTTCATTGCATTGGGACAGAAGAGTCTGAACCCACCTAAAAAAAATGAGCTAAATGGAGAAGTTTCAAATCAACACCATTACATAAAATASTTGTTTCAATTGCAAGAATAAAAATATCCAATTCCCTCAGATCTGTAATGTGATTTCATAGCAATAYGACAAATTAATTTTATAGTGTCTGTTATCTGAAAACAAAAAGRATGCAAGCAGTCTGATCAGGGAGTTTTACTTGTGATTGCTTCTACTTGAAGCTACCTCAATATCACCAGCATCATGCTCAAACAGTTTAGGAATTTACTGCCCTTCAGCTGCTGGCAACTGGCCCCTATGTAAAAGKCAGTACTTATCTGTGTTTGTGTTCCCCTTTTGCTTCAGCACAAAATACAATTATTTGCCTTGAAGAACCCACATAAGTGTTTTAGCTGTTCAAGCATGGCTCAAACAAGACCTTTGATTACATCCTATTAACCTACTGATCTCTGACAGAGCTGCTGTCAGAAGAGCACCTYCTAACCCTTTCCTCCAGCTGTGCATTGCCAAGTTTCTGCACCCACTCATGCTGAGAGGAAATAGCAAAGTCTCACATTTAGCTTTTCTTAATCACTTCTAAACAGGATGATCCAAACATTGGAAAGCACTGAAATGACAGCTTTCTTGCCTACCTTGTTATCACTACCCTGAAAGAACATGATGAGCTTGATCATACATAAATTCATTACAAGTCAGAGTTACTTAGTTCCCCAAACCAGATCAATCTTGTTCCTGCCCTTCAACCATTCTCAAACAGTGTGAGTGTGAAACGGCTGAAGAGAATTTCTTCAGTGAGCACCAAGACTGGGCAGAAATTCTTAAATGGTGTAGATTGCCATACCAGCCAAAGGGCAGATATGACGATGGGCACGGGATGATGCTCCCACACCAACGGTCTTGAGAAACACAAAACAAAGATGCCRCAAAATATCCAGAAATGTTTGGATATCTGGGGCCTGGAAGCTGTTCCAGCTTCATCCTACTGAGTTCAAGCTCCCATAATGGTCTGCTGCCCCCCATGGATGCTCAGGCTCAAGTAGAAGAGCTTTATGTCACTCTTCATGCCCCCATGCCCTTGCAGAACATCTCTGTTCCTTTAGTGAGGGGAATTTAGTATGCAGCYGCTCATGAAATGTGTCTAATGTCCACCCGCTCACAAAATGGGAGTTATGTCCACCCACTCACATACATAAAACATAAAAAATCAAATCAGGCATAGTATTTTTAGAACATGAAAGTAATAGAACATGAAAGTCRTGATTGCCACAACAGAAGTCCAGCTTCAGCTCTAATTGTTAGTGCATGCTGCCCCAGACACTTCTTGCTTTCTATACAYGACGGCGCGCTTCATGCGATGTGCAAGTTAGCTTGATCCAATTCTTAATGAGTACAAGATGCTGCTGTGGCTTTTGTTACCTGTTCTTCATTAGTTATTAGTAACAAAACACGAAAATTTATTGGGCAAGACTAGCTAATTGAAGGAACAAAGACAAAAAAAAGTCGGCATATTCCTTTATGAACAAACTACACCAAAGTSTTGTTTGCATTTTTATTTTGAAAACAGACTGACATTTTTAAAACAGCTTAGAAGACAAAAGGTATTATTAGGCRCTTCCATATATGCAAATCCTCCTAAAATAGAGCACAAAAAAAAACATGTAATACTTTAATGTTGCCAAAAAAATTACAAATGGCTCCATAACCTAAGGTTTATAGTTTTGAATGTTGAACGCTATTTTCCCTATGGATTTTTACCATTGAAAAATATTTTAAAAACCCACAGATTTTTACAGATTTTACAAATCTCAGTGGCTGCTTGTAAAACTTTTAGACTTAGTMAGCCTTAAGAGGAGGACAATACCTAGCTCCTTGCAAAAGTTCTGGTGAAGGTTGGCTTTGCTCCCTGAAAAAACTGGGCTCCTTGTGGACCTTAATAATGGGAAGCAATTACAAAACTGAAATTTTACTAACCCACTGATGAAACACCAACCATGCAATAGATATTATAGAGTACATAATAATTATCAGAGCTTTGATTTCTTTGACTGGCATCTACAGTGTTACTGCACTGTCATTTCTCTAAGYTATTATAAAATCATTATTATATATACTCCAGTCAAAGAGTCGAGCAGCATGACTATTGCCATCATCCCTCAGGATGGTCACAGGCAAAAATGACAATCTTTTGTACCTCCTGTTGTGCCTTRCCCTGCTGTCTGCATATGCTGTGAGACAAGAGCATTTTAAATAAGACATAGGTAGCCTTACTTTTCTGGCTGTTGCACTATGCTGTATGAGCCCAGCAAAGCCAGCTGTGTGACAACTTTGATGCTCAGTTCAGTTTTTCCTTCTGTCCTAAAACAAAAGGAGTACAATGTATTTGTAAAGCCTACATTTTCACTTGTTCTAGTACTGATAATCTCAAGGCAGATTTAGTACCTCAGTTGTAGAGTTCACCTCAGATATCTAAAGATAACCCTGAAGCAAGCTTCCATATCACTAATATTCTTCACATATTATTTTGCTGATCCCGAGAGAGAATCTATAATAATACTAAGGGAATCTAGAAGAGTGAAACTGCAAAAGGAATATACTGTACCTGGGCTCTTGAGAATGAAAAACAGCATTAGATGTGTTTAGCCTTTGGCCTATACAAAACCTATGGCCCTGAGCAGCCTTTTACAGCAAAATTAGATGCATAAAGGTGAATCAGAGGAATGATTAGAGCAGAGTGCTTTGTTTTTGGAGTTGCATCAACTCAAAACAATTTATTTTTTATCACTCTTTTCATTTACCAGGAGCAAAAGTGCGTGTGAACAATTCTATACGCAGAATTCTAAGTTTCGTCAACGGCAGCAAGGAGAGATTTAAGCCAAGCTGAAACAAACAGAACTGAGGCTGAAGCACCGACCATGCCATGCACTATGTGTGTTGGGGACATTATGACAAAACTCTTCTTACCCTTTCCTTGTGGAGGTCGGCTTGGAAATACAAGACATGAGCAGGGAGGGTCCACTCTGAGTCAAAGATCATCATCCATGAACTCTGCCAACAGAGAAACTCMCAAGGTGACAGTCAAGGTGAGTGACCTCTGGAGATCCCTTTTCCCCATTCAGTTTAGAAGGAGCCCATATAACTAACTCGGCGTAGATACTTCAACTTTAGACAGTTAAAGCTGAATGAGATCAACCCAAAGCAAAATTAAGTTAACTCTTAATGGATGGAAATCAYAATTTTAAAAGTCACGATGCCAGAGGCAACCCAGGGAGGCTGACAATGGGTTTCTGGCTGCAAAGATCAATGTGTTTCCATGAAGCACTAAATAAACAAGAGGAGATGGAAGAAGAGGCCTGCACTCTTTAAAAGGACAAGTAAAAAAAAAGTACAAAAGTACAAAAGTACAAAAAATAAACTCATGGTTTTAAAAAAAGGGGGGAAAAAGAACTAAAGAAAAACAACTAAGACCAGAAAACAAAGCAGGCTGTTTTCAAAAGTAAACTTGAATCACCAAATGTGTTTAATGTAAAGAACCCAGCATGTGGCTGCATCAGAAATGTATGTTAAGGAAAAAATCTTGTGTCTGGAATACATTTCCAAACCATTTTATTTCCTTTTAATAAGAGAMCATAGAATATAGAGGGGAGGAAAGGGGTACATGACTCTGACACCAAAAGTCTGTCTTTTCTCAACTGTGCAAAATGATTTAAAAGATTWAAACATTTTAGAGAGCAGTYCTAGCAGAGGAAAGGTCTTGKATTCCCTTTGAAGACCTGTAACTCTTTCGCTCATCACAGAGGGTGTTTGTGGGGACGACACTCCCAGCAGTCACCAGAGGTAAGTAGTTTAYAAGTAGAGGTGGTTCCAAATCTAGAACCAAACTATGAAAGTGTTCTTGAGAAATCACAGAAAATCTGTGCTGAGCATGTGTGCTGATGAATGGGACCCATGTATCACTTACCTTCAGCAATAAGCTGGCAACACCATTCCCTCCATGTCAGGAAAAACACCAGAGTGAATGCTGCAGCCTTTAGAGATCATTGACAGCAAAAGYTGCTGCTGCTTGCAGGACATGCAGCAGCCAAAATGCACATTTTTCAAACAATTCAAAGGGCAGTCATCAACAGAAAGAGAGAAATATCTTACCTGCCAAGCAACTATAAAATACCAAATATGTTTTCTGCTAATTGAGCTTACCTGTAATGAAATGTGCTATGCGTTTTATGGAGCACTGCTTTGTTCCTGGACCTCTAACTTGCTATTCTTTGTGCTGTTTGCTATGCACCAAAGATTATTTTTCTGTTCAATAAATTAAACTTTCTTTCTCRACAAATTTCTGCTTGAAATACCATAGAATTGCACATAACTACTTGATTTGCTTGTMAATGATCACCAATTTTTGTGTAAAGTAAAAATAATCTGCTCTCTTGTCAATACATTTCAACATCTTTGTGAAAAACATTGGTATAGAAGTTCCTAAATAACATAAAATTGAGTTGGATAGTAGAAGGTTATTAGCAAGAATGTACTCTATGAGATGGCTGGAAATATACTTCCATTCAGGTCAAATTGAAATATATTGCTACAAATATTACAAGCTACATTTTTTATCAAAATTCCTGCAAAACAAATAGTACTTGTTTCCCTACATGGAGATCACAAGTCTGACTTTTACGTACTGGATTTTCCCTGATATCTTAGAGAAGTGGGGGATTTAGCAATCAGTCTTAATCCCTCAGTGTCAGAGTGAGCATGTAGAATTGAAGTAACATTTGTACATTTGTTTCCACATAATTTCTCTTAAAATGTACCCCCTGCCACATACTGTAGGATAACAACATGTTCAGTGATCTTCCAAGACAATTGCTTGGATTCCAAAACAATTCCTGAACTTCCTTGGTTGCATGTAAGCACCAGGATTTTCAGAAAGCAGCTGCAGTGAGCCAGGCTGCAATCACCAGGCTGGAGACTATCTGGAAACAAAGTGGGACTGCAGCCATGCGGCATTAGAATCAAACCTAGTTTGCAAGACTYTGTTCTTTCCACTGAAATGCTACATCTGATTGATGCAGGTGATTGATAAAAAAGTATTTGCTGGGATACCTTGCACTCTTTCTTCCCTCTCAAAAAGACTGCTTTGAAGTGAGCAGCAGAGRGCTGTTTTGAGTGTTTGGGTATTTGGTAGTCAGGGAAGGAACTGTCCCGCTCATTGCCCTTACGGTCATCTTTAAACATCTCTACACTCACATTCAATGAAAGAGGTTTTAGATTATTTGTGAAGCAGCAGAGACACAAGTTTGTGCTAACGAATGATGTGGCAGCAGCAGTGCAAGAAACTTTGTGATGTATTTTTTGCATTAAGTTCTGTATTTTATTTCTATTTCTTACTCACCAGGTTCAAGTCCAACATTTCTTCAAAAGGTTTTTTGAGGGTGAAATAATCTGCCCTGTGATCCATTACACGCCCCATACATCTTATATTTTGTTGGTTTTCATAATTGCACAGTTCAAAAATGTAGGCATATACTCCCTAGTGTTAATGCTAATATTCTGTCTTGCCATTTCTGGGTTTTTTAGCAGACTTGTGGGTCTTGTAACCAGTCCTGAGCATGCTAAATCTCTCTCAACATCTGTCCCACAAGTTTTCTATAAGTTTGCTGTATCTGCCACCAAAATACTTAATTCCAAGAGAGTCTGTRGGCTGACCTACCTGCCCATACCCTTTCCAGCAGTGTTTTCTGTTTCTCTTTTTAAATGCAAACGTTGATACATGACATAAATATATATTTATCAAATATTGCAGATGAGTGACGTGTCCTTGTGGTAAAAGAACTCTAATATTTTACAAAYGTAAGGCCCTATATTAATTTCACAACTATGGTTAATGCTCCTATTACCTTATTACCTGAAAATATTCCAGTAGATTTTTACAGCACACCAGTTGTACTGGAGAAATTAGAAAGAATTATTCTAACATCATAAATTGGAAACAGGAGGAAGCATTACTACTATTTTTCAGATAAATCATATTTTAAATAACAGACRGCCAGCCAAAATATTGTATGAACAACTCTTTATATTATGTTATTTTGTGCATAAGAAAGGTTGAGCAAGCATTTGAGAGCTCAGCCTATATAACCTTTTTTTCAACAGTTTTACAGGTATAAATGAAAATGTCAAGTTCTTCTAATAGGTTAGTTTATGGAACTGTGATAAGTATTTATAGAGATTGGTCTGGATGTTTTTCCATTAGGAACAGTACTGYACAGATTTTGGCTCACGCTTGAAGGAAGTTATAAACCAAAATGGGTTCCTCATTCCTCAGCATTTGACATATTCTGATTGCAAAACATTTGGGGTTTTACACGATTTATTGTAAATAATCTCTCCTATARTGTTCACAGCACAATAATTCACAACCCTGAGGCAAGAGAGTTCTGCAGAAATGACATTATACGGAAGATAACTTTTCAGAATTTACCATTTGCACATCATGTTCAGAATCTATAACACATGTAAAGAGGTCAAATCCTCATTTTTCAAATATTTTTTTCTATCATTTTGTTGTATTTTATTAAAAATAGCTACAGCCAGCCTAATAGCTTGACTGATATCTCAATATGTTACTGGGGTATAAATTGGAAGTGGGGAAACAAGTCAGGTTCTTGGATATAAGATACCTGGCACTGAGGGCTGTGTACTGACAACAGGCTTCTTATGTCTAACAGGAAACGGGACAAAAGAGAAGGCTAATACAAAGAAAAATTATATGCCACTAAAATTATGTTGTTAAAATGACATATTCTCTTACAAAAGAAAAATTKGTTTGCATTTACTAACCTTTAAGTCAAATCTGGAGCCAGCAATTTTTCCTTGCATTAGCATGTTTTCACCTGTCTTTCTTCACTATTCCTTTTGAAGGTGAAATTATGATAAATCAATGTTATTAATATTTCTAATGGCAAAAAGAACATTCTGTATGACKGAATAATTGGAGTTAGAATCTGAACAGTTGGGTCCTGTTCCCAGGTTTACGACCAGCTCAGGGTATAAAGAGGAATATACACACTTAATTAAAAGACTTCTTGTTCTTTTCCCAACCTTTTCCACCCAAACCCCAATGTMCGGAATTTAAAAAAGCCGTTAAAGGAACTCAGATTCCTAAGTGCAAATCCATTATAACTAGTCAGTAAAAACCGTAATAAGATGCCCACTCCATTTAAGGGGAGGASAAGGGTCTCCATGAGAAGCCACCCACTCTTAAAGGGTTGTAAATCTTAAATGTAGCCCTTTAAGGCTCTTGTAGCTCTAAGGTATAGGAGTGTTTAGAGGAGAAAAGAGTCACATACAGAACAGATGCTGTAGTACTCAGGAATGGCTACTACTGGGGCAAAATGCCCAAAAATGAATGGTCCCTTTGAAATCCTGGGATTATGACAGGTTTTGGTATGACTCAGCTTTCTCTCACTTGCTCCATGTTTTATAAGTTGTCATCCTGCCGGAGATGTTTCAAGGGAAGAATCTCTAGTTTCACCCTTTTCTGTAGGGAAGGTTCAAGCTTCCCAGGAGCAAATTGGGTATCCCAGTTTAAGATTACAGATATTCTGACCCAACAGTGTTGAAAAAAAGGAGGCCAAGGACACTGACCTAGCATAATCCCATTAAAAAAGGCTGAAAAGGTCTGTGTCACAGTGTGGTCTGCCTGAATCAGTGCAGATCCCCAGAGGAAACGTGGGGCTCCAGAGGATAACAAAGCTGCACTTGGGGAAATAACAAATTCAGAGTTGTCTGGCTGCAGCAATTTATGCTCAGAAGTCCTAGGATCAGAGCTCACAAGCCATTACAGGCAAAGACCAGTGTTATCAAATGATAGCTGTTCATCATGATCATGATGTTCCTGACCAGCATCAACTAACCAACATTGTTGAATGCAGCTGTARAATGAGAAATCTTCAGCTTTCTTTCAAATAAAAAGTCTTTACAGAGCCTCCTTTTATTTGCTAGCTAATGAGACAAATTTAATCTCCTAGGATGACGCTTTGCCTGTTCAAGTATTTCCTCAAAAGCAGCTTCCCTTTATGTCCACCTAGGATTATATTCTCCCTGAGGTTTTACCTTTATATGTAGTTTAATTCATACCCTGACTTTGCAGTGAGTACTAATACATCTCTTTGTTCTCTAAGACAAGCTTTCCTTTTGCCTAGCATGAAACACAGGGCTAACAGGTCAGGTCCCTCAGCGGACTACGGTTCCTCTAGCCATTTTGAAAATGTTTAGGAAGTTCAGGGATAGCAGTGAAATTAAATGTCAGTGATGCCTTCTTTAAAACTGGGAAAGAGATATCACCCAAAACTCAAGCACATGCACTTTTCCAATAACACAGGAGGAGGARTTCTTGCATACTCCTAGCAACAAAATACATATGTGAGATCTAGAGCTTCAAGAGTTGCATTTAAATCTGTATCCTATACAAATAAATAGCCTACCTTACAAAGCACTGAAACACCAGACATATAGTGCTTCTACTTTATACAATCAGGAACCTAATTCCCAAAAGAAAAAAAAAAAAAAAAAGAAAACTAAAAATTTTACAAAGCAAATCCTGCTTGAATCCTATTCATAGGATCTGACTGGCTCAGTGTTTTCATGATAGGTGTTCTGCAGAGCCTGAACAGTTGTTCTCTTTAAATGAGCCACAAAATCATGAAAAAGAACTTCAAAAGCTGAGAAAAKTGTAGGTTCTTTGGTGCTGAACATACAGACTACTAAAGATGTGAATTATGCAGGTTCTGTTCCTCCCAAGGGATTAAGTCCAACTCCTAGTGATGGCACTCAAGAGTGTCTATACTGAGTATTCAAATTCTGATCATCTCAGCCTGTAGGACAGGAAAGGTTTGGGGAATTGATGAAGAAAGGCAAACACTGAGGAAAGGTATTAGGAAATGAACATGAGAGCAACACAGAGAATAAACAGTGCTCCACAGATCTAAATTGTGAGCATATGATAAACCCCAAAACAGGTGCCTAAATAATTGTGATGTCTCTTTTTTTTGGTTCCTGGAAGGAGGTGTTCATGATGTTTCATCTTTGTATATAACTTTCCAGCAACGGCAGTGGGAAATTCTCTTTGGATGGAAGTGGGACAAAGTCCTGAATCCAGATCCCTGTCCACAGGCCATAATTAGAAATGGAAATTGGCCACCTTCAAGTGATGGYCTGACCTCCCTGAGTTGTAGTGAGTGACCATGCATCATGGTASTGGCTGTGAAGAGGCCACTTACAGAGTGCTAGGAACTGAAGGTTTCAGCAAGAATCCAAAGCCCCCAAAAATAATGAAGCACCACTAAAAATAATGAAGGCTTTGGGTGACACTTTTCAAAGTATGCAGTAGGAGATGAACAGATGGAGCCTGTGTGTTTTGCCAGTGCTGTGTTTTGAACTTTTAGCTCAGAAGGCCTAGGGGTAAAATTAACACTTAATAAATATGAAGTTTTCAAATATTTATTGCTTTGAAAGAAATTGCGCCTAAATAAAAGGAAGAGTTGACACCAGTCAAAATAATCCCAGAGAAATATCTTTGCCCAATCCTCAGGAAACCTTGCCATTTTCCTTACCCTGCTCTCCCGCCTTTCCTTGTCAYTGCTTATTTGTTTGCATATCGATGYTCATTTATYGTCAGYGCTTAATAATTCATCTCAAATTACCAAGTCTCCATCATTACAAGACATGCACCATCCCTCCTCAGATCAGCTGTGCATGCTAAGATGAACAGCACCGTAACAAACACCACATGTACTCTGCAATTTTTGTCTAAATTGCCTTGGCACTCCAGGTGAAATGCATCCTGTGTGGCTGTRGCGTAAGGAGAGCGGGAAAACCTAAAGGTCAGATTGTTGAATCTTGGTTCTGAGCACCACCAAACACCAATGTGCAAAGGAGATTGACTTTCGTCTTCATCAGCCTCTGCAGTGGCAGTTCTGAATCTTGCAGGCAGCCGTCAACAATGATCCTTGAAGACAGCAGAAGATTAATGAAAGCTTAACCTCTCTGAATGTCAGGCACTGAGTTCATTGTCTCTGGACTCTTTTGTCAGATTTAAACATGCAATACGCTCCCAATATTATTTAGAACAGAGTATTAGGGATCAGTAGGGTAAATCTGAATATCTTCAGCAGTATTACCAGCCATGCAACATTAATCAGCCTAACAATGTTAGTTAGTGAAAGCTGGGGTGTGATTTGAGACATACTGCTGCACAAAAAAGGAACATATAAGCCAAATCTGTCTGTGCCCTGGAACAGCCAACCAGAATAATGACCACATGGCACATGTGGCACATGGCACAACTGAGCCATGGGTCAGCCTGGCAAGGCTGCCCTTAACCCTGCATGCACCAGCACTTGTAGGGCACAGGAGGATCTGAGGTGTACAAGAGCTTTCTGCTGCCTCTTTGTCCTTACTACMGGCTGGATAAGGGACATCCCACTGGTCTGACAGCTCAGGTATTAGCAAGGTCTGATGGAAGAGAGATATAGGTCTATCCCACACCAGCCTGAGATTCAGCTCAAATGTTAAAAGGACAGTGCAAAACATACATCAAAACACAAATGCTGACTGCAAAAAAATGCAGATGTAAATCCAAAATGTTGTAGGCATGTTGCCWCTGCATTAACATTGTGATTCTGATRTCATTAAAAAGAAATACATTCAGCACCCCTCCTCAGTGTCTAATTATCACAGGCATTGAAGCAAGGAATGTAACACCACATCCCACAGTACTTAATGGGTAAATAACATATTGTCACTGTACTTMTGGCAGTCTACTTCAATTTCATAACATTTTTAAATCAGCAAGGAGGAGGAACATAAAAAGAACTGAATGATGCTGTCAGACTTAAACGGATGCTTGCTGTTACATTTGTAAGAGTGGAATACCTGAACACAGGGCAGATTGCTTCRTTATGAATGTATACAGCAATAATGCTGGAGAATGTGTTGTGGAAAGGATGCTTAGACTGGTCAGCTTTTGATTCCTTGATTAAAAAAAAAATAATGATCCTTTCACTACAATTTTCGTAGTGGCAAAACCACATTCATGCTGTGTCTTTGTGGATCTATGTAAAACAGGCTTGACCCCTGAAGTCACTTTTTAATAATTAACTCTCGCTAAGTTCATTAAACACTAATTGAAGCTACAGAAGAAAAAATTGTGAAGTATATGCAGACAGACAGAAACAGCAAATGTGATTAAAGATACTGACTCTGGTATATGTGTGCACTACAGTACACATATTATATAGATTTCAAACTCCATTCCATAGAGATTTTAACTCTTTTATACCATGGTAGATTTTATCATGTTCAGTGCTCCTAAAAGTTTCATTAATAAGGTGTTGGAAGCTAAATATCATCGACATGCTTACCATTAATCTTTGGAAAACTCCAGAGAAGTAGATTGGAAACTGTACAAGATGCAACCTTTGAAACATCTTTCAGTACTTTGAAATTAAATAAACAATGAATAAAGAGAATCAATAGTCTTGACAGTCCATGTCTGCAAATGGAATATAATTGGTAGGTTTATATTCAGTGTCCAAAGACAAGTTACCGCAAGTTCCAAGTTCATTTTATTCAATAAGGAGTAAAAACTTAGAGGTTTGTGTAAACCAATAAAAGGAGCATTTCATTACAAGTGGGTCAAATAATATGAACTGAAATATTACAGATCACTGCTTTCCAGCCTATTACCCCTCAGAACCCAAAATAATTCAMGCGTGCATTCAGACTCCAGCAAAGGTAGCACACTTGCTCTTCCTAGTTACTGTGCCCATGGACTTCTCCCACCCACCACCAAAACATGGAAGCTACTTCCCTGAGTGGTACAATGCTCAGCATTTCCTCAGACACATAGAAAAGGACTGAGAGTCTGAGTTTGGGTCTCAGGAGACCAATCCTGCCACAGCCTGCTGCATGACTTAGGGCAAATCAAKCAACTCCCCTGCCACAGCATTAATGTTAGCAGTAATGAGTATTGCCACCCTGCTAGAATGTAAAGGTTCCAAATCTGAGCTTCCTGAGCCAGGTGTTTCCTATCCAGTACGATGTTTGCAGCAGAGATGGATTCAGAGCCTTGTTACTCAGGCTTGAGGTGAGTCCAGTTAATCCAATGATGTTGAGGATCTWGCCAGTGTTTGGTAGTCAAAGTGAGGCTCCAGTTTCATTAGGCTCCTCTAAAGATTACTGTAATGCAAACAGTGTAGAATGAGAGAACGAAAAAAGCCTGTGGTATTCTAACCTTTTAAAAAATTCACATCAGTTGGAATGGGCTTCAGCTCTGTTCTTTGATTCTGCTTCCACAAAGTCATCCGTGTTACTTTTCAGCATTCTAATTCTAGGGATACTACAGGAAAGAAAAAGGCAAGAAGGAATTAATAGAGTTGAGGAAAAATCAGAGAAAAGTAAGGAGCCCCATCAGTTTTGAGAGTGCCAGAGGTTTTATAATTGATGTCAAAAGAGCTCTACCTGGGAGCTTTGAGATCCCTAGTCTACAAACCTATGCCTCTTGCACATCAATAGGAGCAACATCTGGATTTGATCAGCTCTTGCTCTCGCACTGTTTCCAGGACAATGAGGTGGTGGCCATTTGTTCTGGTTTTAAGCACAGCAGACGCTGGAGGGTGAGTTTGGTGTTCCCTGGGAACCATCGTATGCACGGCAACTCCGTGCACTTCAAAACATGCTCCCCTATTTAAGGAATGGTTAATGGTTATAGCATCAGTCTTTGGGACCAGGAGACACTGAGTCATGCTTTGCCAAAAACTTAAGTCACTTAGATTAAACCTACACGGATTGCTAGGTCACCCCCCCACCCATTTCCACTGAGACAAACTATACAGTCAATCTTTACATTTTCCCCAGCAGCCAAAAGCACAAACGTGGCAGTTCTGCTGAAGCAGGAGGGGACTTGTCATGCAAGGAAAGGATGGGACACTGTGTTCATGCCACCCCTCCTGGGAAAGCACTTAGAAATCCCAGGTGGAGGAAAGTCTTGCATACAAGGGAGTGACAAGTGCTTTTCTCCTGAGCCACCAAGGCTAGAGACAAGCTCAGGGTCCAACTGTACAAGGCAGCGTACCCTCAAGGCTCCCCTCAAGTTTCTGTACATTATACACTATCCTACAGTAATGAGAATGCAGAATTACTACTGGAAACGTTGCTGTATCGAGAAAGTAATTTCTCATTTTCATAAGTAAATTGGGTCAGTCTTTTTCCCATTAAAGGCAATACCTGCTTTAAGAAATGTTAAAAACACCACTGATCTGAAATCTGAGAGAGCAAGATTATGTCCAAATCACAATATTTTCACTTTTGTCTAGTTTTGCATTATTTCAGTTGGTAAACAACCAAACTTTTCTTAGTTTAAAACATATTTGTTTCTGGATTTAGATTTGGCATGCCACATTTAGTCAGTGAAACCACTGCTAATACCAGCTAGTCTCTCATTATTTAAATAAAAGAGTTTCACCATAGTTCATAATAATAGAACAATAAAAGAAAAAAAATTTAAAAGTGAGATGCAGCAATTCCTTGGAGGTTATACATGCAAATTGCCCTGAATCTGAACAACACTTCAACAAGAAAAGCAATATTTTGGGACAACAGTTCTGCTTTTGTAATGAGCCTGTAAAATTCATTCCACTGAAATAGCTACAGGTATATTATACCCCATGAACTATTACAAAATTAAACTTCATAAGCAATATGCCAGTGCTTTGTGTGATGCATTTGCTAAAAGAATCATYCAATTTATCATGTTTTCCTGAAGCGTTATGAGACAAGATCTTTGAATAAAACTCATTTCATTAGGCTACCTTGTTACATGGGAAGATAAGATCTACACTTGACTAAAGACATCATTCCATCATGCCCATAATCACCCTACCTGGAGAAGTAAACATTCGGGACCTTAGAAAAATGGCATTGCACTGCCTCACTAATGGTACTGAAGGAATACATTAAAAAAGGGCCCATATGGACATTGTGAAAAATTATCTGAAAGAAAATTCGAGTGCACAAAAAACCCTCTCTATGTACCGGGGACAAGTTCTTAAGGCCAGACACTTACCCCAGCCTGGGCAAATTGCATTCAGCAGTGCAGGATGGTTAAAAACCAGATCAAGAGGGGCTCACTGCATGGTGCCTGCTTGTTTTCCCATGCCAGTTTAAAAAATATCGAACATTTCTGTCCAGCCAGTCCTCACGTGGATCCTGCTAGACTACTTGTAATGACACTTATATTTGCATTACTTATTTTGTTAAATACTCCTGAATGAGATCTGAGTCTAGTCCAAACTGTGGCACAAATTTCCTCTGTGGCTTTGGGTTTAATTTTTCAGTACTTCAGTTTCTCAGCCTATTCAATAGAAACAGAACCAACAATATGTACCTGGAAGGTCGGTGGTTTGGTGATATTTTAGGTCACGTGATGCAGTTAGATACCTTGAAACAAACATTTAGAAGTTACAGAATTTCAAATCTGATGCTTTTCTTGGTCATTTTTCCTTAGTTGAAATGTTATGAGGCTCAACACTAAATATCTTCCTGCCTGCTGAGATGTGAATGAAAGGCAGCTCCAGTGAAGTCTTCACATTCAAAACCAAGGCAGAAACAGAGCTCTGGCTTAACAAACTATTTTTCCTGTTTCATATATAAAGGTCCTGTGTCAGCCTCATGTCAGCTCACATGTTGTACAATACAGAAAACCTCATATCCAAAATTTCCCTAAAGAAAGTCAGCATCCCAAAGACTTTTAATGAAATACGGGACAAGACCTACACACAAAGCCAAGGTGTTTCCAGAAAGAATATTTTGTTGTTCTTGTGTGCCAGGACTCRCACTGATGGCCATTCAGTAGCTTGGTGAGAAATTTGGAAGCCTCTTTTTATTTTTTTGGTTTACTTTTAAGCCAGATAAATTCCTCAGTCAATCTTGCTCTGCAACTGTACAACTGTTCTGGCCAGCCCTGARTGGAGAAGACAAAAAAACATTATTGGGAAGGAAACTGGGAATGGTTTTATGTGGCATTGTAACAACTTGGTTTTTTACAATCTTAAACAGGATTCTAGGTGGATAGTTAAATATGTTCAGAGAGATTTCTTCCATTGTTATTTCAYGTTTAAGTTGCATGTCTCCACTTTTTTCAGAATTAAAAATTATGTGGTTTTGCTGAGTCCTTGTTTATAAACACTACAAATTAGYCTGGTAACAGAGACAGTTTTCTATAAAAAATGTTTCTGGATAAAAACACCAAGAATATTTTCATTTCCTTCAAAATTCTTTCCTCTTACAGTGAAAACAGGTACATTTATTTTTGGATATTACTATTTTTGCCTGTCCACAAAATTTTTTTTTCATGTTCTTCCCTTCTTCCTCGTTTATGTTCTTTTTTTTCTGTCTTGACAACAGAGGAGAGAAAATAGAAAAGAAAAAGTATCCTCCTCTGGGGGGAAAAAATTGTGTGGGATATTACTACTAATGAACATGTTATTTTCCTGCTGAAAATAAACAATTTTTAGCTATTCTTTTGTCTTGGTAAATAACTCTAGCCAGTTATTCCTGACACTTAGTTGCAAAGCACTTTCATAYCCATTGTAGGGTTACTACTTGGCAWATGAATRCATTTAACTCACAGAAGCTGTGAACGGAACCCCAGACWTTTTTTTTTTCTTTTTGTCTTTGCCTTCTACTTACTCCTCACACAAGTTCTTGTTCCACACTGAAGAGAACCTAGCAGCAGAGTTTCTCCCTTAAAACTGATGTAAGAATAGGTTACAATTCTCCTTATAAATGCATTTAATCCTTGTTGCTATTCATCCTGGTATTCATTACATGGACTTTTGATTCAATGRTGTGTATGTCAGCCTGTGTGAGAAYCTGTCCTGGAAATTTTAAATTGACTCCAATTTCAAAATAGCCAGCAAGAAGTGAGGTTTGGGTTTTTTTGAAGCCCTTGTTTGATGAGGTGTCTGAAGGAAATGCATTCCCTCTGCTCCAGCTCAGCCATCAGCATCCAGGGAGAAGCAAAGAATAAAAAAGCAAAGTGAGCAAACTCCTTCAGAGACCTGCATGCTTTGCTGATGGTAGAATTTGAACACAGCACAAAGAAAGGGCTCAGAGTTTCCATTTATRCAGATCAGTTTTGTGTCAGGGAGCTATTAAAGGGGCTTTGCCTACACTGTGCATTGTTTGCTGCAGAAATTATCTTTTTACTATAAATGTTATACAGTGCTTTGCTGTGGATTTCTGACATGGATTTCACCAGGATCACCATGTTATGTAAGGCACATATTCACCTAAAAGACAGAGCTTTTATGGTAAGAATTAAAGAAAGGTAAGGATCTAAGAAGCCCAAGCAAAACTTTGTTAACTCACAAAACACTAGATTTATTAGGATGGGAATATCAGATCTGGAGAGATGRCTGTCCTAAAACCCTTCTTTAGGTACCACCACTCACAGTCTGAGGACAGGGATAATATCTCAGCTTCACTCATGCCTAATAGGCATCAGRCAGGTCAGGCAGACACATTTTAAAAACTCAAGATTCTGTCTTATAAAAGGAAAGAAAACATAAACACACCATCAGAAAGAGACTGAATATTAAATGGGAACAGAGCATGAAGAAAAACAATGAGAAAGGTGGAGAGAAATATAACCTCATGAAAATGCTTTCCAGCCTTTTACAAATTACAATCCCCAAAACATTTTTCAGTGGTGCTGCACATCCTTGCATGATGAATTCAGCATTATTAACAATAGGTTTGATTTTCTTAGTTACTTTCTGTGATTCTCTTAGAAGCAGTCCATTGACCCTCAGGGCCCACTGGTAACCACTGTGACAGTATAATTATGATTTACTAAGTATGAAGGGACAAATTTTCAAAGGCCAGGGCTGGAATTTYACTTTGTAAATGGAAGTAATAATATTCAAAGTAACACAATTATATCTAAATGTGGCATGCTTAGAAAATGTAGGGACACATAATTCCCTAATCATTTACTATAAATGTCTTTATACAGGAACAGGAACCTCCTACAAAGAATTCTCCTTTACTCTCACACTGAACTCTGCCTGTCTTGTGCTCAGCAGCATTATATATACACTTTTAACTTAAAAAACAGCCATATGATATGAGGCCATATCCTCAGCTGGAGTAAATCAGCTCTACTGAAGCAACAGAGTTGTGCTGATGTACACCAGCTGAAGTTCTGGCCAATTTTTCAAAATAACAAGTGCTTTGATGTGACCAGAGCTACAGCTTCTTAACAACCTGATACAGCAGATGAATGTAAATCTCACAAGTCATTGCAAGATTCTGATCTCCCATTTCTATTGAAAATAGAGCCATCACAAAAGTGATGTATTACGTCTCATTTTTATTGTCCATGAGGAGGGGGCAGGTGAAAGGAAGCAAAGGGCAGCAAGGGTGTGGGGCTAGAGGCTGTTTCTGAAACTGCTAAGACGACAGAGCTGTAGGTGTCAGCTTACCTCCAGCTCACACTGTCTCACACAAGCCACCCGACCCAAGGGAAGGTCACATCTCTATCACTTGGCACTTCAGAGTCATTTACATTTATATGTAATTGTTTTTTGAGTGTGCATGTGTTCAGAGGAGCTGGATGGCTTGGGAATTGGTAATAGGATATCAGAGCCTGTCACCGAAAGGCCACTAGTTCAAAACCAGAGCAGTTGTTGGAGCAGCCWAGAGGTGCTAAGTTTCTGATAGCTGCTCTGCAGCTTAGATGAAATAAGTTGATGATTTCAGTATGGACGTGTGTCCCTATCACAAAGTGGGTYTGTTGCCACAGCTGTCAGAAAGGACATCTTGTGGATATTGTCAGCAGAAAGGTCGAGGACTGATTGTGTGAGTGTGCAGGTGACCTCTTCCTCTCACCCCAAACARTTTTCCAGGTGGACTAAGAGACAGGCTGCTGGAACACTGAGGGAAATGTCACCCAGGTGCTGCCCTTGCTAGCAGTCTTCTGGAGGTTAAAGCATGACATCAGACCTGTGGATGTTAAACCTCACGCCTTTCAGAATCATTTTAAAAGCCTGAATGAAGTGCTGTGATGACAGTAATAAATAAACATGCAGAGAGACCTATAACAGGCTTCGAAAAAAAGCATTTGCAAAACATGTGGCTCAGTACACCTCTCTTACTAAATTTTGCTGACAATGCCAGCAGGTGCCTGGTGGCAGAATTACTGATTTGTATTTTTTTTCCCTAGCATCTATTTTACTGACTGTTTGGTTTTGGGTTTTTTTGGTTTTTTTTTTTTTTCCCCTAGCTGTGTAGGATTTATGTCCTTCACTAAGCACCTGCTTCCCATATAGAAAATAAATGATTTGGGTTTGTCTGCCTTGCCAGCAGGATGAAGAAAGGGATGGAAGTTCAACACACCTATTTAGCAACCAAGAATCCCAGAGTAACAGAAAGCCATAATTAGGTACCTTGACCTCAGCAACACAAACTAAAGGGTAAAACCTCCCTCTGTGCTGCAGCAACAGCCTGAGCCAAAGTCATCTTGCACTGAGTATTACCAGCAGAAGCCCAGCAGGGCACAAGGAATGCAAGTTGTCAGGGCTTTCTCTACTCTCCTCTCCTTCTGAGACAGGGTAGACTCAGCTGGGAGCAGGCTCACCTCCACCCGGTTGTGGATGACAGTGCACACACTATTCATACAGCTCATGTGTGTATCCCTAAATCAGGTAGGTGAGGTAGAAAGAAAGCCACCTAGCCATGACCACACAGTGCTCAAAGACAGGTAGCTCATGAAGTATAAGTCCCATCATGTATTGTGATTGCTTAAAGCCAGCTCTGAATTACCCATTCCTCTGGATCTGCAGTTACTGGTGCATAAACTAGGCAGAAAAAAGCTGATGAGGATCTGTTTCTGGACCAAAGTGCACCTGTAGTTGCAGAGGTGAGGCTTTACACTGCTGAGGTACTGAAAGGGATCCAAGCCCTTCACTCCTCACACCTCAAAAGAACTTGGGCACAAGTCAGAGCTTCATATCTGGTCTTGTTTCAAGTAAACAGTCACCTCTTAGAATTTCCTCAGAGTTTCCTTTCAGAAACCTCAAAAATATTCTTCCTGTGCCTACAACTGACCACCTAAGCTCTACCACATTTAGGTCTCAGAACAAGTAAAAAGATGAAAATATCCTTCTTGATATTTCCTTGGGAAATTTCCATATCRTCATTCTTCTGTGACTGTTTGCACACCTGCACAGACGATCAAACACTTCAGATGCATTAAAACACCAAAAGCTGAAACAGATGTACTGTGGCAAAGCAGGTGGGTACAGTTATTAACCAAATCTGGTGTCTGCAAGGAGCCAGTAAGCACCTCCCCTTCTGAAAACAGAATTTAAAATGGTTCCCTGTTTATGGTGACTAGCTGAGTCCAGACTTATGCAAAATTAACCAAAAGATATTTAAGAGAGCAAAAGCAGTCACAACAGCAACCACTGGCATGAGCAGCTGGATCCCATTCCAGTTGAAATTCCCAACATCAAAAGTATCTACTTGTTTGCCAAGTTACTTACAGGCTGCTCAGGGGCACATAGTTAAAGACCAGTTTACTTGCAAGGGGATTTCCTAATTGTAGTGTTCTCTCATTTCTGAAGCTGGCATAATTTCTGCAGCTGATAAACTGTATTGTTAGGTCAACTGTCTGTGCTCACACAGCTAAGGAAAATTGTGAAGGTTTTGGTAATGTTTTGTAGAAGACAGGTACAGCGTGATAGAATGAAATGGCCAYGTATCAGMTAAGTTACTCAAGCACAGTCAGCTRGAWAMTGGCAGTGATTTAATTCAGAAGTAATCAGAACACTATCAGGAATTATCTTTTAATTTGCAGCAGGGTAACAATATCATGCCAATTCTGAAGGAAGCAATCACTGTAACAGACTTCATATAAGAAAAGCACCGGTCACAAGAAGAATGAAGTTTTCCAGTTCCTTTCACATTAGTAAGCAAGTCATCATAAGAGTCTGTTATTCAGGCACTGAAAAAGGGTATAATTTAAAGACAAACAAAGGTGAGAATCTAGAGGACACAATCTGAAATTAAGGAAATAGTGAAGGAACTTGAAGTACTTTAGGAAATAAATAYGAGAAACACAGTAAGAGTCTTAAAGTGTGCAAAATTGCTCCTGTGAAAAGAGGATAATCTCTTCCTTGTACCTGTGTTTGAGAATTTTCAAATTGTAGGCAGAAATAATGGATGGAATTATTCAAAATATATCTAGGAGTCTCTTTCTAAACAGCAGGGTCCATGGAGCACCATGGAGAGTAGACTGCTTGGCAAGGCCGTGGTGTTAGCATCACTGCAACTGAGATAAACATACACCAGAAAGAGAGAGGTCCCTTCCAGTTCTATGATCTCCACATAGATCACCCCACAGCAGGCAATGTATGCYCCCAGTATTACACAACTAACTCAGAAAACCTGCGGACATGACCTACTGCTGCCCAAACATACTTCTGGAACAGCAGTGCCATAACCTCCTGATTCAGACTGTGCTGGGCAGCTCTGCTGGGGATCAGTGAACGCAGAAAAAAACTAAAACTCACATCAACAAGTCTCTTTGTTGTACAGTAACATTGTATTTAGGGAAATAGTCCTCCAAGGACCCAGACAAGGTGGACAGTGAGCACAGAAGTGTTGTATCCATGGTACAGAGTGGAAGCATTCATATCAGTGTGGTGGAGATTTCAAAACGTTTGAAAGACATGCACTGAACATTTAAGGCCTTGCCACTTTTGATGCAGAAACAAGAGTCTAAATTAAATAGTTAAATAGATAATTAATTAGTGATTAAATAGTTAATTAGTTAAATAGTGATTCATAAAAATTTATTTCTGGGATTTAAATTGGTTGAGGTAATATGATACTGAATTGTTTATTGCTTTTTGCTAGATAGTAAGCATTTTGAGGGCTCGAATAAAAGACTTTCTGTCATTCTGGTGTTCACTAGCTCTGCTATTTGTTCTGCTCACTGTTACTCCAGCTGGTTTTGCCTGATACTGACAAGTTGAGAGTAAAACATCTCAAGAACTAATTCCCTGGTTTCTCTCTTTYTGTTTTTACACTGTGGGATGTACATAAAAACAAAACGCTTCTCCAGTGCAAATGAGGAGAATATGCTGTACAGCATGGTACAACTCTTACGAAAAAAGTATCCTTAAATATTAAATGGATTTCCACACATGGTCTCATTTCTGGACAAGAAGCAGCCAGCTGATAAGAATGTTTGCAGTTTACTCACAAAAGCRATAGGAAGTTCCTGGAGGTACTCCTGCAGAGAAGTGACTAACAGGCACAACAGAGCCTCCTGAGATAAAAASAAACCAAACCAAACTTTCATATGCAAAAACTAATCCAAAATAAACTGTTCTCTAAGGCTTATAAATATTTAAATTTTTCTCTTTAAAATATTGCCTAGACTTGGTGATGGCAGGGGCCTGAGATTTTTTTTCAGTTTTACATCTCACCTTTCTTATATTCCCCTTTTCTCTTTCTCTCTAACTTTTCTACRTGCAACATCCACCAGATGTGGGAGAAATAAAATGTCCACAAGAAAGTGGCTAACATTTTCAGGACTTGCAACTTAATCAAAAGCATAAGGAAAAATACTTCCCAGTTAATTTATATGCTAAAAATCTGTATTTAAATTAATACTCAAATGTTTGAATTACTGTATGATTACCTAAGATTGCAGGGTGCTGTGCTAGGTGAACTTCAGAGTTTGTTTAATCCTATGGTTGTTTCTGTGAATGATGGTCTAAACAAACCAAACAGAACTTATAAGCAGATGAGATTTGCTCATCAGCACCCAAATGTCTTTCTTCATGGGACAATACATGCTATTTTTCAACAGTCAATTCCATGAAAATAAATACATTTTATGATCCATGAGACCAATAAAAACTAACTCAGCTTGAAAGATKAATTTCAGTTTTCAAATAATCCCAGTGAAATGAGTGTGAAAGACCTACAGATCAAGAATTATTCATAGAAATTATTCAGACAATAGTTTCAAATAACYAGCAAATGTGAGAAAACTGCAAGCTATTAACACACAATTCACACGCCAGAAAAGAGGCAGTGTATGAAATAAATTACTCAAGACAAAGAGTTTTACTGCTGTTTTTTTCCGAACGGTGCATTACCAGCAGCACCCTTTCACAGACCAGATCACTGCTGAGATGGGTTTAGTAGCATGCAACATACAGAGAACGTTTGCTCACACTGGCCTGCAAACTTGAGGCACCAAAATACAAGTTCTAGAACTTCTTTGTAGACAGCAGAAAAGGAGAGACATGTTGCTCCAGAGGACCATTCACAGCGTGTAGCTAGAGCCTCTATTCAGTTTGGTCATCTAGAAGAGTACACAGAAGGAAATGTGAGTCTATGTCACTAATTTAAGATACAAATTAGTGGCCTAGAGTGAGATGTTGAGAATATTCCTCATGCAGGAGACACTGGAGAAAAGCCAAGAGGGACAACTGTCCTATAGGTGTGGAAACAGAGAGAACCAGTCTACAAGGATCAGCAACATGCCACCTGGATTTCAGGCAAGCAATCTMGAGAGAAAGTTTCACAAAAACAGTAACAAAACCCTTCATCTACTAATAGATAGGGATGCAGCTACTAGTAGTGGCAACATTCTCCAAACTGATGGATTTTTATGTGGTCTATTTCCTTCCTAGATCTTTTGATCTTCCATTTTCCATCTGGAGTTTTCTCTAGACTCTCTGCACTGGTACATGTGTGGAAAAGAAGATCTAGTGACCTATTTGGGTGCTGTGCTGTGTTCCTCATTACTCAGGCTTACCTTGCTGCTCTGGTCACAACTGGAAACATGATGGTGGTAATAATGCAAAGTTCATTGGTGACACTACTGCGGTTTATTCATTTGCTGCTGTTGGCAAAACTATTCTTGGCCTTTGAAAACCCATGATCAATTAAAGATCATAGAGTCCTTTGCTCAAGGGTTGTGCTAGTGGCAGCATCTTGGGCAAATTTCATTAATGTTGTCTCACTAAACTTTATCTATGAAATCAGTTGAAGAGTTGTCCCTCCTCACTTCGTCTCTTTAAATGGCTTTGGAGATCTCTCTGATCTTCTAAATAAATCCCCACATCCATCCATTCACTRTTAAGTAATGAGATACTTCCCCTTCTGTTTCAGTGTCAGAACAAATCCAGCACGACAAGACTCCGATAACTTCAGCCCTCCTTCCTCTACAGCCCAAGATGCTGGAAATCCCTTAAGGCTATCTGGCTTCTAGAATTTATATCTGCTAGTGAAGAAATCTCATGGAACAGAGTTTCAGCGCTGTTTCAGCATTACCATACTTGATTCTGCATCTCAGTTTCAAACCTCAACTTTGAAGCAGACCTTAAACCTGACATGGAAATTGATTCCAATTTCTCCTCCATGTGCAGGCTGTTTTTTATTTTCCCAAAACCAGTTTCCTCCTCTTTCCTAGTGAGATCTGCAAATGCTTAAAGAGGCACCTAAAATTTGCTTGCCAGGCTCAGCTTAGCTAGAAACAGATTAGTCAAGAAGAAAAATCAACCCTTTATTTTCCAGRAAGATTTTCTTGCTATAGCTGTCCAGAAAAGCTGGGACACCARCTAGCACCCCTGCCACACACAGATGGGATTATGGCAAAGGAGATGTTCACAGTCTCCAGCAGAGAAACACTTTAAGGCGTTTAAGGCACCCCATGAGCACCAGCTGGAGTTTGCAGCGGAGCAGCTGTTCCAGTATGTGGGAAAGGGAATTGCAGATTAAAACAGACAAGGAAGCTTAAGGGAGCATTTTGAGTGAGTTCCCAGTGTAGACACCCCTTTCCCACTTACAGCTGCTCCTATGGAGCAAGAGCAGAGCATGCACTTGCTCCAAAGCCCAGAATGCCCTAAAAGAAAGCAGATCAGTCTAAAAATTGCCAGCAAGTGCTGCTGCTTTCTTCAGACCCTCACCAGACAGTCATGATGGAGTGCCACATGTGCGTGGCAGACATTGCACCAGACACAGCTGTTGCCAGATCCTGCAAGTGGAAGGCCAGYGTCACTCCTCCAGTGCTGAGCAGGGAAGCGGTAAAAAAGGAGGAAACTCAATTTAAATGCCAAATATACATACACATGCACACATCTTTGAGGGGGCAGGAAGAGTAGGAGCTTACAAGAAGCCTCCTTTTTCCTCTCCCTCTGTTCCTTGGACTAACAGCTTGTTGTTATGAGTTTATGTGCTTCTTAGAGAGCAGAAAATGGACACGGCTTGAAAACCTTCTGTGGACAATTGTCCTTCATACATTAACAGGGGTGAGCAGTTGCTGACACTGCTTTGTGCTCCCACACCTTGTTTCCACACCTACACAGAGGCAAAGCCTGGGACTGGGAATGGTGGCTTCCTAGAGAGGTGGAGAGCTGAGCTGGAGCACAAAGAAACCRGAGCACAGGCTGAAATCCCACRCCCCAAAGGGCTGGACCCCAGCCTYATAGTTCTGATTCAARCTCAAAGCCTGGAYTCGAGTAAAGGGCTRAGCTCAGCCTGGGCGGGCTTGTGCTSAGGGCAATCCTGCCCATCCTCCCTGAGCTTTCAGCAGGAACATGGGCCACCTGGACAGATTAAGCCTGAGGTGTGTCTCCTTCTCAGCATGCTGGCACCAACATTCTCAGCATTCTGGCTGGCACCAGATATATTTTAGGTATAAAGAAAAACTCCCCTCAGCTGTGCAGACACACACGGTATGTCTGAACCCGCAGGAGCATCCTTCACTGCTGTGAATTTTCCATGGACMAGAGAAAGAAACTTGCCCCCTTCACACCTTTTCCACTGGTGGTGGCATCTCAGATCCACAGAGCTTCTAACTTCCCTTCTCTCTGCTGCCATTTTCCATCAGAGAAAAGCAGGACKTGGCCCTGCTTTGTGAGGACTCATTTGTGAGTGTGCAATGCCAAGATCAGCTCTGTGTCTCTCAAGAAGGTGGAGCCTGTCATGTTTGCTGCAATGTGTGAGAGACAACTTCCCACAGTTAAAGTGCTTTGACAGAGCTTGGCTTAGTAACACTGTCATCAACAGAAAGAAATCTGTTTGATTTGATACCAAACTTTTCATCTGCTGCATTAACRTCCCTTTCATACTCCTTTGGCTCATAATGGCACGCCAGTAGCACTGAGAAGTTCCCATTGTGATTGATGCTCTGCAGACACATGACAAACTCGCATTGCCTGCCTTCAGGCAGCAATCAAAAACACAACATTAACGCCACACTCCCAAAATTCTTCTCAAAATACCTCAGTGGTTTATTGCACTGTCTTAAAACACCCCAAAAGCATGCAAGAAATGTCCAGGTATCATGGTCCCCCACCTTTCCCATAAAAAGCCAGAGGTTATTTATGGGAAGAGAATCACATTTGGACATATTGCATGGCAGCAGTGCTCAGTCCCCCTGCTCCAAAGGCATCCAGTGCTGGTGATGGTTCTCTCTCCATCGCTGCGTGAGTTATTGCTCCATTACCAGCCTGAACTTGGAGCACTGCTCAGACTGCAGCAATAACAAGACAGATAGGTCTTTATGAAATCTATACTATTAACACTATTTGTTTTGCCACGAGTTGACAACTTTAGTAAATTGCTCATAATTGGCTATCAAGGAAAAAACACAGCACTGCTCACCATTATTATGGTATTGATTTTCAATAATTGCTTTTTTTTGGGGGTGGGGGGAGTGCACATGTCGCATTTGTGCTGTAAGAGAGCCTAGAAAGAAACTGGCTGTGTGCATCTGYTCTGTGTCTGGAACTTCACTGTGGCAAAAAAAAAAATCAAAACCATAAAATGTACACTAGGAGAAGATGAAGCAAAGATTTATTATTTGTTCTCTGGCGCTATATTTTAGCATTAAAATAAAAGAATGGAATTAACCATGTAGCTAAACACGATGGTAGCCCTGTAGGATATTCGTGTTAGTCAAAGGCTGAAATACATTAACATTAAAAAACTCCATAGGGTTATTTTAAATATTCATTAGGAAATTTACAAGCTTTGGTGTAATGGCTGAGGACTCCAGTGTTTTTATAATTGGAAGCCAGGCCAGTGGAAAGTTTCTCAGCCATGGGAAAATAATGTGGCCCAGTTTCTGTTCCTATGTTAGAGATTCTTGATTATGCTCTCTAAATATCAATCCCCAGAACACATCTACAGACACACATACCTGATATTAGAGTATTGTTATGTGGCATCATTCATTATCAGCTCTTCTGTCAGTGTTCCTTTCTTCCCTCCTTTTTTTTTTTTTTTTTTTTTTTTTTTTTAATATGCAGTCATGCCCATGGCCCAAAATATAGCACTCTAGTCTTCTCATTCAAGATGAAAGGTACAGCATTGCTGGGAAGAGTGTAAAGAGTGTATAGTATCTCTCAACAGATGATTCTGAAAGTGATTCTGAATATTTGCTGACAAGCATTAGCACTTAACATAAACCCAGGAATATAGCCATAAATCTTATTTAGAGATGGCTCACTCAAAATTCAATTAACAGGAGATTATAAACTGACCCAGGAAAAGAAAGGGCATTTCTGACACATTTATTTTCTTTTGCTTTTTCTTTTTTTTCTTCATTTATATTTTTTAAGCTATAAACCAGACAAAAAGWCAGCATTCCTTCAGTTTTGTAGCCTCTTGTTTCTCTGGACACAGGAGAAGTGCCTGAATTTTCTCTTGCTCACTTTCTTGTTCCATAGATGTTAAATGATCACCATGAAAGACTGGGAAAGGAGAGTTCTGAAGGTTTACCCCTCCCAGGAGATCTTTGCCCAGATTTGCTATAAAACTCAGCATAATCTTTGATCTTCCAGTGACTTGTACTCTTCTCTGTTACTTGAAACCCAGCATTATTATTAAGCTTAAGTAGATTGCTTTAAACTTCTAAAATATTTACTCTCCTGCCTCCCAATGGGATGTTAACAATAAAAAATAGCGAGGGCTTCTACATTTGTTTTTACTTTACATAAACGAATTAAGCAGTCTCTACGAGGCTCGTTTAGACCCACAATAATGTAAACTGAAGCAACACAAAAGAGCCTCCACATCCATGTTTACAGAATWGAAATTCTCAAGTTTTCGGAGGGAGAGGTTTAGATAAGGTGCCTAACTCATCTTTATTCCCTGGACTGTGAGCAAACCTGGAAAGGCCTCTCTGTTCATAAGGGAAACGTGCGACACTAACAGCTTGGTTGTTTGCTTTTGTATTTTTTCRAGTAAGTTCAAAGGGACTTACTTGATTATATCCCTCCCCCTCCCCCACCCTTCATCTTTCATAACCATTGTTTAATGAATTTTTATTAGAAAAGCATGGCTGCACTTATGAAAAAAGAAAATCTGTCTTTGAAACCAGGAGCAGAGTGTGTTTTCCCTGGCATTAGCCTGTTAGTTTTTAATATCAGGTTTGCACTGGAGTTGACTCCTGGTGCATTTTGGAACCATAAGCCAACAAAGTGAAGCTAATGGGAAAGGAAATAATACAGGAGAAGAGAGCCCCTTTTGAAGTGTGGGCAGGAAATCTGCACARCCCTCTCTCCTCCTCCTCCTCCTCCTTCTCCTTCCTATTCCCTACCCCCATCCTGCGCAGTGTCCTCCTCTCCTCTTAAAGAGCACCTTTTGCTCATTTTTTTTTTGTCTAAAGGACAGGATCAAGCAAAAACACCAGCTCAGTATCAGCTTCTCAATTAGCAAAGCATATAGGAAAAACAATCTTTGCTGTAAAAAAAAATAAAAAAAGACGAAAAGACCAGTAAACACAAGGAACAAATAAACTAAGGATTCAGCTCTGTACTTTTGGACAAGGTGAAAGACGTTGCCTTCAACCAAGCTAACCACTGCAATATGCCTCCCCGAAAGCCGCTGAGAACCAGCAACACATACAGGATTTCTCCMCTTAGAAAAGACACTGGAGCATGTCATGGGTGCCTCAAAGACTTGCTAGCATTAGCACCATRTGAAAAACACCAAGACATTGCCAGGCAGAAAGACCCCCAGCTCCTAAATGTCATGCTGGTGATACAAAGCATTGCCAGACTGCAGTCACAGATTTGATCCCAGCTATTTACTGTCGCCCTTTCTTTGCTGGCGTCCCCCATGAAGTTTGGTTTGTGTAACTGTSAGAAGTCTGGAGTAATGTTGGTTGTCTCTTCCCTATTTCTCTTCATTATACCTTCAGTGTTTCCCAGAGAGACAAGCAGTCAGTAGGAAGGCCTCTAGTTTAGGATCTGGAGATTTGCCTGCTTCATCTATTCAGTTGTTTRCTTTGTCACAGAGCTTTTTGTGTTTAACTGTTTAACAGAAATTCAGCTCTAACATATCTACTGCAGTTTAGAAAGCTTTATTCACATTTTCCTATCATRTAGCAGTGTCTAGGGAGAAAACAGCACTGGGAATCACCAAAATAGTGAGAAACTTGAAAAAGAGATACAATGGAAAGTGAAAAGTTCCCACTTTAAAAATAGAATACAAGAATCACTGTAGGTGTCCGCTATCCTTCAACTTGTAGGTTCTCACAATGTAAAATTATATTACATGAACAATGGAAATGTCTAAGAAGGGAATATAAACTGCCAGATATGTGCCTTATGGCAGCAATCAGGATTAATATTCTGGCACAGTCATCCAAAATGGCATTCTAGAACCTGTTTTCATCAATGTCAGAAAACCAGCACATTATTCTAACACAAACCACCAATACAGTACTTCCTTGAGCATATTATATAGGACTGARTGACTTGTAAGTTTTAATGGATGTCACAGCCAAAGCATGGCCAGGACATCACCTTGTCAGTTTGTGCATATGCAATTATCACATGCWGGGTGAACTGTTTGCTGCAGTTCCCAGAGTTACCTACACATTATCTGTAATAACCACWGAAAAGAACCATTGTGATCAGAGGACAGAGGGCAACTTCCTCCAAATGCCACAGTCTTTCTCAAAACTTGTTTCTTCATAACACTAACATTGCGAACTTGCTATTAAGCCTAGGCAAATTTCTTCCTCTCCAGCAAGAGAGTTAGCCTAAGCTGAGAAGATAACCCCCTGCTAAATCTTATTTGCTGCTTTTACTGATGAAAAGAGAAGGTCAATAGGGCAGGGCATGGCAGACTTGCTGAAATATTCCTCTACCCCTTTTAAGCAGCTTGACAAATTATTAATACCCTGATTCAGTTGCACATTTTTCATTAAGGACTCATCATGCCTGTACCACTCCARAATAACAGAAAAGTAGATAACAACCCATCCAGAAAGTTTTCTAGGTGTACAAAACACTGCACACTTTAACTTGCCATATGCTTTTATAATTCTCYACCAAAAAATAATCATTATAACACACAGGTTCTGTGTGGTGTTTTGCCCATTCAGATGTTGAAAGTAAGGTATCTGTGTYGGAGCAAGCTACCTTAAATTCCTGTTAAAGCTGATGAAAAGAAAATGGGCACTTAGGAGACCAAATTCATTTCCTCCAAAAACAGAAGTCATATGAACCACATGCTCCAAGTGCTTATTTGTTTCCATCACCTACAGAGAGAGCATTGAGTAGCTCAGAYGTAGCTGTCAGGAGAGAGAGATGAGGCAGTGATTCCCATTCCTGGGGAACAGATCTAAGCAGGTTTTAGAGGATCAGTGCWGGAAGGACACAAGGTGCTGGGAGACACATGGCCTGAACGAGTCTGGAGTGTCACTGGAGCTGTGACAGCAGAGTTTGATCAAGGCTAKAGAGGCTCCATGTGCTCTAGCAAATTTATAAAAATTACACCAGCAAACTTCTGCTGATTCCCACGTGTCCTCAGTGTCAAGCTCAGCTTTAACCCACAGAAAGCCTAATCCCATCTGCCTCTACTGTGACACTGGCTCAGTTCCTGACCTTGGTGGCAGCCCTGGGGGGCACTAATTTGCCCTTCTGCCTGCAGGAACTGCAACCCAGGGTCAGTGTGCAGGTTTGGAGGGAAAGAGCATCATTTGGAGATCACCATGCCCCCACTGACTTACTGAAGCCAGTCCTCCAACCAAAACATCCGAAAYACAGGAGGCAGAAAAACCTAACCATATGTCTGGCAGTTTCATCTGCCATGGTGGGCAGCCACTCCAGCCAGACYCTGAGAGATTGCAGCCAGAAGRKATTGCTGGCTTCTTRYACMTGAGGCATGAAGACATCAAGCTTGWCATTAGGGATAAACYCAAGTTCATTATGGAGATGTTTGCCCCTTTCATTGATTTACTCAGAGCTTCCTGACTTACTCCCAGAAAATGACAGARGAGATGAAGATGCTTGGCATTCTAGTTTAAAGAAAGACCACTGACTTAACAAGGATTTCATTAAAGAGAATAATAATGARCTTGATGCAATGTCTTGTCTTACCCACCCCCACATTGGGGATATTGGCCAAATCAGAGCCAACTCTGACTTCCTATCAGAGGCAATTGTGGGGCAGCAGCTCAGGAGATTCCACAGGAGATGGAGACCTTTGGCAGGGAGGAGGTGCAGTCCCAGGCATGGCTGAGAGCTGGCCCTGCTTTTCTGGCCTACCCTTGAGAAGGCAAGTACTGTTTTCACCCCTYATGTAGGGGTGTGTGAGTACCACAGAGTTATTTCTGGGTCCAAGGCTGCAATCGTAGCATGGTCTTGTTAGGATCCTGCAGAATTTAGGGCCTCTATGCATTTGTTATCAATAACCTGGCAGACCACACAGCACCATTCAAGGCAGCACGGGGCTTTGGGCACAGGGGCCCWAATGTGAGGGGAATGTGCACCCACRAGCAGCCACAAGGGAACAATATTCAGTGGCATGAGACATTTACCCTCAGGAGGGATGCTGAGAGGAAAGTTGTGCTCAGAACACAGATGTGGCCCCCACAAGCTCAGGGAGAAAAGCTGGGCCAGCTTCCTGACCACATCACAGAGTCATACAGAGTGTTTAAAGAGCAGTCTGGAGTTACCTTATACATTCTCTGTGSCTCATCTTCTATATTTTATAAAAGAAAAAATAACTCTCCCCCAACCTCTCTGTGATGCACAGTCACTCTCATTTCTGGGGAAGGTGAGCCCTGAAAGTTTCTCAGATGATCATCTCCAAGTGGTTGATGTAYAGTTAAATATAGGACTGAGATGGGGTCAACCTGCCTCAACTTCTTCGCTTTTCAAAGAGGGATGAAACAAGTGGATAAATAAAATTATATCAAATCAAACTGGGCCTGAAGGCTACCTTGGCTGRAGAAGTGACATCCTCTCAGAATATCAGTCCAAAAAAATTTTATTAAAAAGTGGTGAGGTAAACCCCATTGTTCCTCACTTTTGGCTCCAGGAGGCTGGAGAAACCCTCACCTGATGTAATTTTAGAATGCTTGGCAAATGCGCTAAGTAAGAGAGGGGTTTCTGCACAAAATGAAAACTTATACAATCCCTTAAGAAAAGCCAAACCTTAAACATGTGAAAGCTTATGAAAAATTAGATGATGTGAAAAACACTTTAAATCAAAGCAGCAGGTAAAGCTGGAAATAAAGTTATCTTCAGTTAAAATCTCTATGTACCACATTGATGGTAATGCTTCATTTCCTGCAGACTGTAAGTAAATCAAAGCCTACTTTGGGTTTCCATATCTGTCTAAGATCTCATCTCCAAGAATGTATTATTTTGGCATTTCCCACATTGGAATTACCTCTGGTCCGAATTTGGGTAATAGAGTATGATAACATATTAACAAGTAATAAGCATGAAATTTTTATCCATTTTAAAATGTATTACTGTGAAAGAAAACAAACATGTAAAAAAGGCAACATTTCAAAAGTAATCAGCAAAAGAACCGAGAAAACAAGACTTAGGTCACAAGAGAAAAATGAAAGAGAAGTATAGCTAATTGGTGGCACTTTTGTTGAGAAAGAATGTAAGAAAAGCTGCATACCCACTCAGGAAAAGTAAAACAGATGTGTGAAGTGTCTGGCTGAGCTATTGTTTTAACTTTGTAATCTAAAATAGCTGACTTGATTTCATTTTAACAAGGGATTAGTTTAGCAGACAGTTTGGATTAGCAGCAACATATATAAATAAACATGCTACTCTTAAATACTCAGCTTGTAAGATGCAGGACAACAAGAATCAGAAAAATGCTAGTCTTGAACTTTTAGATTACAGAGCCAAAACACATGCCCATTCCATGGAGACAAGGAATTAGCAAGAGCCTCCTTATTGCATACTGTAATACAAGAAATATTTGTGATTATGATTTCACTGAAAAGCAACTCAAGCCCCGCTTATGCCCTAATTGCAGAGGATTAACAAACATTTTACACCTATGCTATTTTAAGAAAAAGAAGGATAAAGTCATACTTTGCGATTCATATGAGAAGGAGCCTGACATAAGTCAGAAATTATGGGTTGGGTATTGTGTAAAAAAAGATGCATGTTGCTTCAGCCATAAGAGAGGTGGGAGAAACCCTGTCTGCAATTTGAAAAACCCCTTTCCTATCATGTTTTTCACACAGCAGCAGAAATCTGGAACAACAGATCTGAGGAGGAAATTTGTCTGTGCTGGCAACCAAAAAGAGGATGAAACTGGCAGAGAACCAYTTCTCCTCCAGTGTATTCAGACAGCTATCTATCAGTCTGAGCAGTCTCAGAGCCTGCACTAACTTTAAAGTTATAAACATTCACAGACATTCAGGGTTTTAAATGGGATTTTGTATAGTCCCTTCCAGCACCGCCAAGCCGGATGTGATTCTAATGTCACAGTGTTTTCTGTAGCAGTCATTTTGCTGCCATCTGTTAGAGGTCAGCACTAGTATGAGTTCTTTATTTTTTTTAGGCCCCTTAAGTCAGTAAAGGCTTAAGCCTGCTACTGATTCCAGTGTACTTTGACTCTTGCCATCAGGCAGAAGACTTGGATATACAGAATCACAAAGACCGTTCACCTGCAGGAGATGGGCAGCATGCTCCCATGAGTAGCAACTACCTAACTTAYTCCAGGACTTTCAGTCCAGTCCCTAAATTCCTGCTGTCTATAAAGATAGCCATGCTGGAGCAGTCTTCCTTGGAAAAGAATGCATCAAGGTGGAAGGAGATCTGCTGTTCTCCACATCCATGATGAATAAGTTGAATGCAGCAGGAATTAATTACAGCAAGAGATTTAATCTAGATATTCAAGTCTGTTATTTTGTTAAATATGGAGAATTATTGTGAAGACTTCATAAATGAAAGTCTGTAAAATGATTTACATGGCATATATCTGTGGGGAATGGCTTAGGAAGGCAGAGACTGGGCTGTATCTGAGRCTCCTTTTGTTTTTCATGGAGTGACATTCATCTGAATTAATTCATATTCRTCAAGAACTGATGAACACTTTGACTACTCACCATCAGATGCATGGCAGGCAAAGCCTAACGTGTTTTAAAGCCAGAGAATTTATAAGATTTCCAATTTAATCCAAGAATCTTTAGCAAGAAATTGCTTCTGTCTGGAAACATGCCTGCAAAATACAATTCATGAGAGAAAGATCTTGCAGGTGCAGGAAAGCTGACTACTGAAGAAATCAGAGAATGTCAGACATGGAAAATGTGTGACATAAGTTGCAGGTAAATGCACAAAGTAGCAAAGAAAAAAGGCATGACAATCACAGAATCACAAAGACGATTAGGATGGAAAAGAGCTTCAGGATCATTGAGTCTAACTTTTGACCTGGCACTCCCTGTCAACTAAATCATAGCACTAAGTGCCACATCCCACCATTTCTTAGAAATCTCCAGGGGTGGTGACTCCATAACTTCTCTGGGAAACACTGACATCATCTGAATTTGTCTTTATCTGACTGAACCTTTCGTTTAGCCTGTTTAGTTGGATCAGCTATTATCTGATGGCCAGGTGGCTATTGCCCATTTTGTTCTTATGTTTGCTAAACCTCTGTTTAATCTTTGTTAGATTTTCGTAATTGTTTGAAGGAATGTATTGAGATTGTGTGGCCAGGTTTTGGTAGCAAGGGTCCTACAGGGGTGGCTTCTGTGAGAAATAGGTAGAAGTTTCACCCATGTCCAATGGCAGCTGTCTCCAAGATGGACCTGCCAGAGCTGCCAAGGCTGAGTTCATCAGTGATGGTGGTGGCACCTCTGGGATAACACCTTTAAAAAGGGGAGAAACTGTACAACAGGAGCTGCAGGTGGAGAGAGGAGTGAGAGTGTGTGAGAGCAACAACTCTGCAGACACCAGGGTCAGAGAAGCAGGAGCAGGAGGAGGTGCTCCAGGCACCACAGAARAGATTCCCCTGCAGCCTGTGGTGAAGATCGGGGTGGTGCAGCTGATGGAGGTTCATGGTGGAGCAGAGATCCACTTGCAGCCCATGGAAAAGATGCACACTGGAGCAGTTGTAAATAATTGCAGTCTGTAGGGAGGTCCCACACTGAAGAATTTTGTAGAGGACTGTGTCCCATGGGAGGGGCCCCTTGCTGGAGCAGGAGAAGAATGTGAGAAGTCCTTTGCTTGAGCAAGAAGGTGAAGGAGAGATGATGTGGGAGGAACTGACCATAGTCCCCATTCTCCGTTCATCTGGGGTGTTTGATGGGAGGAGGTTGAGAAATCAAGAAGCAAAGTTGAACCCAAGATGAAGGCAAAGCTGGGAAGAAGGTGTTTTAAGAGTTGCTTTTATTTCTCATTATTCTGGTCTGATTTGACAGGTAATAAATTTATTTCCCTCAGTGAAGTCTGTTTTGTCTATGATGGTAACTGGTATTATCATCTCCATCCGCCCCCATCTTGACCCAGAAGCCTTTTTTTCTATTTTCTCCCCATATTGTCCAGTTGGTGATAGTATGTGTTGGCAGGCACCTGGTGTTCAGCCAGGTTCACCCCACTTGACAATAGTCAACCATATATTTTTATTTAAATATAGTAACAAATAGCTATTCTTTGTAGAATTAAATATCCATAAACTTAAGATAATTATGCAGTGTAGAAGAATGCAGGCTTGAGATGATAACAGAAGGGACACAGGAGGATCTTGAGYTATTAATTTATCAGTGGACAATCACTGATGATTAACCACAATTCTTAAACAGTGAGAGCGCAGGCAATTACATGGCCAAGATTTTCTTCCCTCAGAGTCATGGTGAGAAGATGCTGATCTGGTTAACTGGCCCTCTTGCACCACTCAGCTCTTGCCCTGCGCCAGAGTCACCAGCAGAATAAGAAAAACACATATAGAATACACTGTAAGAGCCACCATCACTCAAACTCAGGCACCTCAAATCAGTACCTTAAGTCAATCTGGCTCAAAGTATCATAAGAGCACTTTTCAGAGCTCCCAGGCCACTTGTTTGTGATGACTGGGGCTTTCTTAGGAAAAAAAAGTTGTGGTTTGGTCTCATTATTTTCCAGAATAACTGTTTCATCGGGAGCTTCCCAGATACCACTACTCTCTCCATGAGGAAAGCTGGGCTTTTGAATCTTCTCTTCTGGTWGTGACAAATCACTACTTTCACTTTTTAAACAAATCCTCTCACCTAGAAGGGAAGTAAGATCTGTCTGTTCTCTGGAACAAGGAGAAGCATTAGACCCATCAGTAATTTACAGCCATCTGTCTTTTGGGTTTTTCCACACATAAAATACCCCCAAACCAAGAGCACCGTGGAGGTGCACATAACTGGACACAGCAGGGGATGGAAGGGACCCCTGACCTTTTCTCCTGCGTCTTAGCCTTAAGTGACACAACCTAAAAGTGTCTGGCAAAGCAGAAAGCAGAAGGAAAGCAAGTTTTCACTGCTCCAGTACATTTGGCCTGAGTAGAGATTGTGAGATGTGTCCTAACACTATTTTAATTAAAATGCAATATCAATTTGATTTGAACCACCACTTTTGACACGAAACTCAGCAACTTTATRTAGTAGGCTCGAGCAGAGATAAAAAATTAATGCCTTAAATAATTTAGGCATCAGAGAGAGTCCCATGACCATAATATAAACATATTGATGTTGGCAAGAAAACATTTATTATTAATTTTACATAAGAGCTACAAAGTTCCAGGTGCATTTTGTATTTCACACCAAACTTTGCAGACATGCAGAGCTTAATGATAATTAGGACTTATTTATTTGTATCAATTTACATTTATGTTGAGAAAAACAAAAATTATACRGAAGCAGGGTTGTTCTGAGTTTTCCAAGTATATTTGGACTGAATGAGTGCTCTTAATAAGTTTTCAGTGCTGCTGCAGTAAATGAGTAGGTGTTTACAAGAATAMAAAAGATATTAACTAACCATTTCTGGAATTGTCATGGCAATGCCCCAGATTTCCTATAAAATCCTGAATAGGTGCTGACTAAAATATTATTTTCTTCTCTGTTTGTCTTCTTTACCCTGAATGATGACTCCTATCTACAGAATATATATATATGTGTATGTGTATATACTGTAAGTACACATCTGCATGACTCTCATTTAGCTATATTTATACATATATTTAGGGTATTCAGGCTTTGTGTGCATGTAGGATAAACAAAAAGTATGGCCAACACCAAATCTGCAAGAAAGAATTTACATATTTTTGTGGCTGCTAATAATTGCTTGGCAAAGGGTCGTTCTTGCGGTTTCTTCACGGTATGCATCTTTGAGGGGACTCTCATTTTCTGAATGCTGCAACTTTAAATGAAGAAATCCCTTTGCCTACGCTCATTTAAATTCAAACACACTATTACAGTAAGTCACTGTGTTTGCTCACTTCACGATCTGGGCCCAAATTTCCAAACAAARATTTTCAAGCCAGATTTTTAGACCCCTAAATTTAGAGAGAGGAAAAACAGCCTGGTTGTAATTTGTTTTTCTTATTCAGCATTTTCCTGTTCTGAAACAGCAGCCATGGAGGCAGAGCAGACGGGACRGTTCAGCTCTGGCAGCTGCACGATGCTGAGCAGAGAAACTCAGAGGGCACAAGGACATTCCTTGGTGGCATCAAACTGGCTCCAGCAAGAGAAGGATGAGACTGCAAGGAGCCACAGCTGGACCTCCTTGATCTCAGGTACTGCCTGGATGGAGCTGCCTTGGCACCACAATCGCTGGGGCTGCCGAGGCTCCAGCAGGGACTGGGAAGGGAAGAGAGAGAGGATTGAGTGGAGYTCACCCAGCCCAGGAGAGCCGTTCATCCATATTACGTGGCTTGTGTATAATAAAACAGCTCACACATTTTTAGATCATCAACTGCAGTATTAAAACAGGCCCCTAGCTGAGAAAATAAATACRAAAAACATGACTAGTGGAGATGGCACAGTCACAGAGAACTGAGAGCAAAATCAGAACTATCCCTTCTTTTCCTTCCTTTTTTTTTT